>NW_028318188.1:3477045-3798181 GCF_062004578.1 Staurois parvus | reverse complement strand
TTTCCAAGTATTTGTTAAACGCTGTCTCAATGAGATTGTGTTTGTAGCCTTTATAAAAACTTTTTTAGAATTGTGCTTTGCTCAATATAATCTTTTTTTAAAGTGCAAGTGCGTCTCAGTCTGCAGAATTGCCCATAAGGCACATTTCTAATCCATTGAGGATGATGGTGACTTTTAGCGTGCAAGTACGAATTCCCTGCAGTGGGTTTGAAATGTGTCCTGGACTGGATATGACCACTCTCCCCATGCCTCAGCTCAAGGTCCAAAAAGACTAGTGAGTTTTCATCGATTACATGGGTAAATGAAATACCATAAGGATTTGTAGCACAATGATATAAAAATCCCGAAAGTTGTACGTCTGACCCGTTCCAGATTATCAAAATATCATTGATATAACGAGCATATAGTATTAAGTTTCCACTGTACAGGTTGTTGGACCAAATGAAATGACTCTCCCAGTGTCCCATAAAAAGATTAGCATAGCTCGGCGCAAATTTTGCACCCATAGCAGTGCCTTGTATCTGTCTGTAGTGCAGGAATACAGGAATTAGGCTTGTGAATAGTGAAAGCTTAAGACTCTCGTTAAAAAGTATTGTATTGCCCTTAGTCCAAAGTTGTGTTTGATGGAAGTGTAGAGTGATACTACATCAAGAGACAGCCATCTGTACCCTTCTTCCCATGTATAGTTGCTCAGTATTTCCAGGATATGATTGGAGTCTTTTACGTAAGCAGGAAGATTAATTACAATATCTTTCAGAAAGAAATCAATATAAGCCCCTAAATTGCTAGTCAAACTGTCAATACCCGCAATAATAGGTCTACCAGGAGGATTTTCACTATTTTTATGTATTTTGGGGATATGGTAGAAGAAGGGGGTCGCTGGATGTTGGATATATAGAAAAAAATAATTCGTTATTGTTAAGTACTTTATCAGTAAGCGCGTTTTCCAGCAATATTTTAAGCTCTTTTTGATATTGTAATGTTGGGTCAGTGGAGAGGACTTCATATGTGTCTTTATCATTCAATAGTCTGAGCTTCTGCTATATATACCTCCCAATCCTGAATTACCAGTCCGCCACCCTTATCAGCTTTCCTAATGATGATGTCTTTTTTATCTTTTAGGCTCTTCAGGGTGTTTGATAACGGGTTCAGTGTAATGGGGTCAATATGTTTGACTGAATTTTCATTACAGATTTTCTTAAATTCACTTAAAACTGATTCATAAAAGGTAGGGATGTAATGGCCTTTCACCCAATGGGTATAAAAAGTGGATTTAATTTTGAACCCAGTGTGCTGGACTTCATATTGAGATGTTAAAAGTCTTTCTGATGTGTACAATTCCTCTGTCTCATAATCTAACATTTGACCCTCAGCATAAAGATTTTCCAGTATCTCCAGGGCTGATGTATTCAGCGAATTATCACTTGGGATGTCACATGGCGTAGTGGGAGGGGGGCTTGAATGAGTTTCCATACTGGGGGTGCTTGATGGTCTGATGTCTTAGAGGGTTTATTTAACCCTCAGGCTCTCCCTTTGGTTTGTCCCCGCATCGGCGGGGTGCGGATTACAACGTGGAATGATACAGAGAAGATTAGCTGGCCCCTGCGTAAGGTTGACATGCTAAACACATGAAGCAGTCCACGTTTTTTTCTTGCACCAACATTCATTCAATTCAATGTTTTTCATTTGTTCCATTTTTTTTTTTGTACTCTTATTATCAATTATTTTCAAAAACAACAATTACAAGCTGCAGGTTATGGTTACATCGCAACTGAAAAAGCTGCAAGTACCCTAGCAGCTTCTCCTGCCAACATTCTCTGAAGAAGAGCAGCACGTCTATGGGCATCCCACTGCCCTGTTAGTCTATGGGCGCTCCATTCTCTCACTCCCTCTATTGGGTCCCCTTTTTTCACAATACCTTTCTATACGGCCAGCTCTGGGAAAGGTCCCCTAGCACTAGAGGTGAGGATGCCAATGTGCGCCCCTCCCCCGAGCTCCTTCATTCGGGAAAACAAAAAGGGAAACCAGGGAACAAATACGATAAGCACTCGCTTACACCCTGAACCCCCGGGGGGTCACATCAAAACCAATTTCAAAATTGGGTGACCTGCTGACACCGATGTCTATGCCAAATCGCACCAAAAGCACTACTGCATGCACTACTGGTAGGTGGCTAATCCGGTTTCCCACCAGAGTGCTTCTTCCATTATCTGCACAGGGGGTACAGGTGTACTCACTTAGATCCTCTCTGTCAGGGATCCAGGTATGACCAGAGATGTGTGGACCGACACAGGGAAATGCAGACTTCAGGTATAGTATAAAACAATACAATTTATTAAAGGCTAAACAATACATAAACATAGTGCAAGGCTAAACATAAACACAGTGCAAACAAACCAAACCTCCAACAGATAATATGTACAGCACCAACCGTAGTCAGGCGTGCCGGGTTGGTAGCAAACGGGCAGGCAAGGTACAAGGAATAGCCGAGGTCGGTACAGGCAGAGTTCGTGCAGAGTCAGGATCGAAGCAAAGTCAGGCTCAGGCAGGAAGCAGACAGGATGCAGGTACAGGGGCTTATGGGAACAATACACCAAGGCACTGACTGCAGGCCTGGCCATTTATTAAATACACCTCCTGCAATCAGCCTCAGGTGATGGCTTGATTGCAGGAGTGAGCTTCTGGCTGCTGAGAGCACCCGCTGGCCAGCCCTGGTACTGCAGCCCACACGGCAGGTGAGTCCCACCACCAGTGCTGAATCCATTCCTGGCAGTACCCCCCCCTCAAGGAGCGGCCTCAGGACGCTCCAAACAGTCCTTAGTGAGCAAAATGTTCCACCACCCGGGTCAGGTAACTGGCTGAATATCCTACTGCCGGAGTCTACCTGGCTGCGTTTCCTGCTGGTAGACTTCTCTTTGTGTAGGAGAACCCAGGAAGGCAGATAACTGGACACAGGATCTCCAGGAGCAGGCTGGGAATCAGTTATTGGCCAGTTTAGCTGGACATTAGGGGCTGGCAAATCAGGCTGGGCAGCGGGCACGTCAGGCTGGGCAGCGGGCATGTCAGGCTGGGCAGCGGGCACCGAGTCAACTGGCAGAACAGCGGGCACCGGGTCACCAAGCTCAACAGCGGGCACTGGGTCACCAAGCTCGACAGCGGGCACCGAGTCATCTGGCACGACAGCGGGCACCAAGTCATCTGGCACGACAGCGGGCACCGGGTCATCAAGCTCGACAGCGGGCACCGAGTCACCAAGCTCGACAGCGGGCACCGAGTCATCTGGCTGGATCGGGTCATCAGGCTGGATCATGAATACCGGGTCATCAGGCTGGATCGGGTCATCAGGCTGGGTAGGAACATCAGGCTGGGTAGGAACATCGGGTCATCAGGCATCCGGGCATCAGGCTGATCAGCGGGCACCGGGGCACCAGGCTGGATAACAGAAGGCGGGTTCTCAGACCGCAGGCTGACCGGTTTGGATACTGGCAGGATGGTGCTGGTTGGAAAGAATTTTCGCTTCTTCCTTGTTTTAGTTACTGGAGCACTGTAAGTAAATGCAGGTCTGTAAACAGAGGGGGCAGCTTCTACAGATGACTTCTTTACAGGGTTAAAGGCAGGATAGGTGCAGTGAGTGGGAACAGGGGACTGGCATGTGGTTGATAGCAGGGTATACTGGGCTGTCACTGGGGGTGCTGTCGGGAATGCAGGAATAGAGCTTTGAAGAAATAGATTAGAAGCAGGACTGGGTTTTTGCAAGCTGACTGAGGCTGGGTGTAACAAGTCTGACCATGTCTAATACCGGTTGAACAAAGCTCAGCTTGCACATAGCCTGTCTGACCAAAGACTGCACTGCGCTTATGCAATCCACAAATGGTGGATCCATTCCTGACACTCTCCTGTACCGCTTGCGGGATGGCTGCTGCTACCAGGCCTATCAGTTGGGCTGCTCCTTTCCTGCCATACAGGTGGTCCTCTCTCAGGGGACCAGTGAGTCCTGAATTGTCCTCTTTTCCAGCTCCAGGCTCTTCGGCAGGCAGGCCCCATCTCACTAGGTCTCTAGGTAGCCTTCCTCCTCCAGCTTCACATCTTCCTCCACTTCTTTTCTCCTCTCCCACCACACTCCTGCTACTGAACAGGCTCCAACACATTTATAAGAGTCCCAGCCCCTTGCCAAGCCTTCTGTTTGGGATTGGCTAAGGTCCCTCAAGAGCTAGCTACTCCTCAGATCCACCCACTGCCTACAAGGCCCTCCTCCAAAAGCCTCAGAGCAGAGGGAAATTCTGGAGGGGCTGGCCTGCAGAGTCTCTCAGCCCTGACCACAATTTGACCCCTCTGGCTATCACACCTAAGCTGCTAACCAGTTCCTGACTAACCATTAGTGTCTGGCTCCCTCTATCTGTGGTAGGAGGAGGAATAGTGCCCCATCACTGGTATTAGTGGGAAGAACTGTACCCGATCGCTTTTACCAATGGAAGAATTTATGCCCCATTGTTGGTGTCAGTGGGAGGAATATTGCCTTATAGATGGTGTCAGTGAGAGGAAATTTTGCCTCACATTGGTGAGAGTAACAATGCCCTAAGGGCGGGACAAAAGCAAGAAAAGGGTTGCATTCCGGGCCACAGTTCAGGGACCACAGGTCTGAGACCACTGGGAGGTGAGATACAGCAATGAGTGACCTGTGCAGGATACTCATCACTGACCACCAAAGATTAAGGAGCACTCACCACTAATCACTAACATAAGGGGTATGTCACCACTGTCCACCAACACAAGAGAAATAACTGCTGAGCACATTTCCTACCACTGACATACTCATGACCACGGCACTTTGTTTTCGGTATTGTGCATTACATACTCTTCACTGTTGTATTGTACTGGTGTGTGTTTTTTAAGGGCAGGACAGCTGTCAGCAACACATCCAATATCATCACACTGATTGGAGTCAAGGTTGGCTCACTCCTGGCTCCAATTAGCTCTGGGAGAAGTCATTAAGCTAGGGCCTCACATACTTTTTCCTCCCTGCACTGTGAATGTTTACATGTTATGTGCAATTAAACCATGGCAACATCTAATGTTTGTGTAGTATTATGTTCAGCAGACTGTGTTCTTCTATTGTTGTGACTTAGATGACATTCAGAGCACATTTTATGCCCAATTCATGCAAAACTCCACGTAATCCCAAGGGGTTCACATACTTTTTCTTGCAACTGTAATCCTGACCTCTGCACTGTGCAAGCTGTGCTATACATTACATCTCACCGCTGTATTCTCTAAACTGTGCTATATATTACACAGTCCTGATTGCTGTACTTAGCAAGTTGTGTTGCTTATTATATCCACATGACAGCTGCACTATGTAAGCTGTGCTGTACATTACATAGTCCTGATAACTTTACTCAGTAAATTGTGCTTTTCGTCACAGAGACTGGCATCAAATTATCAGTAACAGAATTGCTAACAGTCCAAATTTCCTTCTTCTCTGACCCTGCCAGTGAAATAGTGGTCTATTGCTCTGCTCCCTCTCTAGACACTGAGATTTAGCTTTGTTATGGCCAGCAAGGAAGACTCATCCATTAGGAAAAATTAAGGTGTACTTTTTTAATTCCCCAACCTCAATCACGTAACTTTTAATGCCTTAAATGCCACTAAAATGTAACTTAAAAAGTGAACCTAAACCAATTAATCCATAAACTAGCAGATTTTTGGAATGAAAATTCATATGAACATTTGTCCGAAAATTCTCTGTACTTTTGATGGCTTGATGAATGTCATTCGAAAGTACTTCAACAGTTAGCTTGATTTTAACATTCAATCTTGGACTTTACCACATGGAAACCCACATACACTATTAGAAATGTGTTTGTTCAGGAAAAAAATCCCATCCCGTTCCTTCGAATGTTCTTTTCACTGCAATTGAAAACATTTATTTATGTCACCCTACTAATTAGAAAATCAAATGAATATTGGTAAAATGAAAATTTGCGTTTGAAAGTCAACTAGTGTATGCCCAGCCACTACCCACTACCTAACACCCCCTAAATACCCTAAGGGCTCATGTACACGGGGCATTTGGAAAACTCTTCTGAATTATGGAAACTGCTGGAAAACGTAGGTAATAAAACATCAGTTTAGCATACCGTGTTTATGTGCGTTTATGTGTGTTTGCATTTAGAAGCCTTTTTAAAAGATAACCTCAGGAGACCTTCCCAAATGCCCAGAATGCACTGAAAAAATAGTAAAATAATTAACCATTTCAGACATTTTGAGAGGAATAGAGAGAGCAGAAGCAGAGAGAGCAGTATGTGTTCAGATGACCTGTCTTTTCTGGTTGTATTCACTATGGATCCCATCATGAGCATAATGCAGCACGTTCTACCATTTCTTCCTTCACGTGAAACCTGGAACTGATTGCGCTGGAGTACTACATGGAAAACACTTTGCATGCTTTTCTGTTGATGAAAAAAAGCTCTGGATAGCATCTGGACATGGAACAGTTAAAAAACGCTACTAAACGCAAACGCTTATAAACGCGGTAAACCGCGTTTACATGCGTTTAGAGTTTGAAACGCTGGAAAAATCTACTCCTGAACTCAAGTTTGGTGCATTCAAAAAAAACGACTGTAAACTCAACAGCCTGTAAATGACTGTAAACTCAACAGCCTGTAAATGACTGTAAACGACGATGTGTACATTGACACATAGGAAAACATTAGGGAGAGTTCAGGGGCTGCTGAAAAAATTGCTGAACAGCTCCTGAAGGTCAGTTTAGGAGCTGCAGTGTACATGAGCCCTAAAAGTGAAATGTATCTGTAACAAAATCATCTCACTTTGCAGAAGGAATTGTTTCCACTCTATCTCTAGAACAAGCCAGGTGTAGTTGTACCTGACACCAGTTCTCCTGGTTTGAGGGCTGTTTTTTCATCACTACAAATAGGGTGCTGCAGTAAATACAGGCTGGGTGCATGTTCCCCGAGCAGTCAGGAGTTTATGAGGGAATCTACTTGACAACAATCACTGTAAACAGAGTCAGCAGAGGAAGCCAGAATTTGAAGGCTGTCAGTTCTGTGTTTACAAGTGACAGAAGTGACTGACTGAGCTGCTGTCACGGCAATGTGCGGCTCCAAGCTGGAAGAGATCCGGATGGGCCCGGGCAGGCTGATTTAAAGCAGAATTAGCTGCATACTAGCAAATTATAGTAGATTACCTTGCAAGCTGTTAGAAATTCTGTATATAGCCCTACAAAACAGACAGTGCACAGTCCACATGTACTTTTCTGAAACAAGGAAACAGAAAATAAATATAAAGTATTATACATTTTTAAATATATAGATATACAGAAAATTATAAATAATGAATATATATACAAATAATTCTAAGTGATTGCTGCAGCTGTTGTCATGTGTTCCCACTCCAAAAAATTTCAGAATAGAAATTAAACTTCACACAATCAAACTATAAATCTATATCAGTGATTATTAAATGGCGTATCGTGGTCCAAACATGGACCAGATGACGCTCCTGTCCGGACCGTCAGCCCACCAGTCTAAAATGCCAGATCCCAACCACTCAGCAGTCATTGGTTGCTGGGACCGCGGGTGTCCCAGTAACCAATGTCATCACGTGCAAGCCCCGCCCCCTGCTGCTTGCTATTGCTTCCGGCTTCTCTGCCTGCCCGCAAGCTATAGTCATGTGTGTGCCACGCCCCGCCCCCTTCAGCAAGGCTCTTGGTGCAGCTCCCCCCCCCCCCCAGCTTGCTGCCTCTGCTGTCTCCAGCTCCCTGCCTTCCCTCAAGGTGCGAGATGTGTGTACTTCAGAGGCTCACAAGGGCATGCTGATGAACACTTTATGTTAAGTTGCACACTTATGGACACTTTACATTAAGGGGCACACTGATGGACACTTTACATTAAGGGGCACACTGATGGACACTTTACGTTAAGGGGCACACTGATGGACACTTTACATTAAGGGGCACACTGATGAACACTTTACATTAAGGGGCACACTGATGAACACTTTATGTTAAGGGGCACACTGATGAACACTTTATGTTAAGTTGCACACTTATGGACACTTTACATTAAGGGGCACACTGATGGACACTTTACGTTAAGGGGCACACTGATGGACACTTTACGTTAAGGGGCACACTGATGGACACTTTATGTTAAGTTGCACACTTATGGACACTTTACATTAAGGGGCACACTGATGGACACTTTACGTTAAGGGACACACTGATGGACACTTTACGTTAAGGGGCACACTGATGGACACTTTACATTAAGGGGCACACTGATGGACACTTTACATTAAGGGGCACACTGATGGACACTTTACGTTAAGGGGCACACTGATGAACACTTTACATTAAGGGGCACACTGATGGACACTTTACGTTAAGGGGCACACTGATGGACACTTTACGTTAAGGGGCACACTGATGGACACTTTACATTAAGGGGCACACTGATGGACACTTTACATTAAGGGGCACACTGATGGACACTTTACGTTAAGGGGCACACTGATGGACACTTTACGTTAAGGGGCACACTGATGAACACTTTACGTTAAGGGGCACACTGATGAACACTTTACGTTAAGGGGCACACTGATGAACACTTTACGTTAAGGGGCACACTGATGGACACTTTACGTTAAGGGGCACACTGATGAACACTTTACGTTAAGGGGCACACTGATAGACACTTTACGTTAAGGGGCACACTGATGGACACTTTACGTTAAGGGGCACACTGATGGACACTTTACGTTAAGGGGCACACTGATGGACACTTTACGTTAAGGGGCACACTGATGAACACTTTACGTTAAGGGGCACACTGATGGACACTTTACGTTAAGGGGCACACTGATGAACACTTTACATTAAGGGGCACACTGATGAACACTTTGCGTTAAGGGGCACACTGATGGACACTTTTTGTTAAGGGGTACACTGATGGACACTTTACGTTAAGGGGCACACTGATGGACACTTTACATTAAGGGGCACACTGATGGACACTTTACGTTAAGGGGCACACTGATGGACACTTTACATTAAGGGGCACACTGATGGGCACATTTTATGTTAAGGGGCATGCTGATGGGCACAACAAAATTTGCCCAACAGCGTGCCCCTTAACAAAAAAATATGTACATCAGCGTGCACCTTAACATTTAACATGCCCATCAGTGTACCCCCTAACAGGGGCACTCTGATGGGCATTTTATGTTAAGGGGGAACTCTGATGGGCGCATATTGTGGAAAGGGGCACTCTGATGGGCACGCTGATAGGGAAATATGATGAAAAGGGGCACTTTGATTGGGATACCTGATGTAAAGGGACACTCTGATAAGGAAAATTGATGTGATGGGGACACCTCATGTAAAGGGCCACTGTCATTGGATAACCATATGCAAAGGGGCACTCTGATGGGGACAACTGAAGTAAGGGGGCACTCTGCCACCTTAAATAAGGTATTCCTGTCAGAGTTCCCCCTTACATCAATTTCTCCATCGAAGTGTCCACTTACATCAGGTTTCTGCAGCAGAAGGCCTCCATACATCTGGTGTCTCCCATCAGTGTGCCCCCTTACACCAGTTGTCCCCATCAGAGTGCCCCAATATATAAGTTTCCCCCATCACAGTGACCCCTTACATAGGATGTTCCAATCAGAGTGCCCCCTTACATTGGGTGTTGCCATCAGAGTGCTCCTTTACTTCAGGTGTCCACACCACAGTGCCACCTTACATCAGGTATTCCTGTCACTGTGATGGGGACACCTGAAGTAAAGGAGCACTCTGATGGCAGCACCTAATGTAAGGGGGCACTCTGATAGGAACACATTACCTAATGGCACCCTGATGGGGACACCTAATATACAGTAAGTTGTTACAAATTGTACATTTCTCATTTTTTGATAGACATACAGTGACTACAATCTGAGTTGTAGCACAAACTTGAGACCTCGTCTGGAAGAAAATTTTAGTTACCGGACCTCCTTGAATTTTCATTCAATACCCCTGATCTATATAATCTAAATCAGACATATTCCCAAATTAGTGAAATGAAAATACAAGAACAATATCAGTGTCTTTCACATTTGGAATTATAGTGCAAAGTCCGTAATAAATATGCATATACAGATAAACAATCCCTCTGGGGATTTTTTACATCCTACCCTGTATGTCCTCTGCCTCCAGGTCTCACCTGCGCATTTTAGCCTTATAGAAGTCAATGGAGCTGTCTATCTCCATATCCATCCTGGAGGCTAAAAAAGAAAACTAATGCAGGCACCATATCTAAGGCTTGGTAAGATACGATATATTTAATCTTTGTTCTTGGGGTTTTCCAACACAGGCAAAATGTATGGGAAAGAGAATAATTTTCAAAGGAGCCCATACTTGCTAATGTGTTGTGCTGAAGATGATTTTAAAAAATAAAAAGGTGCTGCATGCTGAAGTTTTAATTTTCTGGCTTGCATTTTTTTTCTGTTAAGTCACACCACGTTTTTCCAATCCACAGATTCGGTGGCTGTTTTTTCTTTTTTTCAGGCTTTTATTCTTTTTACTTCATGCAGTGATCTTGCTTGAAACATACTTCCTATCCTAGGGTGACAACACTCATTCACTGCACTGTATCTATGGAGGAACTGTGTTGTCACAGTAGGCTGCTCTCCTGATCTGGACTACGAACACCCCATCTCCACTACCTAGAATGGAGATGTTTTGTAGATCATATAAAATATCTGGGAAAGCTGATAACATGATTTCATTTCAGTACACAGAAAGCTGCAAAAACATAAGATTTGTAACAGAAGCAACTGGGATTTTTCTGTACTTGGAGACGATGTACTTAGCCTGAAAGAGAAAATGAAAGCAGCCATCAAACCTAGGAACCAGTTAGCTGTAGCCAGTTAGCTTACATTTTTGTTCTTCTGTTTACATATACTTTAAGTCCTTCAAACATGATATTCTGGTACTGAGTAGACTCTGGCGGCTTGAACAGCCCACAAGGAGCCCCTTACAAAGTTGCATTCTTATTATCCACTTATGTAACTTCAATTTGTTTGAACATTTGCCCTAGCATGACATAGCCTTTTATTTCAACTTAATAATGGTCATGGTAGAAGCCAACATTTAAATATCTGCAAAAGATATCTTGGTGTTGGATATTACAAGACAAAAAAAAGCTATTCTATAATTCAATTCACCAATTCAGAGTTTGAACTTAATTAGCTAATAATAATAATAATGATATTGCTATATCATATTATTACAGTTAAACTATTGGTTTTATTTGTATTATTATTTGTATAATTATTATTATTATTAGTGCAGATGCTAAAATGTGTTTTCTCCTAATATTTCCTAAAAATTTAATTATGTGGGTGGTATTTCTTTTTCAGCTTGGTTTCTGTTTCTTGGCTTGTACTACCTTGGGCTAGTACAGTCAGGTCCATAAATATTGGGACATCGACACAATTCTAAATTTTTTGGCTCTATACACCACCACAATGGATTTGAAATGAAATGAACAAGATGTGCTTTAACTGCAGACTGTCAGCTTTAATTTGAGGGTATTTACATCCAAATCAGGTGAACGGTGTAGGAATTACAACAGTTTGCATATGTGCCTCCTACTTGTTAAGGGACCAAAAGTAATTGGACAATTTGCTTCTCAGCTGTTCCATGGCCAGGTGTGTGTTATTCCCTCATTATCCTAATTACAATGAGCAGATAAAAGGTCCAGAGTTCATTTCAAGTGTGCTATTTGCATTTGGAATGTGTTGCTGTCAACTCTCAAGATGAGATCCAAAGAGCTGTCACTATCAGTGAAGCAAGCTATCATTAGGCTGAAAAAATAAAACAAACCCATCAGAGAGATAGCAAAAACATTAGGCGTGGCCAAAACAAGAATAAAAAGAAGGAACGCACAGGTGAGCTCAGCAACACCAAAAGACCCAGAAGACCACGGAAAACCACGGAAAACAACTGTGGTGGGTGACCGAAGAATTCTTTCCCTGGTGAAGAAAACACCCTTCACAACAGTTGGCCAGATCAAGAACACTCTCCAGGAGGTAGGTGTATGTGTGTCAAAGTCAACAATCAAGAGAAGACTTCACCAGAGTGAATACAGAGGGTTCACCACAAGATGTAAACCATTGGAGAGCCTCAAAAACAGGAAGGCCAGATTAGAGTTTGCCAAACAACATCTAAAAAAGCCTTCACAGTTCTGGAACAACATCCTATGGACAGATGAGACCAAGATCAACTTGTACCAGAGTGATGGGAAGAGAAGAGTATGGAGAAGGAAAGGAACTGCTCATGATCCTAAGCATACCACCTCATCAGTGAAGCATGGTGGTGGTAGTGTCATGGCGTGGGCATGTATGGCTGACAATGGAACTGGTTCTCTTGTATTTATTGATGATGTGACTGCTGACAAAAGCAGCAGGATGAATTCTGAAGTGTTTCGGGCAATATTATGTCACGAACACTGATGGCGACCTCTAGTGGCCCACTGGCCGGAGTCCCCCCAGGGTGCGGAGTCTAAGCCCAGGTCTGCTGGTTCACCAGAGCCCCTGATGGTGGGGATGGACTTGAAGCAGACCAGGACCAGGTCGCGACCCCTGAGCGACACCAACCGTGGTAAAGGCAACCGCCAATGGAGTGTAGCGGGTAGGAGCCAGATGTGAAGAGGTGTGACGTGGTCAGGCAAGCCGGGTAGGTAACAGTGAGGCAGACGGTACAGATCGTTAGACAAAGCGTAATTAGGTCACAAGCTGGGTTCGTTAACAAAAGGTTAGACAAAGGGAGCAGGCAGAGGATGGTCAGGGCGAGCCAAAGGTCAGGGCAGGAGAAGACAGCGGTATCAGGTCCAGGCAGGGTCAGCAACAAGGCAATCAGCATACAGGAAGAGCAGGAACACAGGAACAGGGAGAAGACCATCAGGCAACTTGTGTCTGTGCAGGGCTGGTTTAAGTAGCCTGCCCGGTGCTGACAGGCGCGCCTGGGTCCTAGTGCCTGCTCAGCGCCGTCATAGGTGACAGGTGCGCCTGGGTCCTAGTGCCCACCTGCCTGTATGTCTTGTCGGACACCTACGCATGTGCAGACTCATGCATCACGGTGGTCCCTGACATTGCCCCCCCCCCTACGGGCAGCCTCCAGATGCCCAACTGACCTCTCCTTTGTGGGTGGTTACGGTGATACTGCTGGATTAATCTGGAAGCGTGGATGTTTTGGGCAGGTTCCCACGAATTTTCATCCAAGCCATACCCCTTCCATTTAATTAAGTATTGTACCCGGCCTCCCCTCCTTCTGCAATCCAAAATTGCCTCCAATTCAAATTCCTCCTCTCCATTAATGTCCAAGGCTACCGGAGGTCTTGACTTACGTTCTGGGAAGGGATCTGGAATTGCTGGTTTCAACAAGGATACATGGAATACTGGATGTATTCGAAAGGACTCAGGCAAAGCTAATTCAAAAGCCACCTCATTGATTTGCCATTTTACCGAAAAAGGGCCTATAAATTTAGGTGCCAGCTTTTTTGAAGGGCAAGCCATCTTCAAATTGGTAGTAGCTAACCAGACTTGGTTTCCCAGGCTTATAGCCAATTCTCCCTTTCTCCTCCTATCAAATGCTCTTTTGTTATCCTCCTGGGCCTTAGTTACTGCTTCGTGTAGTAATTTGCTGTTAGAGGAAAAGAATTTTACAATATCTTGCGCTGCTGGTACTGGGTTTTGTGGAATTAAATCCAGAAGGAAAGTGGGATGGAACCCATAATTGGCATAAAATGGTGATTGTTTCGTGGCGGAGTGCTTTGCATTATTGTAGGCAAACACAGCTAGAGGTAAGAGTGCCAACCAGTCATCTTGGAGGAAGGATGTATAACACCTGAAGTATTGCTCCAACGTCTGATTGGTCCGCTCCATCTGCCCATTCGTCTGTGGATGATATGCCGAGGAAAATGATAACTTGATTTCCAGCATTTCACACAAGGCTCTCCACAATTTTGACGTGAACTGAACTCCACGATCAGATACTATATTTCTAGGTACCCCGTGCAATCTTACCACTTCTTTGATGAAAAGCTGTGCAGTCTCAGAAGCTGATGGTATATTTCTGAGTGGCAGAAAGTGGGCCATTTTAGATAAGAGGTCAACCACCACAAATATTGCTGTGTGGCCTTGCGAAGGTGGCAGCTCCACAATGAAATCCATGGACACCATCCTCCATGGTCTGTCAGGTACCGGTAAAGGTCGGAGTAGCCCCCAGGCTTTACTCCATGTAGGTTTGCTCCTGTTGCAAATGGTGCAGGTCTTGACGTATGTTTTACAGTCTTTGACCATGCTTGGCCACCAAAACATGCGCTGGGTCAGTTCCAAAGTCTTGCTGATTCCGAAATGCCCCGCCAGTGGATGGTCATGGCAGTAGCCCAAGACCAGAGTTCGAGCTCCTTCAGGGACCACAATCTTTCCATAACAACCTTCTCGACTTTGTACCGGGATTCCAGATGGGTTGGGGGCCCCCATAGATGCGGCTTGTAGCTTGGACAGGAGCTCGGACTGTAGTAGCAGGAAGTTTCCTGCAGGCAAAATAGTATCAGGCTTCGGAATTTCTTTTAGGTCTTCAAACATTTGTGACAGAGCGTTGGGTTTCGTGTTTTTGGAGCCTGGCCGATAAGTTAATTGGAAGGAGAACCTTGAGAAAAACAGCGCCCATCCGGCTTGCTGTGGTCTGAGGCGCTTGGCCGTTCTTAGGTACTCCAAGTTCTTGTGATAGGTGTAAATCAAAACTGGATGCCGGGCTCCCTCCAGCAGATACCTCCATTATTCTAGTGCGGTTTTGATTGCTAGAAGTTCTTGATCCCCAATATCGTAATTCTTTTCTGCGGGGCAGAGTTTCCGGGAGAAGAAGGCTATTGGATGCATGAGGTCTTTGGTTCCGCTTCTCTGTGACAGGATAGCCCCTACTGCGCATTCTGATGCGTCTACCTCCAGAATGTAAGGTAGAGATGCGTCCGGGTGACTCAAGATGGGGGCTCTCGTGAATAATTTTTTCAAGGTCCCGAAGGCCATCTGTGCTTCTGGCGTCCAATGGAAGCGTAACCCCGATTTAGTAAGCTGAGTGATGGGGGAGACCAAGCCCGAGAAATTCTTAATGAATTTTCTGTAAAGGTTCACGAATCCCACGAACAGTTGAACTCCCTTCTTGTCTGTGGGAACTGGTCACTCCAGGATTGCGGAGACCTTCTGGGGATCCATGGCAACCCCTGAGGTGGAGATGATCAATCCCAAGAACTGGATGATATCTTGCTCGAAGCAGCATTTCTCCGCCTTGGCATACAGGCCGTGCTGCTGAAGCCGCTCCAGCACATTTTTGACATGGTCTCGAAGAGCCCCCAACTCTCGTTCCGACAGAGGGAAAATCCGGCCAAAAGGAATCTCTGATCCTGGGAGGAGGTCTATTGGGCAGTCATATGCCCGATGTGGGGGAAGGATGTCTGCTCCTCGTGGGCTGAACACATCAAGATAGGAGTGGTAAGCCAGTGGAATTGTTTGGATCAATTCTTTGTCCATGGTCACACAGCATAGGGACTGGGTGACTTTGGGCGTCTTGAGGCAACAGTATTTGTTGGTCCAGTGAGTGTCTGGATCCGCCCCTCCAGCTCCGTGTATCCCTTTTGCAGGGTTTTCACCGCCTGGTGAGTGCCGCCAGATGCTGGCATATTTCGTCCAGCGGGGAAGGACCTCTTCCTGACTCAGTCATGGCCTGATGGTTCTGTCACGAACACTGATGGCGACCTCTAGTGGCCCACTGGCCGGAGTCCCCCAGGGCGCGGAGTCTAAGCCCAGGTCTGCTGGTTCACCAGAGCCCCTGATGGTGGGGATGGACTTGAAGCAGACCAGGACCAGGTCGTGACCCCTGAGTGACACAAACCGTGGTAAAGGCAACGGCCAATGGCTTGTAACGGGTAGGAGCCAGATGTGAAGAAGTGTGACGTGGTCAGGCAAGCCGGGTGGGTAACAGCAAGGCAGACGGTACAGATCGCAAAGTGTAATTGGGTCACAAGCCAGGATCGGTAACAGGAGGTCAGGCCAAGGGAGCAGGCAGAGAATGGTCAGGGCGAGCCAAAGGTCAGGGCAGGAGAAGACAGCGGTATCAGGTCCAGGCAGGGTCAGCAACAAGGCAATCAGCATACAGGAAGAGCAGAAACACAGGAACAGGGAGAAGACCATCAGGCAACTTGTGTCTGTGCAGGGCTGGTTTAAGTAACCCGCCTGGCGCTGACAGGCGCGCCTGGGTCCTAGTGCCTGCCCAGCGCCGTCATAGGTGACCGGCACGCCTGGGTCCTAGTGCCCGCCTGCCTGCATGTCTTGTCGGACACCTACGCATGTGCAGACTCATGCGTCGCGGTGGTCCCTGACATATTATCTGCTTATATTCAGCCAAATGCTTCAGAACTCATTGGACGCCGCTTCACAGTGCAGATGGACAATGACCCAAAGCATACTGCAAAAGCAACCAAAGAGTTTTTTAAGGGAAAGAAGTGGAATGTTATGCAATGGCCAAGTCAATCACCTGACCTGAATCCGATTGAGCATGAATTTCACTTGCTGAAGACAAAACTGAAGGGAAAATGCCCCAAAAACAAGCAGGAACTGAAGACAGTTGCAGTAGAGGCCTGGCAGAGCATCACCAGGGATGAAATCCAGCGTCTGGTGATGTCTATGCGTTCCAGACTTCCGGCTGTAATTGACTGCAAAGGATTTGCAACCAAGTATTAAAAAGTGAAAGTTTGATTTATGATTATTAGTCTGTCCCATTACTTTTGGTCCCTTAACAAGTGGGAGGCACATATGCAAACTGTTGTAATTCCTACACCGTTCACCTGATTTGGATGTAAATACCCTCAAATTAAAGCAGACAGTCTGCAGTTAAAGCACATCTTGTTTGTTTCGTTTCAAATCCATTGTGGTGGTGTACAGAGCCAATAATGTTAGAATTGTGTCAATGTCCCAATATTTATGGACCTGACTGTAGATGCTGTAAAAACATTAAGTGTTTATCAAAGGCAAGATTAAGTTAATGTTGACTGGAGAGTGAAAATATGTACTCTAATATTGCCTTTTATTTCTTTTTTTAAACACAACACTCTGCTAATACAGTCATACTTGTGTAGATATCAAATCAGATATCTTGCTAGGTACTTACAGCATTTGTACATGTAGCACAGAGTCACACAGGTGTGGGTTTCCACCAATAACCACTAATGTTCATGCCAAATTTTTGGCTGAAACTTCCTCGGGCATTTTTTGCCACCATTGTTGGTTTTTCTCTTACCAATCTGTTATTGTACCTTCAACATAGGGTTGAGATTTGGGCATTTGGGTTGGGGTTTGGTCTCTGTTTTTCTGCTCCAGCGAGTTTGGATTTTTCTAGAATCTCTCCAGTAGTTGGATCTGCATACTAGTCATAAGCTATATGCTAGTTATATACTTACTAACCTTTTTGAAGCCCAGATGAAGCCACAGTAATAGATATTCAATTAGACTGACATTGTACTAACTACCTCTATTTTCATAGTACTACCCCATTGTCCTGTTATAGCAGATTTGTCAAAATACGACTGGACAGGGCAATCTGATATACCAGACCTTGATGAAGAACACTGGATTGAGGTTTGGGACATGCTTAAACAACTAGTGTCTGCCAATCATAGACTTGTGCAATTTAAGTTACTCCACAGAGCATACTTCACCCTACATTGTCTTCAAAAATTCAAACCATGCCATTTCTTTGACTTTTTTGCGGTGTGGGCAGAGGGAGGGAAAACCGTGGTGGATTGTATCATGTCTGTGTTGGTGGTCCACCTTAGTCTTTCTCCAAAGATGTGCCTCCTGGGCTTGGCAGAAAATCTGGTTTCTACTCCTGCTGGGTGGTCTGTTCCACTTCTATACATGTAAAGTTATTGCCATATGTTAGAAAATGTGGCCCTTCCTTTTTTTCCCCTGGAAAAAATTGGTAAATTCTAATGTTATACATAGACACCTATGTGAATAGAGGCTGTGCTAATAAATTTTAAGTATGTGTGGGCATCCTTGGTTGATAACCTTTCAACAGCCATGGATTCTTGGCTTCTGTAATTCTTCAAGAGTCTGATCACAAGATGGCCTATTGTGCCCAAGACCTTTTCTCCATCCCCTCTGTTCTTGTTACTGCGAATTGTCCATCCAATAGGAGGACCCCGACATTCATAAACTCTATGGACCCTTATGTGGGAGAGGATACCACACATGAGCCAACTAGATTCTCAGCTTGTTATGTAAGGTTGGGCCTCCCTTAAACAATCTCAGTACTCTATGGTTTAGATTAGTGCAACTGCTTGTCTGTACAATCCAATTTATATTTAATGTTGCTCTTTGCAGATGTTAGTAAATCTAAAGGGGATTGTACAATTGGACTGTAATAGGTGTGGCCAAATTTAAAGTAATGTTTTACTGAGAGAAATTCCAAGAGTATTGACCTCTTGCTATAGTAGTAGCTGCCTGCTAGTCCCACTTATACTCTGACTTCAATAAGCAGAGCTACAGACGTGAAACTAGCACAACGAAAGGTAAGTCAAAGCACCTTATTTGTATAGTTCTTCTGGAACAGGCACTCAAAGAGTCTTTCTTGGTTCAACAAAATAGACAGAGAACTAGCATTTTTCAGAAGTGGCACCTTCTTATTATTTTTATCACACCTAAAGGGCAGCCTTCCTTGGCTTTATGGATACTGATTAATACCAATGATATAGTGGTATATACAAACTCAAAGGTGTAGAGTATTGTGAATGTATAGCATAAGAAAGAGCACAGCTGTGTTTAAACTAATTTAAGGGGGGCATCCCACCAAACCCCAATTATGACAATTTCTATCATAGATACTGTAAGTACATCCATTACAGTTTAGATGCACCAAATACTGAAAGTTATGTGATAAAATTGAGGCCCAAATGTCCAATGTTTTAGGGTACTAAAGCCTATTTGTCAAAAGGTGGTCTTCCTTGACAAAGGGGTCTTAAGACCCCAAAACGTTGGATGTTTGGGCCCCACCAATTTTTACACTGTCTGATGGATATACTTTACTTTTTGGGTCATTATCTTGGTGTGCATTATTACTGTATCTAGTAAATTATTTGCTGCTGTTTTAAATTGCATGCTTCCCTTTTACTATGTACACATATGATATTTTGTATATGTACAATACATAACGTATTTGGTAAATCTAAACTGTTTGCAGTGTGCTTGTGCCCCATGTCAGTACTTACAACGAGGCACAGTCTTCCTCTACTTTGATGGGTTAATGACCTGGTTGTCCATTGGGGGGGAAGTTGATGGTCCTCAGATGCAGTCCCTATTATGCCCCCTAAATGTCGAGGCAAACAGGCTTAAAACTCTGCTTGGCATTGGGGCTCTGGCATTGTTTTAATAATAGTGAAGAACAAAAGACAGAGCACACCAGCCTTGCACTTTACCTCAGTAAACAGTTAATGGATTTATTGATTTAGGAGATATCCTCACAAACATAGTAGTAAAACAAGCATGTAAAGTCCAAAGTTGAACCACACGATAAGGAGACATGTGCATATCCCATCAGAAGTTACTGACGCGTTTCAAAGGGGGATCCCTTCTTCATTGAGCTCTGAGGTAATGCACAAGGCTGGTGTGCACGGTCTTTTGTTCTTCACTACAGTTTGTATCGAGCTTCCCCAGCTTTTTGTTTGAGCTGTACAGCCTTTGATCGGTCCTGGATGAATCTCCATACTCTTCAAGAGTACTGGTCCATCGGTCCCCTACGGATCTGGGTCCCTGAGTGCAGGAGGAGTTGTTGCAATTGTTTTAATGGTGGCAGTGATATTAGTATGCAGTGATCTATCTAGCCCTAGTTGCCTCCTCTGTATCTGGGAACATGGCAGTGCACCCGCCTGATAACTAAAGTGCTCTCTGTGCATGTCATGCCCACTGGGCCAGTTAGAATCTTCGGGGGCTGTTTTAGTTCCAAAGTTCCAAATTTAAACAGGCAGACCTATCATTTCAGTGCTGCCTTGCTGGGAACAGATTTATGCTTTCCTAGTTGTGTTGCCATTATATCCAAGGCAATTGTGCCTTAGGTATTAAAGGGCATGTTAGTCAATCACTCCCAAAAATGCTCAGGGGGAACTAAAGGCTTGTGATTTTCTCCGTGTTCACCATTTATTTGCTCTTGCAGATTAAACAATGCCAACTCCAAAGACCAGCATCTGTTAAGAAGGTAGGGGAATGTGCCTGATGCAATTTTCTTTTTTTCCTTTGCGAAGTTCACCGAGCTTGAGGTGTTGTCACTCTATTGAAGATGCAAGGCATAGCGAAAAAAGACATACTTCCCATTCCAAAAACAGTAGACATCACGATTCTTGCAAGTTCAATCAAGGCCCCGGCAGTCAGCTTCCACATCTCAGGCTGCAGCTCCTCAGTTAAATACTGAGGCTAGAGATTCACAGGAGGAAGCCAGATCATCTACATAAAATATGAGCCCAAAGGAGAGTGCCGTGAAGTTAGTGAATAAAATCAATATTCACCTCCCATGGAGGTGTGCCTTTATTGATCCAATGGTAAAACCATTGTGTATTCAAACATTTATTTGTTTGGTATTGGGTCTCTGGCATTGTTTTAATGGTGACAGTGATGTTTGTATGCAGTGATCTATCTAGCCCTAGTTGCCTGCTCTGTATCTGAGAACATGGCAGTACACCCGCCTGATAACTAAAGTGCTATTTGTGCCTGTCATGTCCACTGGGCCAATTAGAATCTTTGTGGCTGTTTTAGTTCCAAAGTTCCAAATTTAAACAGGCACATCTATCATTTAAGTGCTGCCTTGCTGGAAACAGCTTCCTGCTTTCCTAGTTGTGTTAACATTATATCCAAGGCAAGTGTGCCTCAAGTATTAAAGGGCAAGTTAGTCAATCAATCCCTAAAATGCTCAGGGGGACTAAAGGCTAGTGTTTTTCTCCCTGTTCACCATTTCTTTGCTCTTGCAGATTAAACAATGCCAACTCCAAACAAAGACCAGCATCTGTTAAGAAGGTAGGGGAATGTGCCTGATGCAATTTTCTTTTTTTGTAAAAACTTTCTTTTTTCCTTGGAAAAGTTCATCTGGCTCGAGGTGTTGTCACTCTATTGAAGACGCAAGGCATAGCAAAAAAAGACATACTTCCCATTCCAGAAACAGTAGTCATCACGTTTCTTGCAAGTTCAGCCAAGGCCCCTGCAGTCAGCTTCCACATCCCAGGCTGCAGCTCCTCAGTTAAATACTGAGGCTAGAGATTCACAGGAGGCAGCCAGATCATTTATTGATCCAGTGTGTGAATACACAATGGTTTTACCATTGGATCAATAAAGGTACACCTCCATGGGAGGTGAATATTGATTTTATTCACTAACTTCATAGCGCTCTTCCTTTGGGCTCATATTTTATACTTTCATTAGTGTTACATCAGCAGCAGTGAAAATTGATCCCCACTATTGAGCCCATGCGCTTTGACTTTTTGTTCTAGATCATCTACATAAGACAACTCATCCTCTGGTGAAGAATATGGCCTTTTTGTTGGCTTTGACTTTGCTCTAGTCCAGCTGTTCCTGAAGGAAATCAGAGAGTCTCTGTTGTGGGAAGATCATGCAGGTGAACTGCAGAACAAGCAGGAAGATATTTTGAAGACATCAGGAAGGAAGGAAGCTTTTCCTTTATGGAAACGGTAAGGGATATTATTGAGGATTAGTGGAAACAGACGGATGAAAGATGTTCCTTTAAGAATCATTTCGCTAAACTTTATTCCCTTTGTAAAGAGAATGTCAAATATCTAGAAGACCCCCTGGTGATGGACGAAGCTATGATGCGACTAGCCAGACACGTGACACTACTGCTAGATGATGTGGTTACTAGAGATGAGCGAATTTTTCAAAAATTCGATTCGGCTGATTCGGCGAATTCCAGGAAGAAATTCGATTCGATGCGAATTAATTCGCTACGAAGTTAACTTATAAAAAGGGTTTCTAGGCTTCAGAGAGCCTTTAAATTAGTGCAGAACACTGTACCTTTAATTTAAATGCCCTTGGAGATGAGGAAGGAGAAGGAGAAGGAGGAGAAGGAGAAGGATGAGAAGAAGGAGAAGGAGAAGGATGAGAAGAAGGAGAAGGAGAAGGATGAGAAGAAGGAGAAGGATGAGAAGAAGGAGAAGGATGAGAAGAAGGATGAGAAGGATGAGAAGAAGGAGAAGGAGGAGAAGGATGAGAAGAAGGATGAGAAGAAGGAGAAGGATGAGAAGAAGGATGAAAAGAAGGATGAGAAGGAGAAGGATGAGAAGAAGGAGAAGGAGAAGGATGAGAAGAAGGAGAAGGATGAGAAGAAGGAGAAGGATGAGAAGAAGGATGAGAAGAAGGATGAGAAGAAGGACAGTTCTGTGACAGTTTCTGTCTATTTCTGACAGTTCTGTGACATTCACTCCATACAGCGGTTTCAACCGCTGTATGGAGGGAATGTCCCAGAACTGTCAGAAATAGTCTATTTCTGACAGTTCTGGGACATGTATGGAGTGAATGTCCCAGAACTGTCATAAATAGTCTATTTCTGACAGTTCTGGGACATTCACTCCATACAGCGGTTGAAACATTGTATCTATTTGTTTCCATAAATGGATCCATTTATGGAAACAAATAGATACAATGTTTCAACCGCTGTATGGAGGGAATGTCCCAGAACTGTCATAAATAGTCTATTTCTGACAGTTGTGGGACATTCACTCCATACAGCGGTTTCAACCGCTGTATGGAGGGAATGTCCCAGAACTGTCATAAATAGTCTATTTCTGACAGTTGTGGGACATTCACTCCATACAGCGGTTTCAACCGCTGTATGGAGGGAATGTCCCAGAACTGTCATAAATAGTCTATTTCTGACAGTTCTGGGACATTCACTCCATACAGCGGTTGAAACATTGTATCTATTTGTTTCCATAAATGGATCCATTTATGGAAACAAATAGATACAATGTTTCAACCGCTGTATGGAGGGAATGTCCCAGAACTGTCATAAATAGTCTATTTCTGACAGTTGTGGGACATTCACTCCATACAGCGGTTTCAACCGCTGTATGGAGGGAATGTCCCAGAACTGTCATAAATAGTCTATTTCTGACAGTTGTGGGACATTCACTCCATACAGCGGTTTCAACCGCTGTATGGAGGGAATGTCCCAGAACTGTCAGAAATAGTCTATTTCTGACAGTTGTGGGACATTCACTCCATACAGCGGTTGAAACATTGTATCTATTTGTTTCCATAAATGGATCCATTTATGGAAACAAATAGATACAATGTTTCAACCGCTGTATGGAGGGAATGTCCCAGAACTGTCATAAATAGTCTATTTCTGACAGTTCTGGGACATTCCCTCCATACAGCGGTTTCAACCGCTGTATGGAGGGAATGTCCCAGAACTGTCAGAAATACTCTATTTCTGACAGTTCTGGGACATTCACTCCATACAGCGGTTGAAACATTGTATCTATTTGTTTCCATAAATGACATTCTGCAGATACACTTAGAGGAGCTCTGCAGATACACTTTTTGCCGGCTTGGAATTATTCTTATTTTCATCCTACTTCTTCTTCTTCATCCTCATCCTCTTCTTCTTCTGAGGATGAGGATGAAGAAGAAGAAGAAGAAGTAGGATGAAAATAAGATTAATTCCAAGCCGGCAAAAAGTGTATGTGCAGAGCTCCTCTAAGTGTATCTGCAGAGCTCCTCTAAGTGTATCTGCAGAATAGAGGAACTCTGCACATACACTTTTTGCCGGCTTGGAATTATTCTTATTTTCATCCTACTTCTTCTTCTTCTTCTTCATCCTCATCCTCATCCTCTTCTTCTTCTTCTGAGGATGAGGATGAAGAAGAAGAAGAAGAAGTAGGATGAAAATAAGATTAATTCCAAGCCGGCAAAAAGTGTATGTGCAGAGCTCCTCTAAGTGTATGTGCAGAGCTCCTCTAAGTGTATCTGCAGAGCTCCTCTAAGTGTATCTGCAGAATAGAGGAACTCTGCACATACACTTTTTGCCGGCTTGGAATTATTCTTATTTTCATCCTACTTCTTCTTCTTCTTCTTCATCCTCATCCTCTTCTTCTTCTTCTTCTGAGGATGATGATGAAGAAGAAGAAGAAGTAGGATGAAAATAAGATTAATTCCAAGCCGGCAAAAAGTGTATGTGCAGAGCTCCTCTAAGTGTATCTGCAGAGCTCCTCTAAGTGTATCTGCAGAATAGAGGAACTCTGCACATACACTTTTTGCCGGCTTGGAATTATTCTTATTTTCATCCTACTTCTTCTTCCTCATCCTCATCCTCTTCTTCTTCTGAGGATGAGGATGAGGATGAAGAAGTAGAAGAAGAAGAAGTAGGATGAAAATAAGAATTCCAAACCGGCAAAAAGTGTATGTGCAGAGTTCCTCTATTTCTGACAGTTCTCTGACAGCTTCTTCACATGTACAGCGGTTGAAACATCTGTATCCTAAATGGAAACTAATAGATACAATGTTTCAACCGCTGTACATGTGTTCCTTCTGTCAGAGAACTGTCAGAAATAGCGGAGCTCTCTGCAGGGACACTTTTGCCGGCTGATCGGGAAAAATCCGATTCGCGCACCCGAAGTAGGCAAATATTCGGATTCGACGCGAATCAAATTTTTCCTGAAATTCGTATCGAATTCCGGTTCGCCTGGTTCGATTCGCTCATCTCTAGTGGTTACGTTTAAGGAGGCCTATATTTAAAAAGGGGTCAAAGTTTTTACCAAGAAACCACAGACCTGTTAGTTTAATGTCTATATTTGGGAAGATACTGGAAAGTTTTGGAAAGTGTTATAAAAGACCACATAGATGAGCTCTTGCTGGAAAAAATATTTTAAGTAACAGACAGCATGGATTCATGAAAGACAGAAGTTGTCAAACAAATCTGATTTCTTTTTATTAGGAGGTGAGCAAAACCTTAGACAAAGCAGTGACTGTGGACGTAGTATACGTGGATTTTGCAAAAGCGTTTGACACAGTTCCCTACACACGACTAATGTGTAAGGTAAAGTCTACAGGCTTGGAAAAATCAGTTTTAAAATGGATAGAAAACTGGCTAAAAGACTGTATTCAGAGAGTAGTGGTTAATAATTCATACTCTGAATGTTCTAGGGTTGTCAGTGGTGTACCCCAAGGTTCAGTGTTGGGACCTTTACTTTTTAATATATTTATAAATGATATAGACTCTGGGATTAAAAATCCCATTTCAGTCTTTGCAGATGACACCAAGCTGTGCAGTGGAATAACGTCCTTACAGGATGTCTCCAATTTACAAGCCAACCTCAATGCACTGTTTAATTGAGCAACTATGAGGTTTAATGTTGATAAATGTAAAGTTATGCACTTGGGGGCTAAGAATATACATGCATCATATAAATTAGGGGGGTTACAACTGGGGGAATCAATGGTGAAGAAGGATCTGGGAGTTCTGGTAGATCATAAGGTTAATAATGGCATGCAATGCCAAGCTGTGTTTTCCAAAGCGAGCAAAATCCTCTCTTGTATTAAGAGAGGTATGGACGGCAGAGAGAGATATCATTATACCCCTGTACAAATCATTAGTAAGACCTCTTCTGTAATATGCAGTTCAGTTTTGGGCACCAATGCACAAAAAGGATATCAGGGAACTGGAGAAAGTGCAGAGAAGGGCAATCAAACTGACAAGAGGCATAGAGGAGCTCAGCTATGATGAAAGATTAGAGAAACAGAATTTATTCTCTCTTGAGAAGAGGAGAGTAGCCTCCCTGGCGGTATTCCTGAGTGTTGCTCGGGATAAAGTTTCAGTACCACAAGCGGTAACCCCGAGCTACACTCGGGCTTACCATGTGGCGCTGCTTCAGGATCTGTTCTTCTCTTACTTGTCCTGCGCTCCCGCGATGTCCCTCCTGCAGTGTCCCCGGCCATGTCTTCCAGCCGATGCCGGCATCCATCTTCTGGGTTCCGTTCCCTGCGACGTTGGGACCTACGGGGGATGGAACAGTGGGAAATGTGAAAATGACAAAAAGTGCCATTCACTAAATACACTAAAATCACATAGGAAACCATTACTGTATCAAACCATTTCACATACATTTTGTCCCGAGTGCTTTGTCCTGTGCCCTGCCTGCATTTTTACCGACTGAAAAACATCCATGGCGTCCAAAAAGCATCCCTTTAGGTCAAAATTGGTTTTAGACCAGCTAGAGAACAGCGATAGTAAATCAGAACCACTTGCAGAATTGAGTGATAATGATTCGTGGAGAAATTCGTCATCAGACACTGAAAACGATTTTGCGACTTTGCTCAGTGATGTGCGAACTTGGTGCTATATTTCAAATTTCAGTGTTTTTGGTTTGATTATATTATTGAATTAAATTTATTATTATTATATTATTATTTTTTCATGATTATTTATTAAATTATAATTTATGATTTCGTGTTTCAAATTTTAACATACCCGGGATGTTTACTAGACTCTTGTTCAGACAGATTTCAGTGAGTTATTCCTAAAAATTACAGGCCTACTATAAAGAAAATACATATTTCCATGCAAAAAAATGTACTGCTTTGAGCACAGAAATATGTATATAATCAGACCGCTAGGGAGGATAAGGGAGGATATGATCAACATGTATAAATACATCAGTGGTCCATATAGTTAACTCTGTGTAGAGTTATTCACTTCAAAGTCATCACCGAGAGCAAGTGGGCACTCTTTACATCTGGAAGAAACAATATTTAATCTCTAAATATGGAAAGGCTTCTTCACAGTAAGGGCTCGTTCACACTTGACTTTATTTCTAACTCTTGCGAAACGCCCCTATAGCATTTGACAGGGGTTAGACAGGCGTTTGGGAAGTGTTTTTAATGCTCCCCAAACGCTCCCAAAATGCCCTATGCATGGTTTTGAGGTGGTTGATAGGCGTTTGCCAAGCGTTAAAACTGCACCACAAACTCCTATAATGAAGTTAAATGGTATTAACACTCCGCAATCACCTTGCAACCGCATCGCAACCGAACCACAAACGCCTGGCAGGCATTTGTGGAGTGGCACCATAGACTTGAATGGGAGGCTTCAACTCCTCCTGACTCGACATGAGGCATCAGTTTTGCCGCGATGCAACGCGACGCTAACGCTTCCGTGTGAACAGCACTGTGTGCTGCCATGTGCAGAATTTTCATAGGTGTTTGAGAAGCATTAAAAATGCTTCCCAAACGCCTGTCTGATGCCTGCTGACAAAGCTAGTGTGAACGTAGCCTTAGAGTGGTGAAAATATGGAATAAACTCAAGAGCTGGCTCTGGCCAGCTCAGTAGATTGTTTTAAAAAAGGCCTGGATTCTTTCCTGAATGTACATAATATAACTGGATTCTTATATTTATAGATAAAGTCGATCCAGGGAATATCTGAATACCTCTTGGGGGATCAGGAAGGAATTTTTTCCCGTGCTGGAGCAAATTTGACCAAGCTTTATTGGGGTTTTTTGTCTTCCTCCGGATCACCTGTGGGTATAGAATTGTGTATATAGGATTGTATAATTTTATTTTTTTTTCTCTTTTAATGGTTGAACTAGATGGATGTGTGTCTTTTTTTCAATCGGACTAACTATGTAGCTATGTAACTATATCTTGGACAGAAGGGTTAATGTAGACATTAAGAAAATCTATGTGACAGTGGGCAGAGTTTGCAAGCCATCCATAGCCTTGAGGACTATCTCCAAGGCACTGAAGGTATGGACTAATAGATCCAAAATGGCCATATTGAGTGATCTAAGTAAATTTGAGATCTTGGCCTCATTTAGTAATTTAATAGTAATGGCCAGTTTTATGGCAGAATTCAACAATATCATTAAGTCCCTTTTACACGTGATGCTAAATGTGGTCACAGGAAGACAAGTTCTGTGGCTTAGGCCTTGGGAGGTGAACCCATCATCATAGCAAGGATGGTGTAAAATCCCATTCGAAGGTCAGTTCCTCTTCAGGAATAACTTGGATTCAACCATATCCAAAGTGAATGGTGGGAGATCTGGCTTCATCCTGAAAAGATAGGAGATTGTTGTGGCAGAACACAGCTGCCTTCAGGGGCTTTGCAAAGTTGAGGGGTAAAGATTTGAGGGCCTATAGGCCAGATAAAGAGTGTAGGAGATCCTGAAGCAGTTCCAGTGTGGAGTCCAAAAGGGAGAACTCCACTTTGGGGCAGGAGTCCCAAACATCTTTTTGATAGTGTGTCCACCAATATCTACCGGGTAGGTTCCAGTCTACACAAGTTTTGGCAGGTGTGGGTGAAGAAGATAGAAGATCACTGGGTCCTAAACACTGCCAGACATGGGCACTTTTTGATTATGGTCAAACTCCTAGAGACATGCTTTGCACCAACAAAAATGCCCCTCTGCAGTACAAAGAAAGGAATCCTTTCATATGTGAACACCCTGCTGCAACAGCAAGCTCTGGTACCTCCTTGCGAAAGATTCTCAGGAGTGTATTCATCTATATTCTTGGTGCAGAAAAAGTTGGGAAGCTGAAGGCCTGTAATAAAGCTAAAAGGTCTAAATAGGTACATCAGAATGGAACACTACAAAATGGAATCCTTAAAAACCATCCTGAAAGTTGTCCAGCCTGGGGACTGGGGGCTGGATATCAATCTGAAAGATGCTTACTTTCATATACAGATTGTCCCTCACTTCCAAAGTGAAAAGTCTGCCTTCCCTTCAGCTTGACCATGTCCCTGAGAGTCTTTACCAAAGTGCTTCTTGCAGTGGTTGACTTAATTAACAACCAAGGCATCTGCGTTTATCAGTACTTGGATGATATCCTGCTGAGAATCTGCTCACAGCATGCTTGTTACACTCACCATGGAACCTAAGAGGCTAATCCTCTGCATTGTGTAAAAAGGATGTTCAATCCTGTCTTCTCTGATCTTCCCCTTCTTGTATTGTCCCCAATCCATCTTCCGATAGTACAGAGCTCTAGGAGTCACTCTACTCAGTATTGCTAGATAAGTTTTTTTTTCTTGGGAGAGTGCATGTGATCAGCACAGGGCCAATCAGCATTGTCCAGACAGAGGTTCAGGGGTTATGCAGCCTCATAGGACAATCAGGGGAGAATGAAAGCTTTAACCAGTGCTCTGCTGGACACTGATAGAAGTCACAAGACTGCAGTATATTGCTGATGAGAAAAGATATTTAACAGTTTATATTTACTAAAGTAATTGCGTGACTGATGTGGCATCCACCTAGGTAAGTATGATTTAGAAATATAAAGAGATCCCATACTTCTCTTTTAACTAAACAAGCTTAAGCTAGAAGTTGATTGGCTACCATGCACAGCTGCACCATATTCTGAGTGCACCAGTTTTAGTAAATCTACCCCAGTGTGCCTAGAAGGTAAGTATCAGTTTAACCTCCTTGGCGGTATTCCCGAGTGTAGCTCGGGGTAACATTTCAGTACCAAAAGCGGTAACCCCGAGCTACACTCGGGAATACCATGCGGCGCTGCTCCGGCATGTGTTCTTCACTTACCTTACCCTGCGCTCCCACGATGTGTCCCCTGCAGCGTCCCCGGCCATCTCCTCCGGCCGATGCCGGCATCCGGCTTCTGTGTCCTGTCCCTGTGACGTCGGGACGTACGGGCGCCGCCGGCGGCGGCGGCGGGAAATTTAAAAATTTTAAAAAATGTCATTTTTTTTTTTTCATTTTACACAGTAAAACATTGCTGTTTCAACCTATTTCACATACATATTGTCCCTAGTGCTTTGTCCTGCGCCCTGCCTGCATTTTGTCTGTTCTTTCTGCCTGGAAACTGAGAAATGTCCATGGCGTCCAAAAAGTGTCCCTTTAGGTCAAAAGTGGTTTAGATCAGCTAGAGAACAGCGATAGTAAATCAGAACCACTTACAGAATTGAGTGATAATGATTCGTGGGGGAAATTCGTCATCAGAAACTGAAAACGATTTTGCGACTGAGCTCAGCAATGTGCGAACTTGGCGCTCTATTTCACATTTCAGTGTTTTTGGTTTGATTATATTATTGAATTAATTTTTTTATTATTTTTATATTATTTTTATGATTATTTATTAAATTATAATTTATGATTTTGTGTTTCAAATTTTATCATACCCGGGATGTTTACTAGACTCTTGTTCGGACAGATTTCAGTGAGTTTTTCCTAAAAATTACAGCCTACAATAAAAAAAATACATATTTCCATGCAAAAAAATGGTACCGCTTTCAGCACCAAAAATCTGAAATAATCATACCGCCAGGGAGGTTAAAGTGTTACTAAACCCACAACAGTAAAATCAATCTGTATATGCAGTAAAGCATTCTTGTTATACTCACTGAGGAACCTAAGCGGTTAATCATCTGCATTGTGTAAAAACACTGTTTGAGCTAGACTTCTCTGATCCTCCCCTTCTTCCAGTTTCCCCCTCTTATCTCCTGAGAAGACATATCGTGTGGAGTCACTCTGCACATGCTCAGTTTGGTGTGTATTGCTAGATAAGTTTTGTTTTCCTTGGGAGAGTGCATGCGATCAGCACAGGGCCAATCAGCATTGTCCAGACAGAGGTCAGGGGTTCTGAATCCTCCTAGAACAAAAGGAAAATTCTTCCTACAAGCTTTAAACAGTCAGGAACATGCATTGTCTCTTCTGCATTAAAGTTACTTACCTGCTTGTCCACGCCTACTGTACAAATTTGGCAATGCCGATTCTGACTGAACATGCGCCAATGACAGCAGCCAGCGATCGAGACCCAGAAACCGACCGCCCGAAGATGTCAGGGAGCTCCAGGATGCCTTGTCACTAGAGCCAAGATGAGTACAGCTCCGCTTTAATATGTTGATGGGGTCTAGTTATGAGTTGTCAGTCCTCCCCTGGACTGTAATCAATGTTTTTGGCCGGGACGCTTGTTGGCTGGAGAAAAAACCCAGGACTAGTGGGTTTCTATAGTTTTTTAGCTGTAAAAACGCTCTAACACTGAAAAACGTGGTAAAACACCACAAACCGGCATTTGTGGACTTTTTTTGTTAAAATAAAACGCTAAAAAATGCTAAGAAAGCAAACATGGAAAAACGCAGGAAAACACCACTAATCGCGGCAAAATGCCGCTAAACGCTAATGCAAAAATGCTAAAAAAGCTGAAAACCTTAAGTATTTAATGTGACTTTACACAGCTAACGTTACCAGCGTTATCAAAACTCCCACTCTGCATGGAGCCTGAGGTGGCAACCCTACTAGACACCCTGGAGTGTCTTCTGGGCTCTTCAGAGGTGGCTTGTAAAAATGCCCAAAAATTGCTTGAAGTTGCCCAAAAAATTGTGTACCAGCCAGCAGGAGGATCAAACCTGCTGTTTTGTTACACAACGCCACAGGTTTTCATTGTACAATATTAAAACCTTGGTTACTGTGCAAGCTACACCCCAGCGTTCTAACAACCATTGACCTCATTGGTTGATAAGGAAATCCGGCACCTGCACAGCATCTTTGTTTGATCTCCCCCCGCTCCTGTCTGTCAGCACTGGAGTCACATTAACTGTGTGGGGGAGAGAAAACGTGGAAGAGGAAATGCCAGAATACTAGTCAGTACCAGTGTGCAATAGTGTATTTGCTTTGAAGAATAAATGACCTCCAATGTTGGGAGTCCTACGTATGTGTATTCTGCTGCGATATGTAAACCTATATGTTTATAGTTATTATACAGTATTATTATTATACAGTATATAGCGCCAACAGTTTGCTCAGCGCTGTACATTATAATGGGAGACAACCATAGTTTGTTACATTTTAAAATTGGGTGCCTCGAGATTGGTCATCATTTTAAAGGGTGCCGTGACTGGAAAGAGGTTGAGAAACACTGCTTTATACCATAAAGACACTGACAAAACACAGTGCTGGCTGCAATATATAAATGTTACAACATTATAACTGCCAGTATAACTTTTGCAATTCTTGTTTAGCAATATCTCTTTGTTACTTAGATCTACAATGTAGCCAGCTTTTCTCAAAAATAAATATTTCCCGGCTATTCCTCTATGTTGTTGACAGAAACAATTCAGTACTGTCCGTGATACTTTTTTTATTTGCACTAACATACAATTTAGAGGACAAGCTTTCGGGGAGTGTCCCCTTCTTCAAGGTTCAAGCAGTACTGTTACAAAGTTTTAACAGAATGTTAGAAGATATGTGGGGATTGAGAAAAAAACAAAAAAAATCAGAAAGAAACACAAGCCTAATGTTAGCCTAGAGATAAGAACAGCAAAGCAAAAAGCAAAGACTGGGGGGGGGGGGGGGGGGGGGACAGCACTCACAGAGGGAGTCATAAATATGTTGGATAATGAGTGAGGAATCCCATGTCCAAATTAAGGCCGTTATCTCTTGTGTCAAATAGAATTATCATTCTTAGTTCAAAAGTTTTTCTTTCCTGGATGGATTTGAAATTTCCTTTAAGAACTAAAACATTGAGGTTTGTCTATGTTGTTGAGAAATTTATACTGGGAACATGTGCAAGCTGATGTAACTGCTCTTCCAAGAATTTGATTCATTATAATTTAATTGAGCAGTGGGCTTCTGTTAATGGCCTCTCCTCTGGAGTATGCTACAATTAATCCCCAGTAGAAAGCTGACATGATTTTGCACAGATCTCCTAATATCTAACAGACCAAAAATATTCAAGCACTTTTGTGTGGAGAGAGCTGATTCATAGTATTATAGCTCTCACACACTCCCATTAGACTTTCTATGTGCCGCTGCCGCTGCTGATGTCATACTCAAGCACTCATATTGGATTCTTTTCACATCTTTGCAAAATAGCAACCAAATAAAATGAAAGCTTGTGCTCTTTGTTCTAGTAACATTATTTATGTCCATGAGGTCATTAAACAGCCACGCAGGAAATATTGTTGTTTTCCACGTATTAGGAAGATTCAGACTAACAGACAATTAGATAATATAGGACATATGAAAGTACCTGGAACCCATTGAGGGACATTTTATATTACAGCATAAAATGTGCACAACACCTCAATAATTGTACAGTTTCCTATGTTCTGCAAAGCATACAGTATCGTCCTGCAGTAATTCTAATGTTTGTTATCGCAGTCAAGATGCTAGAACCAACCACAACAGGGTCAGAATAATGTAAAGGGCAATATGAAAGGCAGACCCTCCAAGAAGACTATTCCATAAGGTAAAACATATAACGGGCCGATTTATACAGCAACCCACGGCCTTACCAGGGCCATGCCATTTCGTATAAAAAAAAATACAGAACAATTATTTTAAAAAGTGCTAGGAAGAGGAGAGCCAGGAAAGTCATTTGACTCACCTGTACTATCAGAAAGGTTTCTCTGAAGCATTATGCAGAGAATATTTCTTTGGACACCAGAAGCTCTACATCATGGCTTGCATTTTATGAATTACTTTATCATAGTCCCAAAACCATGCACGCGCTGCAACTGTCACCTCTCTCCCGCTGCCAGTGAGCAGAGGAGGAGATGTATGTGTAGGCAGGTGCAGTCTATATTCTCCTAAAGGTGGCACTAAGCTGTAGCGACACAGAAACGGGGGGAGAAGTAAAAAAATATTAGATTTCTCTACGGTTGCCACCTCATCCCTTGAAAACCAAACATCATACAGGTTCTGGGGCTAATTTATTGCAGATAAAGACCTAAGTGAGTGTAATTACTACCTTAATCAGCCACAGAACCTGTGTAATTAATATGTGTTCAGTTTTAAAGGGATGTGGCGGCAACCCTAGTTTCCTCTGCTTACCTGAGATGGCCGCAAGGCTGCTCCAGGTGACCCTTGCAGCCATCTCCGGTAAGCAGAGTCATTTTAAGTCCCTGCCCCTGGGGTTTTGGAGCACTTTATGTGATTTAATAGTGTGCGGACAGGTCACCTATCTTGCAGGGACAGCAGCAGCGATAGGGAAAGGTTCTGATGGAGTAGGGAAAGAGTAGGGACTATATCTACCTTCTCAGGAAGCTTCCTCGTTGGGTTGCCAGCACTGCGGTTCTCGTGGCAGATGCTGTGGTCAGCTCAGAATCTACACACCACTGTCTCTGCTCTGAACTGTTGTAAGTGCCCCAGTCAGGTGAGCCTCCCCACCTGGCCTGTTTGTGCCGTTTTACTATTTCTGTAATACCTAGTTTTGGTAAAACTGGACCCTGTGTGCTTACTGCCCGCCACACCACACTGCATCTACCCAATATAGAGGGAGAAGGGTGGCACTGTGACAGGGCTGCAAATGCAACAACAGTCAATGGAGGAGAGCCCTGTCCATGTCCCAGAATACAGAAGACACTGTGATTGGCTGCCGGGCAGCCTGGGAGAAGACGAGCCCCAGAGGGACGGCATACTATACAGAGGAGGAAAATGAAGGAGAAGCTAGTGCTCAGGACAGTCTCATGTGGGGAGTGAGAGGAGACTGTTGAAGGGTGCTGCTGAGTCAGATATGCTGCTGTCATGAGAGTTTGCTACAGTGTCATAGTGAGACCCTGCTGGCACATTTGCATGGAGACTGCAGCCATAAGAGAGATCCAGTGGGCTGGAGGACAGGGGTGTCACTGGTTTAGAGATCACTGTTACAGAGACCCAAGTCCCCGCCACAGGTTCTGGTCATCAAAGAGTGGGAAGAGGCTTCACAACTGCTGTTCAAGTGACAGCCCCACCCTAACTTGGGACTTAGTTTGGGAAATTGCACCATTTACCATGGGAAACAAATAGACTAGAGTGTCCCAACAGTTATTACCACACTGCCCAGTGGGAGGGTTTTTGACTAAAGACTCAAAGATCTTCAGCTTTTAGTACCACCTTTAGTTATGACACTCCCCCTAGATTCAGGTACATCATTAGTTGTATTGTACAAATCTGTTTTGCCTCTTCACTGATCGTTTCTGTTGCAGTTTTTTTTTTATTTTTTCATATTTTATTTTATTGTTGCATTATTTGGTGTGTAGACCAAATAAATCCTCATTCTTCATGAGTAATGTGTCAGAGGATGTGATATTTCTGGAAGGGTCATTGCTATCTGGAATCAGAGGATCCATACAAAAGTGAATTCCTTGGAGGTAAGCACTACGGTTGCTTCCTTTTTTTTTGTACCTGCTGATCCTGCCAGTAACACAATTTCTGCCAAATATGACATCTCTTAATCACTGTACTAATGCAGTAGCGCCATTGTCACCCTACAACAAGGAGTGTGCTAACCCTACAGAGCCCCTCTCTATCTCCTTTTGCGGTTCACTAAGAAAGTGTATGCAGGACAGATAACATTGTATGAGATTTCAGAGCTGCATTGTCTAGAATTGTCAAATACTTTCACTATAGAAAGTAAGTGGCTTGCTGGATTTCTGACATGATCAACATGTATTTTTTGCTATCCTAAATAGTACTGTGCTGATAAATCAGTGAATTTAAGTTCCTCCCAATCATATATGAATCTCCTAATAATCAGTGACTGTGAATAATTTGCACAAGCTATATAAATATAAATAAATATTAAGTGTCCATATTCAAAATCAAACGATGCATGTAAACAAAGAACAGCTCTTCAAGATCTGTTGCTAAGCAAGATATTATTTCCACCTCCGTACTCCACCAACCACCCAGTGTACCACTGCCACCAGGTGCACTCCCACCTCAGCATTTTGACCTCCCACTAAGTGTTCGGTCATAAAGCACTTGTGTCCCCTTTAATGGACTATGGTCAACACTTCACAATATGCCTGGTGATGATGCATTCCTTCTCCTACTGCCTTCACTCCAAAACATACAAATAAAGAGCTAAAAAAAGTTTTTTAATCCTTATAAACTTTTATTGCCTTCCAAAAGCAGATAAAAGGCCACTCACATTAAACAGGTGCTAGATCGCACCAGATATATACAGCCTTTTTTAGATGTAACAACCCTTTTTATAGTGTAGAATACGAAAGCAATAAAAGTGAGCGCTCTTATGGGTAAGCAGCTAGGCACTCTAGGAAACCAAATAAAGCCTTGTGGAAAACGCATAAAAAATGTGCAGCGCTAATGAGTAGATCAAGGTGCAAAATTATTCCAAATGGCTAAAAAGACAGTGAAGCAGTCATAAAATGATTCTAAAATAATGTAAACAAATGTTCCGTATTGCAATAAAAAACGTATTAATAGTCTATATATAGTGTGTTCCCCTTTAAAATCCGCAATGATGTTCCAAGCAATGTAGAGAGATTGTGCACTCACCAGATGCACAATGTAAATGTGCATTAAGAAAAATCCACAGAAGCCTCCTTTAAGTGTCTGGTCTGGGATGGGGGAAGATATCCTCCCTCTAGTTGGTTGGTCTGGTCAGGAACACATGGAGATAATCCTCCCTCTGAGTGGGTGGTAGTAACAGGAGCACACGGGATGATAAGAAGATCCAGCTAGGCCAGAGGTCCCTTTAAGGGATAGGTGGGTTCAGGTGCCTGGGTACAGGATCTCCCTTCTCTGGAATCTTTACTGTTGCTGGATCAGGCAGGTGCTATGAATAAATAACTCCACCAGGGGGAGTATAGGAAGTACTCATAGTGTAGTAGTTAATGTATGTAACATTTATTAAAGAGTAACCATGGTAAAAACATAAATAATTCACTCAAATTAATGCAGAGTATGGCAGCAATGTGCAGCATAAGAGAAAATGCAGAGTATGACAGCGGTGTGCATTGGACTAACCGTCCAGACAGAAAGATGGCCGCCGGGCCTCCACGTGGCTCCGGTGGCTTAACGTGACGGCGTCTTGGCCCCTGCTGACACGTTTCGTGCGCACGCACTTCTTCAGAGGCAGAGGCTGAATGGCGCCATGATCGTGAGGTCAGCTATTTATACGGAAAATGGCGCATGCGCAATGAATTGGTGCCATTTTGCCGTAGACCGACACGCGATGAATATCCGTGCACATGCGTGACGCCATTTTACCATGGGTAAAAAGTATCTCACTGAGAGGTACATAGCCAGATGCTCATATATAAATGCGAATGATAATAAAATATACCTGCGAAAGGTAATGGTGATGGCACATATTATCATTATTAAAAGGGGGAAAAAGAACAGAGGACTGCCACTATTAATAATAAAAAATGGCATAATATAAATGAGTCATCATAAAAACAGCTATCGATTTGCAACGAATAAAATAATAACGGAATAGAATTGATGGTGATAAAAATATCAATTGCTTATTAAATCAATAGATGAATATTAAAATAATGCATATGATAAAATAATTTGTGGCAAAAAAAATCCATGGTAAAAGGCAAATGGATATCATGGTAATGGTGCCGTAAATATTATAAATAAATAATGAAGGTATAACAAATGTAATAAATAACAAGAAAACCTATCAGGAATGTATACAAACCATTATATACGATAAATCGTTATAATAAAAAATATTAAAAATAGATATAATAAAAGTAAATAAAAATATATTAAGGGACACTCAACTGTTGTCGATGAAGCAGTTTACATCGATCTCAACATTGAGTCCAGATGGATGTAAGATGCCAAGTTCATAAATGAGCTTCGTCTCCAATTGGGAGACTGCTCTAGTTTTAAAAGTCCCTCTCCAATGAAAAGTCACTAAGTCTATGCCCGTAAATCTTATTGTAGATGGATCACGATTGTGGTGTCGCCTATAATGTAGTAATAGGGAGTGCTCTTTGTATCCTTTCTTTATATAATTAATGTGCTCCCGGAGACAATCCCTCAATCTCCTAGTTGTCCTGCCCACATATTGCTTTGAGCAAGGACATTCCAGCAGATAGACAACGTATTTACTATTGCAGCAAATAAACTTGTCTATACTGTAAGTCTTATTGGTTTGATTAGATGTGTAAGAATTGACTTCCTGTTTCCTTTTGTTATTACATTTGCAAGCAATACACTTATTACAAGGAAAAAAAACGGTAAGATTAAACAGTGAAATAGGTTCCATAGGTTAACGTAACCACATTGGGTGCTATCTTGTCCCTTAAAGTGGTGGATTTTCTGAAAATGACCTCCGGTACATCAGGTAGTACTTTGGCTAATGTGGAGTCAGCCTTTAAAATGCCCCAGTTTTTTTTGATGATATGTCGAATGGACCTGTGTTGGACCGAAAATGTGGTAATGACGGGACATATCAGATTTTACACAGGCTTAATATTAGTACTAAGTAGCTCATCTCTATTCATAGTTGCTACAGATTCAAGAGTGTCAGTAAGAACCTCATTATTATAACCTTTTTCGAGGAGTCTGTCCTTTAATGTAGCGGCCTGAGAATAGTAGGTGTTAACATCAGTGCAGTTCCTGCTAAGTCTGAGGAACTGTCCCTTGGGAATGTTGGCGAGCCAACTCGGGTGGTGACAGCTTCCCAAAGGGATATAGCTATTGCGATCCGTTGATTTAAAATTTGATTTACTGATTATTCTTCCATTTGAATTAATCAAGGTTAGGTCTAAAAAATCAATCTCAATAGTACTATAATTAAAAGATAAATTAATATTAATCTTATTATTATTTAATGTATTAAAAAAGTTAACAAGGGACTGTTCTGTTCCGTTCCACAGTAAAAGCACATCATCTCTATAGTGCTTGTAAAAAGATAATTCAGGCCATTCCATTGCATAGATATTATCCTCTTCCCTATAGGACATGAAAAGATTTGCTAGGCTGGGGGCGAATTTAGCCCCCATAGCAATGCCTCTCACTTGCAGGAAATATTTATTATCAAACCACATATAGTTTTTTTGCATAGCGAAATTGAGTAGATCCAATATAAAATTTATATGTAATGATGCTAATGAGCTTTCATGCCTAAGATAGTGCTCGGCAGCTCTCATCCCATCTATATGATCTATGTTGCTGTACAGAGCTGCCACATCAGCAGTTACCAAAAAAGTAGATGGTAAGGTAGTGATGTCTTTAATCTCATTGAGAACCTGCTTTGTGTCTCTTAAATACGATGGAGTATGTATCACGAGCGGTTGAAGGTAATAATCAATATAGGAGCCTACTCTGGAGCATAGTGAGTTAATGCCACTGACTATAGGCCTGCCAGGTGGTTTTATCGGATTTTTATGTACTTTAGGCAAAATAAACAATACAGGTAGCCTAGGGGCTTTAGGGCAGAGATATTCCTTTTCTTTTTTATTAATAATCTTCATATCATAACCTGTTTTAATATTGCACTTAAGGGACCGTTTGTATTCAAAAAGAAGATTCTTAGGTAATTGTTGATACGTGGAGGTATCACTGAAGATGTTATACACCTCATCCACATAATCCTTTTTATTTAGCACGACCACGCCACCACCTTTGTCAGCAGGTCTGACTACAAGGTCTTTCTTCTCCAAGAGTGATTTGATGGCTTTGTCAGTGTTAGGGTCTGTGTAAGTTTTTTTTAATAGGAAGATTCTTTAAATCTTTCAATACTTGTTCTTTAAATAACCCCACAGCAGAATTAGCTTGTGGGGGAGGGTTAAATGTAGAGGCATTGCTTAAATGCGTATAATGGTTAGAAATGTCACGAGAAATGGGATTGTTGAGAAAATACCTCTTGATAGATAATTTTCTGGCAAATTTTTGTATATCTATAAAGGCTTGAAGTGTATTCATAGGTTTAGCAGGGGCAAATTTTAAGCCCTTGTCTAAAAGTTTTAATTCATCATTTGTGAGGTTGGGATTGCTGAGATTGAATATGCCTTTTCCTGTTAAAATTTCCTTTGTTTCATTGCGTCTGTTAACTCTCCTCCCTCCTCTCTTTCCTCTATATTGTCGCTTTTCTATATTTTCATAGCACTGTATGAAAATCCACACTTGCCATATCGAGTTTGTGATGTCTTCCAAGCCCCCCCAACGCGTTTCTTCAAAGGGCATGTGACTTCCTCAGCGGGATTGATTAGGCCATCCGCCGCTGGTGCTTTATACAGTCTTAGTAAGGCGCCATATTTTTGTAGCTTGTATACTTCATATAGTTGAAGTGCAAGGATGAACAAAAATAAAAATATATGTAAGACAAAAATTTTAAACTTCTCAAAAAAATTCCATGTAGTAAAAATCAAAATGAAAAATGATATAAAACATAAATAAGAATAAAAAATGATATGCATATGTGAAATACACACACACAGTATATATATAGATAGATACGTTATTATTATTATTTCTTTTTTTCTTGCACTTTTTAACAGATATAACCAAATGCTTTCAGTGGTATATTTAATAAATCAAATGGGGAACAAATAGGAGAAGTTCATTACAGTATTAGTGTTTATATATACAGTTCATTTTGATCAGAAGGATAAGTTAAATTCAGAGGCAGAGTAATTTTGTGGAGTGGGCATTGTTGGAGCATCTGAAGAAGGGGATGCAGCTTTGAGCCAAAGGGTTAAAGTCTAATTCCAGCCTTTTTTTATAGACTTGAGAAGAGAAAATACGTCTGTCAATTTTATATTGCTAAATGTGATCATGTTGAAGAGATTTCCTTTACACCTTGTCCCCATTAAAAAGCAAGACAAGAAAAAAGAGGGCAGAGGCTGTCCCTAGAGCCAGAAAACAAATACACTAATGTAGCTCCCTCCTACTTAGCTAGGGGGAGCTAGCTTGTTATTTTTTCGGTCAGAAGGCTGAATAACAGCCAGGGAGAATATTCAGAGGGGTCAAATTTGGGTCAGGGCTGAGAGACTCTGCAGATCAGCTCTCTGATACCTCCCTCTGATCTAGAGACTTGGAGAAGTCTCTAGAACTCAGCAGCCAGGGGTGAGGAGTGGCTGATCTGTATGCTTAATGGATCTCAACCAATCCCCAAGCAGGAGGCTTGGCAAGAGGTTGGGACAGCCTTTAAACATAGTTGAGCCTGCTCAATAGAGTTCGGGTGGAAGATGTGAGAGCAGGAGCTGCAGTGTGGCACCTGGGAGGGGGCCCAGGGAAGGGGCTTCCCTCCAGGAAGGACTGGGAAGAGGGAAAGCTGAACCTCACTGGCCTCCTGAGAGAGGACCGTCTGTGGAGCTAAGGAAGGAGCCAGCTCAGCAGAAGGCCTGAAGGCAGCTACCAACCTGCAGCTTGCAGAACAGGGACAATGAGTACTTCTACACCCTCTTGACCAGACTAGGGGAGAGAGCGTTTGGGGTGGCAACTCTAGCTAGCCCCCAGCTGGACTGTGCTTCAAAATGGCAAGTTCTAAATCCTCTTGTCCAGGGATTCTTCCAGACAGCTGGATAGAGGAGACCTATCTGGGGTTTGGGGTGGTACACCAGGAGAGGCTAGAGAGTTCTCCAACGAAGAGAAACCCTTCTATTGACTTACACATAGTTTCAGGAAGTTGTCCTTCATTTAACAGTTCCTTGGGCATCCCATGTATTCCTCAACTCCATCCAAGTTTATTACTCCTAAATAAAATCCAAAAAACAAGTTCAAGGACTGTTTACTGTCTCTGGAGTGCAAGGCTGAAAGGAAATGCATGTTGCCAGGCTGTGCAGGACTATAGGGGGACCCAAATCTTCAGCAACTCCTAAGGGGGTAGTGCTACGCTAATTAATGACCTGCATGCATTATAACACTTCCCTGTTTTACTGCACAAAAGTGTTTTGTGCATACCCACTGGAGCAATTCACAAAGCACAACCTGTGATGACATCTGATTATCCAGGGAGGGTTCAAGGAGCCAGTTTGAGTAGTATGCAGGAGCAGGGTACCCAGTAAAAAACAGGCAATTTTCTACTGCCCATAACATGTAAAATGTGCCAGTGAAAAATGGCTGTGGTGGCTTGGCTCGGAACTGCGCACTCACAGCTCCAGAGCCGCCCAAGCTCAGACCATCCGACTCACTGAGAGTATGTGTTCTGCGCCAGCGGTTGGTGGATCTTCGAGATTCTGGAGGAGGCTGTGCATGGCAGCACAAGGTGCCGTCGATGACTCAGGCGAGCATGTTCACTTCACGCTGTGTTGTGATGACATCATAAATGATCAACATTGGTGCATTTCCTGCCACTATAAACAGCCAGGAGCTGAGCATCTGCAGCAGAGCAGAGCTTGAGCCTTGTGTGCATGCAGTAGGATGGTTACAGACAGACTGGAGAGGAGGAGAGAGACTGTGACGGATAGTCCACAGGTTGGTACTAGGTATAGGCCACCCAGGCGACTTGCAGGCTACCTGTGCCAATGGAAAGTGATGGAGTTTTGTATGAAGGCAGGAAGGTACAGGCCACCTGTGCCACTACTGGGAAGTGTTAGAGCTTTGTATGAATTGTGGGTACTGCAGGCTGGCTGAGGGACTCTTTGGCTTTTGCTATGGGGGCAAAGTGGTCAATCAAAAATAACATAAGAAATGTGTTTTTTACCTTAATATCTACCTTAAATCAAATTGCCAATTGCATATTGTTCTTATTTGTAGCTTAAACATTGAAATTTGCACTTAAAACTTAAATTTTTGTAACTTTTGGAAATGCCAGTAAAAACTTGTGCCAGTAAATGTTGTGTATTGTGTCAGTTAATTTCATTCTGCTTCAAAGAAACAAAAAGAGGGCGCACGGGCCTAGTGCATTACCTTTTAAAATAGAAATGTATTAATAAAAAGTATTATACTCACAAAGGAATAAAATTTGTATGCAGTTCTTTTGGATTTCCTTGATCCGTTGAGGGCAGCAAGGCTCGCATTCCTTAAATACTCCATGTGGGGCTACAGACATTGAGGAGTCCATTGTCCAGCGCAGGAGTTTAGGCATTCGGTTGCTTTTTTCTTCTTATAAAATTTCATTCTGGTAGGCTGCCAATACTGCTACCCAATAAAAGAACTTAACCTAAAAGCAAATAAGAACTATAACTGTTTAAAAAGCATGGTGCCTGAAGATGAGCTTTAAAGGATTGGTGTGTTTTCATGAAGCCCTCAAGGCCACATGAAAAGGATCCTCTTCCTGATATACAGTATATTTTAAAACAATCTTGTGCATTGATACATTTCCCACAGCAGTGCCCAGCTTCCAAGGCTTTTTCCCCAACAATAGCTTCCCTATTAGCCCTAAAATTCCAGGATTATAGTCTGGCATGAAGATAAGTTGGAACCCTGCAGCAAAATATAGAAAAACGGCAAAAAAAAAAAAATCCAGGATAAGGGTCTGATATGAATATAAATCGGTACCCCATGGAGAAAACATAAAAAAACATTGGAAATTATCCCTTAATATCCATGCAAGATCCTAATTCAAGATTAGGATCTGATTGGTATCTGATATGAATATAAAGGAGAACTGTCAGGGAGCGAGGAGCCAGACACACAAGGAGGTGCAATTAAAGGTAGGTTTATTTACACAGAAACAAGGCAAGAGTCTATGCAAGTTCCGACAGCAACAGTGGATGACTTGGTAGGACAGAGGTTCTCCTGCCGAGGTCGTCTTCCAGGATAATCAAGTCGAGAACCAGCGGGAATCGTAGCCAAAGCCGGGATCAGAAGCCAGGAAGAATGGTCGCCAGAGCCGGGGTCAGAAGCCAGGAAGAATGGTCACCAGAGCCGGGGTCAGAAGCCAGGAAGAATGGTCGCCAGAGCCGGGGTCAGAAGTCAGGAGGAGTCTTAGCCAAAGCCGAGTCGGTATCCAGGAGAGCAAAGAGTTAACTGAACAGGAGCTTGCTGCTGTGCAACAGACAGGACACGAATGTAATGGACAGCTGCAAACAGCAGACTTGAATGTGATAAGCCGCCATCTCCTGGGAGGAGCCGCAGAGGGCTGAAAGCATAAAGGATCCCACAATGCTTTGCAGACCTAAGATGGATGCCAGCACATGGAGCAGCACAAGCCCTGAGGAAAGGTAGGACCTTGATAGTACCTCCTCCTAAAGGGTCCCTCCCCCTCCGCGGCTCAACATAAGGCTTCTGGGGAAATCAGGCGTGAAAAGCGCAGAGGAGGGCAGGAGCATGAACATCCGCGGAAGGAACCCAGGAACGCTCCTCGGGACCATAACCACGCCAATGGACCAGGAACTGCACCCGACCGCGGACCAACCGAGAGTCCAGGATGCGGCTCACCTCATAGTCCTCATGACTGTCAACCTGGATAGGACGGGCCGAGGCAGTGAGGCAGTAAAGCGATTGCAGACCAGAGGCTTCAACAGGGATACGTGGAAGACATTGGAGATACGCATCCCAGGAGGAAGAGCAAGGGCATAGGCAACCGGGTTTACCCTGCGGAGGATGCGGAAAGGACCAACAAAACGGGGAGCCAGTTTTGGTGCGGGCACCCGAAGATTGAGGTTACGAGTGGACAACCACACCTGATCTCCGACCTGGTATGAATGAGCGGGCAACCGTCTACTATCAGCCTGGAGCTTCTGGCGCTGTGCTGAGTCCTTCAAGAACCTCTGGATCTGCCCCCATGAAGAACGCAGGGCAGCAAGACGGTTCTCCACAGCCGGAATGTCCTGCGACGAGAACAACTCAGGCAATACAGCGGGTTGGAACCCATAGTTGGCCATGAAAGGAGACATCCCGGAGGAGGAGTTGACAGCTGAGTTCCTCGCAAACTCTGCCCATGGCAGGAGATCGACCCAATTGTCTTGATGGTCTGAGATATAGCAGCAAAGGAATTGTTCCAGGGCCTGGTTGGAACGCTCCGCAGCCCCATTGGACTGCGGGTGGTAGGCCGAAGAGAAGGAGAGCTTGATACTGAACTGGGAGCAGAAGGCGCGCCAGAACCTGGACACAAACTGGCTCCCACGGTCCGAGACAATCACCTTGGGCAACCCATGCAAGCGAAAGATCTCCCTGGCGAAAACCGTAGTCAGTTCTTGCGCAGTCGGCAATTTCTTGAACGGAACACAATGGCACATCTTGGAGAAACGATCAATGACCATAAGAATGACCTATGGCCTTGAGACGCAGGGAGGTCCACAATGAAATCCATGCCCAGGTGTGACCAGGGACGCTCCCCATTGGGAATGGGTTGCAGAAGGCCCAATGGAAGATGCCGAGGAGATTTATTCTGGGCACAGACAGAACATGCCGCTACATATGAGGCAATGTCAGAATGGAGAGATGGTCACCAGAATAGACGAGAAACGACCCAGGACAACTGGTTCCTCCCTGGATGACCGGCAGTCTTGGAATTATGGTAGGTACGCAGCAGGCGGATGCGCAATCCCTCAGGTACGAAACATCTACCAGCCGGTCTCTCAGAGGGAGCATCAGTTTGAGCCGCCAAAATCTGCTCCCCAAGGGGAGAAGTCAGGCTGGTATGAATGGCAGCCAGGATCTGATCCGGAGGTATGACCGAGGTCGGCTCAGAGTCCTCCCTGGACAGCTCAGAGTATTGCCGTGACAAGGCATCAGCCCTGACATTCTTGGAGCCAGGCAAATAGGATACCATATAGTTAAAACGCGACAAGAACAGAGCCCATCTGGCCTGACGGGGCATCAACCTCTTAGCCTCCGAGAGATACGTCAGGTTCTTGTGGTCAGTGAGAATGAGAACCGGAACCGCAGAACCCTCAAGCAGGTGCCTCCATTCCTTGAGAGCCTGAATAATGGCCAACAACTCCTTGTCTCCAATCTGGTAGTTGCATTCTGCGGAGGAAAGCTTCCTGGAGTAGAACCCACAGGGAAGTAGGGGTCCATCGGGCGACCGACGCTGAGACAGGAGGGCGCCTACTCCCGCCTCAGATGCATCAACCTCGAGGACAAAGGGCATCCCAGGATTGGGATGAGACAGTATCAGAGCCGAAGCGAAGGTGGATTTCAGAGCTTCGAAAGCTAAGATGGCCTCGGATGACCACTCGTGGGGATTACTGCCCTTCTTGGTCAGATCTGAGAGAGGCCTGGCCAGCGTGGAGAAGTTCCTGATAAACTTCCGATAATAGTTGGTGAATCCCAAAAAGCACTGAATGGACTGAAGACCACTGGGACGAGGCCACTGCAGAACCGCTGAAACCTTCTGAGGGTCCATGCAGAATCCCACAGCAGAAATGATGTAGCCCAAAAAGGCAACCTGGGATCGGTGAAATTCACACTTCTCGAGCTTGCAGAAAAGCTTGTTCTCACGTAACCGTTGCAGCACCCGCTTGACATCCTGAATATGAGACTCCATAGACGCAGAGTAAACCAGGATGTTGCCCAAGTAAACCACCACGGACTACTGCAACAAGTCACGAAAGACATCATTAATGAACTCCTGAAAGACAGCGAGCGCGTTACACAACCCGAAGGGCATAACCAGGGATTCATAGTGGCTGGTTCTGGTGTTGAACGCGGTCTTCCACTCATCGCCCTCCTTGATCCATACGAGGTTGTACGCAGCCCTAAGGTCGAGTTTAGTAAAGACCGTTGCTCCCTTGAGGTGGTCGAACAACTCGGTAATCAACGGAATTGGGTAAGCATTCTTAATCATGATTCGATTGAGACCCCTATAATCAATGCAAGGCCTCAATTCACCGCCCTTTCTTTTTCACGAAGAAAAAGCCAGCTCCTGCTGGGGAAGTAGACTTGCGAATGTGCCCCCGGGAAAGCGCATCTGCAACGTACTCCTCCATGGCCTAATTCTCCGCAACCGAAAGAGGATACACCCTGCCATGAGGCATGGCACCGGGTTGCAAGGCTATGGCACAATCGTATGGATGATGAGGAGGCAGAGCACCGGCGCGCACCTTGTCAAACACGTCCAGGTACTCCCCATAGTCAGTGGGCAACACAGAGTCCGAGGAGGCACACAACACCTTAACAGGTCCACAGATGCAACCGGCCCCACACTGTGGAGACCACGAGAGAATTTCGGCCGAACGCCAATTAAAGGTCGGATTGTGCTTCTGAAGCCAGGGATATCCCAAAACCACGGAGTAGTGCGGAGAAGAAATTACCTGGAAACAGTCCAACTCCCCGTGAACAGCCCCAATAGCTACTTGAACCGGCAGGGTCTTGTGGGTAACCTGCGGCGGTTGCAGGGGCCTGCCATCTATCACCTCGAGAACCAATGGAGTAACTCGAGCATGCAGAGGAATGGAGTACTGAGCAGCAAACGAACTGTCCATAAACAACCCGCCAGCACCAGAGTCTACCAACGCCTGGGCCGTCACCGAGCCTTCTGCCCAAGAGAGGACAACGGTGATTAGCGGTTTATCTTTGCGGGACACCGGGGACAAGGAAACTCCACCCAAGATCTGCCCCCGACAGGATCTCAGGTGCGAGCGTTTCCCGGACGGACCGGGCAGGACTGCCGAAAATGCCCACCGAGACCACAGTACAGGCAGCGACCCTCCCGATGCCGAGAGGCCCGCTCCCCCTCGGAAAGGCGAGCAAACCCCAGCTGCATGAGCTCACCCCCAGACAAGCCATCCCCAGGAGGCGTGGGAGGAGAGGGAGGAACGGGTGGGACAGAAAACGTAGGTGCCAATCAGTTAGGAGGCCTCCGCAGACGCTCCTTAAGTAAAGGCCTCTCCCTGAGCCTGGTGTCAATCAGGATTAGGAAGGAAATGAGTGCTTCGAGCTCCACAGACAGTTCTTTGGCTGCAATCTCATCCTTCAACACATCTGAGAGACCATGAGAGAAAGCAGCCAACAGAGCCTCATTGTTCCAACCCACCTCTGCCGCCAGGGTACGAAATTCTATGGCGTACTCGGCAACGGTCCGTGAACCCTGATGCATGGACATGAGCAGCTTGGCAGCAGAGGCGGAGTGAGCAGGCACATCGAATACCCTATGGAAGGAGGCAACAAAACCAGCAAACTCGTGAATCACAGGGTTATCGTTCTCCCATAAGGGATTTGCCCAGGCCAAGGCCTTGTCTGAGAGCAGCGAGATTAGGAAGCCCACCTTTGACCTCTCAGTAGGAAAAGCATGGGGTATCAACTCAAAATATATGCCCACTTGGTTAAGGAAACCCCGACACTGACTCGGCTCACCCCCAAAGCACTGTGGAAGGGGGGCTGAACCAGTCATAACTCTGGGCACCGCAGGTGCAGCAGCAGATGCAGAGGTAGGCGCAACAACCGGAGCAGCAGCGGGAGCGAGCACAGGAGTGACAACCGGCCTAATTGCACCAGGAGCAAGGTGCGCTGTGTGTGCAAGCAGCGAACTGATCCAACAAGAGATCCTGCTGATCAAGTCTGGCAACCTTTGCAGACCTAAGATGGATGCCAGCACATGGAGCAGCAAAGCCCTGAGGAAAGGTAGTGTGATGGATTTGGTAAAATGCCTATTCTGTTTTCTGTTTAAAATATACATTTTATACATATTTACTTTTATACTTTTTTATATTTCTAAATATATGTGTTGTGAGTATATATATATATATATTTTGTCTGCTGGGCTTTGCAGTCCTCCATAACTTGTTTTGCTCAGAGCGATGCTCTCAACCCCTCCCTTCACACTGAGATGATTTCACTTAGACTTTGGGAATGTGAAGGGGAGTGAACAGAGATAACGGGATGAGAAGCAAGCATCAAGTTTCTACATTTCTCCTATATTTCAACCAAGCAAAATGTGCCTTTCAGAATGTGACTGTATATACGTAATAGTGACGTGTACTCTATTGTTTTCTATGTATAAAAGGTTAAGCACCGCCCTGCAATAAACAGAGATGAGATGATGTGAAAGTGGTTGTACTGGACAGTTGTCCGTGTAATTATTTTCCGGCGTGCACGCAATCCATATCTCAAAATTAGGAACAGCAGCAGAAATCCTACCCTGAGCCCGATTGTGGTTCTCCCAACCTTTTTAGCTGGCGCCCACGCGGGGCCCCAGGTTGTGACCGATGGAAGTCCGCACGTGAGACTGAGCGGCTGGCCAGGACAGACCAAAAGGGATTTGCGCACCCCTGAGAGTACGGTAGATACTTTTTATACTTACCACTGTACGATTTGTTTCTGTCCAGCCTTGGCGCCAGTTTTGTCGGCTTCCAGAGGTCATCAAGAGCGGCAGGTAATTTTTATTTCTCGCCTGGGGCTGTTTAACGAACCTGCCATTGGATCTCTGCTGACTGTGTATTTGTTCAATGTCTGTCATCCTGTGCGACTGTGATAACTCAGTAGACTGATAGATAAGTTGCAATGAGTGTCCTGACCAGGTGAGCTGTTGGCCCCTGGAAGACGGAACCTTGCAATATGTTGCAATGAGATTTCTGACCAGGTGAGCTGTTGGCCCCTGGAAGACGGAACCTTGCAACAAGCGTCTACGGACGGTGACTCGGGGTTGACGGTGTGAGACCCCTGAGGGTTTAGTTCAGCTGCTGAGGCTTCACGGAGCGAGGGGCGGCAGGTGTAATGTCCTGTTCTGAGTGTATTTGTGAATCACTGTTTGTTCTGAGATAAGACAGAAAGCAGCGGAATAGGGATATTAATCTAATAGTTGCCCACGCTGCCTCTGAAGCAGCGGAATAGGGATATTAATTTAATAGTTGCCCTCGCTGCCTCTGAAACCGTTAGCTGAGACTACGGTGAAAGAACAGAACAGAGTGAGAAGTTGGGTGACCCAGAGAGAGGGGGGAAGATGGGTCAGAAGACAGTCAAGCCACAGAAAGGATTATTAGTATGTGATATTGTAAAGAGGAGAGAAGGAAGTGAAGCAGTTAAAAAGTTATCTAAAGTAGCGAAAGTTTGTAAGCTGAAGGTCAGAGGACTGGCATAAATCATTGTAGGAACAGAGAGGAATGTTATGTGATGAAGGTTCGCTGAACGTGACAGAAGTTTGGAACAGAACTGGAAAAGTGTTGCATAAAGAAGGATAGTTGGAAGAAATTCAAGAAAATGGCAATTGGATAATGTATTTGTATCACAAAATTGTAAATGGAAGTGTGTGCTAAAACCACCGCCCTATGTTGGAATGTGGGGTGGAAGAGGGGAGGGACAGCCCTGCCCTTCATCTAACGCCCACTTTATGCCCACCACCCCAGCCCTGCCCAGTACACTTCCTGATGGCAGCCATCTTGCTGCTCCTGCTTTGTCCCTTCCTGCCCTGCCCAGTACACTTCCTGCTAGCAGCCATCTTGCTATACCTGTGTTGTCACTTCCTGCCCTACCCAGTACACTTCCTGCTAGCAGCCATCTTGCTACATCTGTATGGTCATTTCCTGTCCAGCCCAGTGCACTTCTGCCTGGCAGCCATCTTGGTACACCCGGAAGGCCTAAATAAGGCATATACCCAGTTCTCCCTGTTCTAAACCAGGATGGTTCCTATCACACTCCCGTTTTTCCCAATATGGAAGCGTCACCTTCACAAGCCGGATACATGAATGACAATGCATCTGAATGGAGCGATCAACAGTTGCAAGCAACAAGGGCGCCAATAGATTTGATTCCCAAACCCACGCACAGTGGAGTACAACCTAAACAGGAACAGTACACAAGACAACCCCGACATTCAAGATTACCGGAAGGGGCACCAGTAGTGTATGTCGCTTTTACCCCATCACAAGCAGCGGCCTTAGTGACGAGTCTGCCTGACCCAGAGAAACAGCCAATACCCTTTTATCGCAGGGTAGTGCAGATACAAGAAACTTACTCAGCTGCTTGGAAAGACCTGCTCAGTCTATGCCAAATTAAAGCAGGACATGTTTTCTGGCCAGTTATGCAGACGGCCTTCAATGATGCCTGCCTGACAAGTGTTATTTCCTATTCTTCAGGCGTGGAGTTTTGTGCCCAGCTCCATGACTGGGCAAAGGAGAAATTGGCGGATCAGACTACCACGATTCAAGACATCACCCAAGATAAAGGGGAGTCTGTGGAGAAGTATTATGCCAGACTCATACAGGCCTTTGATGATCTGGGCTTCTCTCAATATTAAAAGGCACGCACACACATGCTCTCAACTGCTTTTGTCTCATGGCTCAAAGAGGATATTAGGAAAGGTCTGATGGTGGCCTGCCCTGAATACTGCTCTATGAAGATGTCTGACTTACTGTTGGCGGCCAGAGGCATAGAAAAAAAAAAAAAAACCAAAAAAAAAAAAACCAGCGCCCCTCATGGTGGTCAATGATGAAGATCCCACCTACACTCGTCCACCACCATTGCCAAATATCAGGGAAAGGATCACCTGTTATAACTGTGGGAAACGGGGACACTTTAGAAGAGAATGCAGAGCCCCAAGATATCCCAGACAAGACAGGGACCCCCGAGAAGGGCAGCGTGAATATCAACCACCACGCCCCAACTCTCGTTAGGAAATGGGCAAACCCGTGTCACTCCTTATGGCAGTATTTTCAAACAAGACTGGGGAAACGTGTAGCTGTAATCCAGGATATTCCTCAACTTAAAGCAGCTAAACAACTGCATGCCTTTCTTGGACTCATATCCTACTGCAGGACATGAATCCCTGATGCTCTCAAGTCTGTGCCATTTACTTTGTCAAGCGAGGCCCTGGACAATTTTATTCTGCTGAAGCAAGCAATATCCACCGCTCCTGCCTTGGGACTTCCAGATTATGAGAAACCTTTCAAACTGTGTCAGAAAAGCAAGGCCACGCCACGGAGGTCCTAGCTCAAGAACATGGAGGGCAAACCAGACCCATTGGGTACTATTCTTGCCATTTGGACCCCGTAGCTAGGGGTGGTCCTTCATGTCTAAAGAGCCATCTTCGCTGCTCAAGCACTGTTGGACAAAACTTCAGATCTCGTTTTAGCACACCTCCTGCTTCTTCTGGCACCGTATGACATTGCTGCCATCCTGAATCAAGTACAACCCCGACACCAGTCCACGGCCAGACATCTACGGTTGCAAATCTTCCTCCTCATTCCTGACAATGTGACCCTCCAAAGGTGTCTCACCCTCAACCCAGCCACCCTTCTTCCATTTTTCTAGGGGGGAGAAGAAGGCGAAGAAGGAGACCCCTGCACTACTCTACATGACTGCCTTGAAATGATGCGCATGGAAACCACACATCTCCCTACAGTGAGTGAAATTCCTCTGGAAAACCCTGATTACACACTTTTTGTGGATGGCTCCATATATGCAGATGAAAGAGGAAAGTACCACACAGGTTATGCTGTGACCTCGGAATTTGAAATTCTACAAGCAGGAGCATTATCACCAACTTTCTCTGCCCAGGAAGCAGAGCTTCAAGCCCTCACTACAGCGTGTAAGATGGCAGAAGGTAAAAGAGCTAATATTTACACAGACTCAAGGTACGCCTTTGGAGTAGCTTATGACTTCGGTATCATCTGGAAAGCCAGAGACTGGAACACTGGTAAAACACGGCCCAGCCATCAAGGATTTAATGGATGCACTGCTCCTGCCTGACCAAGTGGCTGTCTTGAAGGTTAAAGCACATGGTAAACTGAATTCTCAAGAGGCCAGAGGGAACCACTTGGCGGATATAGCTGCCAAAGAAGCAGCGAAAAACCAACGAAAAACGTCTGAGGTGGCTGAAGAGGAGAGTGAGACCTCAGTACAGATACTTTTGGCAGTGCATGTGCCATCTGACAAGCAATACCTGATTTTTATATAAATGGCCGCTTATACAGAAGAAAGGCTGGAATGGATTGATAAAGGAGCAGACTACGATGGAGAATTGTATTCGATGAAAGGAAAAACTTGTTTACCAAAACATATGTATCCAGCAATTGTCCAATGGACGCATGGACATGCACATCTCTCTAAGAACTTAATGAACTCACTGATCAGCAAGTATTACTGGGCTCCAGGGATAACCACCTTAACCAGAAATTACTGAGCCTCGTGTGTAGTATGTGCAAAATGCAACCCGGGGAGGACGGAAAAGACACCGCAGAAACATCTGGCAAAACGTCTCTATCCATTCCAGAGGATACAGATTGATCATATACAGATGCCAAAAAGTGGCCGATATGAATATGCTCTAGTGGTGGTGGACATGTTCTCTGGTGGGCCGGAAGCCTATGCTGTTACAAACATGACAGCCAAGACCATGGCTAAGAAATTACTGAGTGAGGTAGTCTGTAGATTTGGGGTCCCAGAGGTGATAGTGATCAGGGTCCAGCCTTCACAGCAACCCTTACAAAAGAGATTTGGACAGCACTGGGGGTTGAGTTGGCCTTACACACCCCCTATCACCCTCAAAGCAGTGGGAAGGTAGAAAGGATGAATGGGACTCTAAAAAACAGGATGCTAAAAATGGCCCAAGAGACTGGCATGAGTTGGCCAGACAGTTTGCTCATTGCTCTGTTTAGTGTCAGACACACCCCCCGGGGGAAACATGCCCTGTCCCCTTAAGAAATTTTGTTTAGCTCAGCCCCCCCCAGACTTGGCTGTTACTTTCCGCAACAGTTGCAATTACAATCTGATGTGTTAACTGCTTATGTGACTGTATTATCACGTGAATTAACCCATATCTATGTCCAAGTGTTTTCTCCATTCCAGATTCTGAGTCAGATACAGGAACTCACAGAATATTACCTGGAGATTGGGTATTAGTAAAGACATTTATGAGGAAACATTCCCTTGAGCCAAGATATAATGGTCCATTCCAAGTTCTGCTGACCACAGCCACTTCTGTCAAGGTGGCCGGGAAGAACACTTGGATACACGCCTCCCACTGCAAGAATGTCCCAACCCCTGAGGAAAAGGTGTCATCTACACCATGACAACTATGTTGTATATCCTTTTTCTTATAAGTCTGACAGAGGCTCAACAGGTGGATATCACTATATTTTGGTACAACTCATCCAACATTCATGTAGCTATTTTCACCTTTGATTTCTGTAGTATAGATCCCATGTGGTGCTATGACCATAATCTATATGATCTTGACATAATGAGCATGTTCCGATAGTAGTGACCAAATATACATATGTGTCACGGATGATTACTGGGAACCAAAAGATTATAACCAGATTGGAAGGGATTTGGACTGGTGAGTGTGCCCTTGCAAAGGCCATTATGCCTCTCCACATCCTAGCAGAAAATACCCCTGACCCAACGCCTGGCCGTAGGAGGAAGCGAAAAGCTCCTTCTGGCAGTTTTGACCCACATGTGTATATAGATGCCATTGGAGTCCCAAGGGGGGTGCCTAATAAATTTAAAGCCAGAGACCAAGTAAAGCAGGTTTTGAATCCCTGATTCCCATGATAACTGTTAATAAAAATGTAGATTGGATAAATTACATATACTACAACCAACAGAGGTTTGTGAATTACACCAGAGATGCCCTCCAAGGAATCGTTGACCAGTTAGCCCCTACATCCTACATGACATTCCAGAATAGGATGGCTCTGGACATGATTTTAGCAGAAAAAGGAGGTGTCTGTAAAATGATAGAAGGAACCGGAACATGTTGTACATATATTCCTGACAATACTGGCCCGAATGGTAAGGTTACTCTGGGTATAAATAAATTGGAAGATCTGTCAGTGGACCTGAAGAAGAACTCAGGTATCTCAGACCCGTGGGATCAATATATTAGCTGGATGAGTGGGTGGCAAAAAGTGCTCGCCCAAATAGGGGTAACTGTATTAATAATTCTAGTTCTTTTAGCTCTGATTGTATGTTGTATTCTACCATTTGTAAAGAAGTTAATAAGCAAGGTTGTAGACAACAGCACACCTACATTTCTCCATCAAGAAGAGGAGGACCCTTTTGTGATGGAAGAGGATAAACCTTTCACTCCTCTACAGTCCCTCCCCACCAACAGCAATCTCACAATTTTGTAGGGATAGCATCTGACTTCCTTATGTACAAAGTCTGTGGCAAGGAGGGTGATGAAATAGTCATCACCCGTCTAACGTACAGCATAAAAGAGTTCCAAGGTACATAAGGACAGATGAGCTAGGCTTTATAGGAACAGAGTAAAATAGTCATTTTAAGGGGGGACTGTGATGGATTTGGTAAAATGCCTATTCTGTTTTCTGTTTAAAATATACATTTTATACATATTTACTTTTATACTTTTTTATATTTCTAAATATATGTGTTGTGAGTATATATATATATATATTTTGTCTGCTAGGCTTTGCAGTCCTCCTTAACTTGTTTTGCTCAGAGCGATGCTCTCAACCCCTCCCTTCGCACTGAGATGATTTCACTTAGACTTTGGGAATGTGAAGGGGAGTGAACAGAGATAACGGGATGAGAAGCAAGCATCAAGTTTCTACATTTCTCCTATATTTCAACCAAGCAAAATGTGCCTTTCAGAATGTGACTGTATATACGTAATAGTGACGTGTACTCTATTGTTTTCTATGTATAAAAGGTTAAGCACCGCCCTGCAATAAACAGAGATGAGATGATGTGAAAGTGGTTGTACTGGACAGTTGTCCGTGTAATTATTTTCCGGCGTGCACGCAATCCATATCTCAAAATTAGGAACAGCAGCAGAAATCCTACCCTGAGCCCGATTGTGGTTCTCCCAACCTTTTTAGTAGGACCTTGATAAGAACACTAACAGTCTATGGTCTGATTCATATTATATTGTGGGCTGATATGATAATAAAGGGGTAACAATAGAAAAGTGGGGTTCCCCCTTAATATTCACACAAGACCCTAATGTGAGCATACAGCATGACAGGCAGGGAAGAGAGGGGGGGGCAGCAGGCACCCTCCTGATCCATACTAGATTATTTGTCCTCAACATGGGAAGGGACAAGGGCTTCTTCCACATGACTGGCACAGTGGTTGTGTATGTCTGGAGGCTTAGGGCTTAGTGGAATCTGGAAGGCCCCTTTAACATAAGAGGTTGTCCAGATAACCAGCTCTTCCTACCTTTACAAGATTGGTTACTCATTCACAAAAATTTAAACTGTGAATAAACAATCATGCATTAGGAAAACGCCTTTATTGAAATAAAACACTGACACCATTAATAAAATACACCATTAATAAAATATTTTTATTGGGAAAACAAAATCCCCCTATTAAAAAAAATGATGGCACTTGACAAAATGATCTGCTCACTGTCCCACTGGCTCACACTCAACACTTCTCCAGCCCCATATAACATTGCCCTGGTGTCTTCAGAATGTATACAAATGGGTGGGTAATGTGAACTTTCCTCAGTCGTGCTGTACTTCATCTCAGTGTGGGGTGACCCTCAATGTTCCAGGGACCGTGGCATTTTTTGAAGATTGGACCGGACATCATTGGGCATTGCGCAGGCCTCTTCACCATTGGGTTGACCCAGAGGCCATCAAGCGGCATCCTGTACTGGTAAGAGCCAGACATCATGCAGAGTTCGGTTGTGCCACTCTCCAGAGGTTTGGTGAGCGGGTGTATGCCCAACAATTCTCCTTGTATAGACATCTGCATGCAGACAACTTTAATTCTGAAGTTGCTGTTGAGGAGTACTATCTGCTAATTTCTTTCATCCAGTTGTTACTATTAAAACAAAAAAGTGATACAAATTCAAAAGTAAAACTAAACACAAAAAAATAATATATAAATAAAAAAATTATAATGTCCAATAATGTGCAAAAAAAATTTAAATTAAACATAAAATCTTTAGTGACAAATAAAATTCAAATAATTCAGAAAAAATGATATTTCCCCAAAAAAAAAAAAAAAAAAAAACTTATTTGGGATTCACCATCCCCAGCACTTCAAATCCTGAGGATCCACCATCACCAGCACCTTATGATGAGGCACAGTGAACATACTCACTGTTTGGACTCCCCTTTCCAAAGGGACTCCATCTGTGGGCAGGCTGCTGACTGTATATTAATATTGCTAAATTAATGCTTAGTCATTTAAAGGAGAAACTCCTACTAAGAGCCAATATATTATGTTGTTTATTGCCTGTGGCGTCAGGGCCTAGAAGGAGCTGACTGACCAAGGGTCTCTTCTTCCCTTGCTTTGATTTGACAGTGTCTTGATATATATTGTTATAAATCTGTGAGAGACTGATCTCTGCAACAAGAGAGTATATTTGTTGGTTCAGGGTTTGTTTCCTTATTAACTAAATACATCCAGTAAAGTATTTTCTAAAATTCTAATATCTGTGTTAGTGTCTGCAGTGACTCATCTAACCTGGTGTGCCAGGGTAGAGGTTGTTCTTGGGGTTAAGGCAAAGCAACAAGGGACCCAAATACTCAAGTGGCTCCTTCGGGGGTAACGCTCCACACTTAAATGCTGCCTGATGTTATACATTTTAGTCTAATCCTCTGCCAATTCGTTAGGCCCTTCCTATTTTGGGATCTTCCAGATCATGAGAGTGAGATCTGTCAATAATGAATAGCGAGGAAATAAACAATCATACTTACCTTTAAATTATTATTGTGACTTTTTATTCATATTTTCCTGCCTCTGTGTTGTTTGGTCTCCAGTCCCACGCCACCACTTTGCCTATGGACTGCGTATGTATGACATGAAGCGCATGACCCCATGCTCTTCATCTCACACATGCTCCATATGACACTAAAAAAAGATGTAAATGTACCTGTAACAGAACTTGTAGCATGTCTTGGAGGCCATTTCAAAACCTACCCAGGAATGCTAATTGTCCAACCTCTAGTAGTTCAGCAGCTCCAGCGATGCAATGTCCAAAAGCTTTCTCACAGCAACAACATATTTTACCCAACTTTGTGCATGCATCCATTATTGCTTATAGAGAAAGTGACGGTAAATCCAACAGTTTACAATTGTTACCAGAACAAGAGATGAGGGTAAATCTTCCAATGGGGGCACCTGTCCAGTGGCAAATATTTAAGAGGTCATAGTTACATAGTTAGTCTGGCTGAAAAAAGACAAAAGTCCATCCAGTTCAAATTACGTCCTGTTAAAGCTCTGGGACAGGATGTAAAATAAAATCATCCCAATGATGCACAGACAGCACAAGGTAAACTGACAGGGATTTAACCTTTACAGCAGACTTTCCCTCCAAAAACAAAAAAACACTAGAGCATGTTGCAGTCAAATAATAAAGTAGGTTTCTGTCTTCAGACCTTCCACTGGTCTGGCTCCTTTCCTGGCTGTACAGGTGGTCCTCGCTCTAAGGACAGGTGAGGCTGAGTGATCCTTCTTTCCAGCACCCTGTCTGAAGGTAGGCCCTTTCCCACTTGGCCCCCTGCCAGGCTCCTGCATCTCAGCTTCCTCACATCTTCCACCCAAACCCTCCTCCTTCTGAGCAGGCTCAATCATACCTAAGGGCTTCCCTGGTCCCATGCCAAGTCTCGTGCCTGGGGATTGGCCAGAGTTCCCTGAGTATGCAGACCAGCCCCTCCTCACCCCCGCCCACTGCTTCAAGAATCTTCTCCAAGATTCCAGAGCAGGGGGAGGTATCAAGGAACTGATCTGCAGAGCCTCTCAGCCCTGACTCAAATTTGACCCAGCTGAGTAAAAAATAATCAACTAGTTAACTAGTTAACTAGGAGCATGTTACACTAGGTTTCTTTGAGCCTAGGCAGGCTTCTTTGTAGAGGTGGAACATAACATCGGGATGTGGGAAAAGTGAAAGAAATGAGGCAAGTAAAAATAATCAATTTAAAATCTAACTTACCAGGAGTTGGCCTAGTACTCTTTTTGACACATACAGTGTTAAATGAATAAAGGTCTTAAAATGTTTCCTCAGCAATTTTTTTGTTGTTGGACAGTGTAAAGAGTGGTTAAGGATGCATTCTCACCTGCAAATGCACCACGCCTCTGATTTGATGCGAGAACCCCGCGATTAGATATGAGAGGCAGTCCCATTGAAAGCAATGAGTGGCTGCCAGCTATACAGCTAATCAAGGCCACTCAAGCAGTAATCACTCAAATGTGAACAGTTAATCATGGGAACCCCTGCTGGGGGTGAATTTGAAGACATGAATGCACCCTAAAATCCCTGTCAGTATTTGCTTTACTGTCTGTGACTCATTGGAAAGATTAACTTCACTTCCTGTCCCAAAGACACAACAGGAAGTGAGATTAAAGCTCTCCAAAACATGGGGAAAATCACCTCAAAGACAGCTGTCCCCTATTCTAAGATTTCCCCTCACCTCTTGTTCTGGCGACCACTGAATTACACAGGTTAAACCTAACAGAGTTCATCTGACATGACAGCCTCAATGCTACTAATATTTTCACAGGCTTTATGATGACTGATATGGAATGTAACTTCCTATGGAGGTCACTGTGGCCCACCACATAGTCACTCACAATGACATTGCACTTTCCTTTTTACAGTGACTGAGCACTAAAGTCACTCCAAACTCAAAAAGTGTAAATTTGCTATATTAAAGGAAACATCTGGAAATATTAATTGTGCCTCAGCTGTACCCTAAAAAATTTAATTTGTTTGAATTCTAGATGAAAAATAGCAGCGCAACTTGGTATGTGAGTGTTCCTTGGCACGTCTGTGCATACTCCTTCAGCCATGGAAAGCAAATAGCTTGATTTCCCCATCAACACAGTCAGTGTTGATGGGGGAATCCTTCGCTATTGCGTTCTGCCAGTGGGGATCGCAGGGAGTCTTCCCCACTTGCAGAATACAATAAGCACTGCTGGCGGATATAGTGGATCGGGCAAGAAAAAACAAATGATGGATAGACTTCAGTACAACCAGCCTGCCCATAGACAGATTCAAATGTATCCATTCCCTGCTGAACCATCCATGATTCAATCCATCTATGGCCGTCTTAAAGCATAGCTGATTTTGATTGCTAGTCTCTCGAGATTTGGAGTGAGATTTCGTGTTCATATTGTGCTACTCATTGTTCTGCTTGCTGGAGGCTCTGACTTGAGGAAGCAAAGCCCTGCCTCTACCAAGATGGCTGCCTCCACACAGCACAGGACAAGGCATGATAAGTCACTAAATGACAAAAGATCAGGTGCAGGTAGACCACAGGCAATATGGGTCACTAGTCCTTTGCCTTTTTTATTGCCACAACTTCCAGAGTTCATTTCCTCTTTAACATGGAACGCACCAGCATTTCTAATAACTGTGACTGTCCATGGCTATTATAGAGTGAAGTCTGCTTCTTCTCTAAATATAATGTGCTCTGAATATAAACACAGCAGAACAAGCATCTTCCTGTTCACACAGGTGGTCTGTGCTGTTTGTAATGGCGTTCTTATCTGGTAGATCTTCAGCAGTTACAAACCACAGTGTGGGATGTAATGAAATATCCTGTGTTTGGAAGGAAATGTAACACTGCCTCATTTAACTGATAGAAAAAATGTACTTACATAATTAAAGGAGGACAGTGAGTTTCATTTCACATCACCTACCATCTGAGTATTAATTTAACGGAGTGTCATATTTATAAAGTGACAAAAAAATTCCCTTTGCAAGTTTTAAGGCCGAATTCCAAGACACGCTATAATTTCATATTTAAGCTTTCTTCCACGTGAGTAGTAATTGTTTCATAATTTACTGCAGAGATAAGAAATACTTAAAAGTTGCTGCAACGACACAGTTCCTCCCACAATTCAGCGACTCCCTCCTCGCAGTCTGGCCCCCCCGGAGGAGAGACCTATAAGACCCTTTTCATTACATTCCACAGACATGAGGCCTTTCAAAACTACATAGAGCTGTACATACAGTAAGTACAGTGTACAATTATCATGAACTGCAATCAAGGTGAAAGACTTTGCATTAGTGGGCAAAGACCAGCAATAATTAGTACAGTGGTGACATGATGACGTCAGCATTGTTTTGAGGACTGAATACAAGGGGCAGTTACTTGACCAGAAGCCTAGATCAAGGAGATTGAGTACCTGTGACTGGTCCTCTGAAGTGGAAACATAGGACCAATGCTCATATTTAGAAGATATTGTAAAACTGCCCAATAAGGTGAATGAGCAGGCATAAGTGGGCAGAGACCAGTGGTAGAGAGAGAGTAGTAGCGACCAGTGGGAACAGAGGACCAGGGACAATATTTATGAGAGTGAAGGGAAGACCCCCCGGGTTTTCCTAAGACTTTTTGTCATGTGAGAGCTTCCCTCTGCTCTGTGTCTGGGGGTTGATGGGCATCTTAGGATTCGTTCACACCAATGCGTTTTTTAGTGCTTTTTGCTTTTTGCAAACCATTTAACGTGGTTTTCTATGGAACATGTTCACATCTATGCTTTTATGAGCTGCTGCATTTTTGGAAAGGGTCAGGGACTTTTTTAAAAGCAAAAAGCAGCGTTTGTGCTACAATAGAGTTCACTGCAGAAGCTGTTGAAATGCATGGTAGTGCATTTTTGAAGCATTTTACATTTTGCATTTTTATTCTGCCCAGCAACAAAAGAATTCCACTTTAACAGAAAAAAAGGGCTGAACAAAACGCAGTAAAAACACAGTAAAAACGCATCAAAAACGCTTGTGGCAAATGCAAAACAAACTGTGAAAAGCACTGCAAGATGGACAAAAAGCAAACTGCATAGGTGTGAACAGGCCTTACTCTGTAGATGCTCCTGCAGATTTGCCACCATGTGTTCTGCATCTCTGCTTAGTAATAATGTGCAGGGGCGGTGTCTATGTTGATATGTTTCTTTGTTTAAAATACTTTATGCTTCATGCTAAAAACCCTAATAAAGACATATTTATACTATATCATGCACTTTTACTTTTTAACCCCACACACCTATTTTAGTTCATTTTGTGCCACCAACTCAGATACCTGGAGAGCTGCAAATATTATTAGGTTAATAGAAGCCTCAAAGTGTAAAGTTTTACTAAACTCATGACTTTGCATTCATTATATTTGCTCTCCCACAGTACACAGAACATGGAATAGCAATTATTTTATTAAATATAAACTGATAAATACTTTTCCTCAGCAGTATATAGCAGTCTTGTGACTTCTATCAGTGTCTGGCTGAGCCCTGGTTCAAGCTCGTAGGAGGAGGTTTCATTCTCATCTGACTGTCCTATGAAGCTGCATGACCCCTGACCCTCTTTGTGGACAGTGCTGATTGGCCCTGTGCCAATCACATGCACCCCCCCAAAAAAAACCCTCTCTAGCAATACACACCAAACTGAGCATGTGCAGAGTGCCTAGGGCTCTGTACTATCAGCAGACAGGGGACTATGGAAGAAGGGGAGGATAAGATAAGACAGAATCAAACAGCCTTAGGTGGAGGATTAACTTTAAATTATTATTGTGACTTTTTATTCATATTTTCCTGCCTCTGTGTTGTTTGGTCTCCAGTCCCACGCCACCACTTTGCCTATGGACTGCGTATGTATGACATGAAGTGCATGACCCCATGCTCTTCATCTCACACATGCTCCATATGACACTAAAAAAAGATGTAAATGTACCTGTAACAGAACTTGTAGCATGTCTTGGAGGCCATTTCAAAACCTACCCAGGAATGCTAATTGTCCAACCTCTAGTAGTTCAGCAGCTCCAGCGATGCAATGTCCAAAAGCTTTCTCACAGCAACAACATATTTTACCCAACTTTGTGCATGCATCCATTATTGCTTATAGAGAAAGTGACGGTAAATCCAACAGTTTACAATTGTTACCAGAACAAGAGATGAGGGTAAATCTTCCAATGGGGGCACCTGTCCAGTGGCAAATATCTAAGAGGTCATAGTTACATAGTTAGTCTGGCTGAAAAAAGACAAAAGTCCATCCAGTTCAAATTACATCCTGTTAAAGCTCTGGGACAGGATGTAAAATAAAATCATCCCAATGATGCACAGACAGCACAAGGTAAACTGACAGGGATTTAACCTTTACAGCAGACTTTCCCTCCAAAAACAAAAAAACACTAGAGCATGTTGCAGTCAAATAATAAAGTAGGTTTCTGTCTTCAGACCTTCCACTGGTCTGGCTCCTTTCCTGGCTGTACAGGTGGTCCTCGCTCTAAGGACAGGTGAGGCTGAGTGATCCTTCTTTCCAGCACCCTGTCTGAAGGTAGGCCCTTTTCCACTTGGCCCCCTGCCAGGCTCCTGCATCTCAGCTTCCTCACATCTTCCACCCAAACCCTCCTCCTGCTGAGCAGGCTCAATCATACCTAAGGGCTTCCCTGGTCCCATGCCAAGTCTCGTGCCTGGGGATTGGCCAGAGTTCCCTGAGTATGCAGACCAGCCCCTCCTCACCCCCGCCCACTGCTTCAAGAATCTTCTCCAAGATTCCAGAGCAGGGGGAGGTATCAAGGAACTGATCTGCAGAGCCTCTCAGCCCTGACCCAAATTTGACCCAGCTGAGTAAAAAATAATCAACTAGTTAACTAGTTAACTAGGAGCATGTTACACTAGGTTTCTTTGAGCCTAGGCAGGCTTCTTTGTAGAGGTGGAACATAACATTGGGATGTGGGAAAAGTGAAAGAAATGAGGCAAGTAAAAATAATCAATTTAAAATCTAACTTACCAGGAGTTGGCCTAGTACTCTTTTTGACACATACAGTGTTAAATGAATAAAGGTCTTAAAATGTTTCCTCAGCAATTTTTTTGTTGTTGGACAGTGTAAAGAGTGGTTAAGGATGCATTCTCACCTGCAAATGCACCACGCCTCTGATTTGATGCGAGAACCCCGCGATTAGATATGAGAGGCAGTCCCATTGAAAGCAATGAGTGGCTGCCAGCTATACAGCTAATCAAGGCCACTCAAGCAGTAATCACTCAAATGTGAACAGTTAATCATGGGAACCCCTGCTGGGGGTGAATTTGAAGACATGAATGCACCCTAAAATCCCTGTCAGTATTTGTTTTACTGTCTGTGACTCATTGGAAAGATTAACTTCACTTCCTGTCCCAAAGACACAACAGGAAGTGAGATTAAAGCTCTCCAAAACATGGGGAAAATCACCTCAAAGACAGCTGTCCCCTATTCTAAGATTTCCCCTCACCTCTTGTTCTGGCGACCATTGAATTACACAGGTTAAACCTAACAGAGTTCATCTGACATGACAGCCTCAATGCTACTAATATTTTCACAGGCTTTATGATGACTGATATGGAATGTAACTTCCTATGGAGGTCACTGTGGCCCACCGCATAGTCACTCACAATGACATTGCACTTTCCTTTTTACAGTGACTGAGCACTAAAGTCACTCCAAACTCAAAAAGTGTAAATTTGCTATATTAAAGGAAACATCTGGAAATATTAATTGTGCCTCAGCTGTACCCTAAAAAATTTAATTTGTTTGAATTCTAGATGAAAAATAGCAGCGCAACTTGGTATGTGAGTGTTCCTTGGCACGTCTGTGCATACTCCTTCAGCCATGGAAAGCAAATAGCTTGATTTCCCCATCAACACAGTCAGTGTTGATGGGGGAATCCTTCGCTATTGCGTTCTGCCAGTGGGGATCGCAGGGAGTCTTCCCCACTTGCAGAATACAATAAGCACTGCTGGCAGATATAGTGGATCGGGCAAGAAAAAACAAATGATGGATAGACTTCAGTACAACCAGCCTGCCCATAGACAGATTCAAATGTATCCATTCCCTGCTGAACCATCCAAGATTCAATCCATCTATGGCCGTCTTAAAGCATAGCTGATTTTGATTGCTAGTCTCTCGAGATTTGGAGTGAGATTTCGTGTTCATATTGTGCTACTCATTGTTCTGCTTGCTGGAGGCTCTGCCTCTACCAAGATGGCTGCCTCCACACAGCACAGGACAAGGCATGATAAGTCACTAAATGACAAAAGATCAGGTGCAGGTAGACCACAGGCAATATGGGTCACTAGTCCTTTGCCTTTTTTATTGCCACAACTTCCAGAGTTCATTTCCTCTTTAACATGGAACGCACCAGCATTTCTAATAACTGTGACTGTCCATGGCTATTATAGAGTGAAGTCTGCTTCTTCTCTAAATATAATGTGCTCTGAATATAAACACAGCAGAACAAGCATCTTCCTGTTCACACAGGTGGTCTGTGCTGTTTGTAATGGCGTTCTTATCTGGTAGATCTTCAGCAGTTACAAACCACAGTGTGGGATGTAATGAAATATCCTGTGTTTGGAAGGAAATGTAACACTGCCTCATTTAACTGATAGAAAAAATGTACTTACATAATTAAAGGAGGACAGTGAGTTTCATTTCACATCACCTACCATCTGAGTATTAATTTAACGGAGTGTCATATTTATAAAGTGACAAAAAAATTCCCTTTGCAAGTTTTAAGGCCGAATTCCAAGACACGCTATAATTTCATATTTAAGCTTTCTTCCACGTGAGTAGTAATTGTTTCATAATTTACTGCAGAGATAAGAAATACTTAAAAGTTGCTGCAACGACACAGTTCCTCCCACAATTCAGCGACTCCCTCCTCGCAGTCTGGCCCCCCCGGAGGAGAGACCTATAAGACCCTTTTCATTACATTCCACAGACATGAGGCCTTTCAAAACTACATAGAGCTGTACATACAGTAAGTACAGTGTACAATTATCATGAACTGCAATCAAGGTGAAAGACTTTGCATTAGTGGGCAAAGACCAGCAATAATTAGTACAGTGGTGACATGATGACGTCAGCATTGTTTTGAGGACTGAATACAAGGGGCAGTTACTTGACCAGAAGCCTAGATCAAGGAGATTGAGTACCTGTGACTGGTCCTCTGAAGTGGAAACATAGGACCAATGCTCATATTTAGAAGATATTGTAAAACTGCCCAATAAGGTGAATGAGCAGGCATAAGTGGGCAGAGACCAGTGGTAGAGAGAGAGTAGTAGCGACCAGTGGGAACAGAGGACCAGGGACAATATTTATGAGAGTGAAGGGAAGACCCCCCGGGTTTTCCTAAGACTTTTTGTCATGTGAGAGCTTCCCTCTGCTCTGTGTCTGGGGGTTGATGGGCATCTTAGGATTCGTTCACACCAATGCGTTTTTTAGTGCTTTTTGCTTTTTGCAAACCATTTAACGTGGTTTTCTATGGAACATGTTCACATCTATGCTTTTATGAGCTGCTGCATTTTTGGAAAGGGTCAGGGACTTTTTTAAAAGCAAAAAGCAGCGTTTGTGCTACAATAGAGTTCACTGCAGAAGCTGTTGAAATGCATGGTAGTGCATTTTTGAAGCATTTTACATTTTGCATTTTTATTCTGCCCAGCAACAAAAGAATTCCACTTTAACAGAAAAAAAGGGCTGAACAAAACGCAGTAAAAACACAGTAAAAACGCATCAAAAACGCTTGTGGCAAATGCAAAACAAACTGTGAAAAGCACTGCAAGATGGACAAAAAGCAAACTGCATAGGTGTGAACAGGCCTTACTCTGTAGATGCTCCTGCAGATTTGCCACCATGTGTTCTGCATCTCTGCTTAGTAATAATGTGCAGGGGCGGTGTCTATGTTGATATGTTTCTTTGTTTAAAATACTTTATGCTTCATGCTAAAAACCCTAATAAAGACATATTTATACTATATCATGCACTTTTACTTTTTAACCCCACACACCTATTTTAGTTCATTTTGTGCCACCAACTCAGATACCTGGAGAGCTGCAAATATTATTAGGTTAATAGAAGCCTCAAAGTGTAAAGTTTTACTAAACTCATGACTTTGCATTCATTATATTTGCTCTCCCACAGTACACAGAACATGGAATAGCAATTATTTTATTAAATATAAACTGATAAATACTTTTCCTCAGCAGTATATAGCAGTCTTGTGACTTCTATCAGTGTCTGGCTGAGCCCTGGTTCAAGCTCGTAGGAGGAGGTTTCATTCTCATCTGACTGTCCTATGAAGCTGCATGACCCCTGACCCTCTTTGTGGACAGTGCTGATTGGCCCTGTGCCAATCACATGCACCCCCCCAAAAAAAACCCTCTCTAGCAATACACACCAAACTGAGCATGTGCAGAGTGCCTAGGGCTCTGTACTATCAGCAGACAGGGGACTATGGAAGAAGGGGAGGATAAGATAAGACAGAATCAAACAGCCTTAGGTGGAGGATTAACGACTTAGGGTTCCACAGTGAGTATAACAAGCATGCTTTACTGCAGTGTTCCTCACCCTTTTGTCAGTCAATGCACCCTTTAAATTATGCACAATCTCGAGGCACCCCATTCTAAAATGTAAAAAACTAAACAAATAGTTTTACATAATGCAGCATCATCCACACACATAGGACACCCAACATTAGAGGTGATTTAATCTTCCAAAGCACATACACTTTTGCACACTGGTACTGACTAGTTTTGCAATGCTTCTCTCCCTCACTCTGCTAATGTGACCCCAGTGCTGATGGTGAGGGGCAAACAAGGATGCTGTGCAGGCACCCGACATCCTCCTTATGAACCGATTAGGTCATTGGTTGTTAGGATGTCGGCAGCTGGAAGATTGTATTGGTGAACAACGAAAACCTGTTACTTTGAGTAACTAAAAGGTAGGCTTGCACACAATTTTTGGGCAATTTTTAGGTATTCTGACAAGGCGCCCCAGAAGAAACCTGAAGGAACCCAGGTTGGAAAAGGTTGCTTTATTGCATAAACAGACTGATTTTACTGTTGTGGGTTTAGTAACACTTTGAACAAAGTTTGTTTATATGCAGCAACACAAACACTAGTAGCTTGGCATGTCTGGTCAAGAATCTCAAGAGATATTGGGCCCTTGCCATCGGGCCTAATGCTGGCCATAGACGGGTTGAAAATCGGCTGATTTTTCGTCCGATAAAAAAAATCGTCCGATTTTCGCACCGTCAGTGGGTTAATTGGTCGGCCGTTTTTCAGGATTTTTGCACATTTTTTTTAATCGGTCATGTTGGAAAATTCAGATTTGGGCATTTGGGCATTTCGAATACCTAGTAATGTCCTTTGGCCTATGCAATGCCCCAGCAACGTTCCAGCATTTTGTAAATGACATTTTCAGAGACTTCCTAGACATTTTCGTTATAGTGTACCTTGATGATATTTTAATTTTCTCTGCTTCCCTTGAACTCCACCGAGACCACGTACAGAGAGTCCTTAGCCGCCTAAGACTTCATGGTCTTTACGCCAAGCCTGAGACGTGTGAATTCGAATGCCAAAGAATCCAATTCCTTGGATTAATCATTTCCACGGAGGGGTTCAGGATGGATCCTCAGAAGGTTTCTACCATCTTGGAGTGGCCTGCACCAGCAGACAAAAAGGGAATACAACATTTCATTGGACTCGCAAATTTCTATAGGAGATTCATCAAGGGCTTCTCAGCCATCATAGCTCCTATTAACCAGTTAACCAAGCAGGGCATCCGATTCCATTGGACAACCGAAGCACAAACAGCTTTTGACTCCCTAAAGGAATTATTCACCTCAGCACCCATCCTGAGTCATCCAGATCCAACACTCCCCTTTGTGGTGGAGGTTGATGCATCAGAAAATGCAGTGGGAGCAAAACTTCTACTATACCCGGTAGCATTCTTTTCCCGCAAACTGTCTTCCCCAGAGAGGAATTATGATGTGGGAGATAGGGAACTGCTGGCAATCAAATCGGCTTTGGAGGAGTGTAGGTATCTCTTGGAAGGAGCAGCACACCTAGAATACCTGAAGACGGCTAAGCGTTTAAAACCCCAGCAAGCAAGGTGGGCACTCTTCTTCTCACGTTTCACTTTTCATATTACCTACAGGCCAGGATCCAAGAATGTTAAACCCGATGCCTTGTTCCGGATGTTCGACGATCCTAAGGATCTCCCCATTCCCGACACGGTGCTCTCAGCAAGAAACTTCTGTCTCTTACAAACAGAACTGTTGGTACAATTCCAGCAAGCATCAATGGGGGCTCCCTCACCTCCAGGAGTAACCCTATCGGCTAAAGAAGGCTTATTGTGGTCAGGAGACAAGATTTTTGCACCAGAAAGTGTACGGCTCAAGATCTTAGGGCTATGTCACTTTTTGTATCGCCTTCCCCTTCCTTTAGATTGTAAGCTCCACGAGCAGGGCCCTCACATTCCTTCTGTACTGAAATGTATTGTAATTGTATTGTCTCCCTTATATTGTAAAGCGCTGCACAAACTGTTGGCGCTATATAAATCCTGAATAATAATAATAATAATAAATGTCACGATCATCCACTGACAGGACACTTTGGAGTCCACAAGACTCTAGACCTAATACAACGCCACTTCTGGTGACCTGAATGGGAGAAGGACTGCAAGGCGTACGTAAACTCATGTCCTACATGCATACGAAACAAGACCAATAGGAGCAAAACATGGGGTCTACTGAGGCCCTTACCAGTCCCCAATCAACCCTGGAAGATGATTTCCATGGATTTCATCGTGGAATTACCCCCATCTGAGGGTTGTTCGGCCATATTCGTTGTGGTGGATCGCTTCTCAAAGATGGCCCACTTTGTTCCTATGAAAGGAGTACCCTCTGCAACAGAGATGGCCCAAAGTTTTATTAAAGAAATAGTAAGACTTCATGGAGTTCCGAGAAATATTGTCTCTGATCGAGGAGTACAGTTCACCTCAAGATTTTGGAGAGCACTGTGTGAGAAACTAAGAATAGAACTATCCTTTTCATCTGCCTATCATCCCCAGACTAATGGACAAACAGAAAGAACAAACCAGACACTGGAACAATATATCCGTTGTTTTACATCATTTTCTCAGGATGACTGGTTGTCATTGTTGCCTTTTGGCTGAATTTGCCTATAACAATTCTAAGCACTCAGCTACAAAGCATTCTCCATTCTTCTCAAACTATGGATTCCATCCGTCATTCTTATCCAACACATTGCCTGAATCATCGATCCCAGCAGTACAGAATACCTTTTGGGTTCCTGCAACAGAACAACAAACTACTATAGGAGGCAATCCTGAAGGCCCAACAAGATAATAAAAACATTTTTGATAAGAAAAGAAAGGGGGACCTGATCCTAGAGCCTGGTGAAGAGGTATGGCTGTCTACAACAAATTTAAGATTGACATATCCCTCAAGGAAACTCGGTCCCAAATTTCTGGGACCTTTAAAGAAGAGGATAAACAACGTATCGTACAAACTTACTTTGCCTGAAACACTGAAGATACATCCGGTATTTCACATATCATTGCTCAAACCCTCAGTACCTAATCCTTTTCCAGAACAGAAATCAAAGCCACCTGAATCTATTATCGTCAATGGCGAAAGAGAATATGAGGTGGAAACAATCATTGATTGCAGGAAGAGAAGGAATCAACTCCAATATCTGATCAAATGGAAGGGATTTGGACCTAATGATAATTCTTGGGAGCCAGCATCCAATGTTCACGCAAGAGATTTAATCTTGGCATTTAAATGCAGGTACCCTGAGAAAATGGCCCAGTTGGGCATCCGGAGGCTGCCCTTAAGAGGGGGGCACTGTCAGGGAAGAAATGTCACAGCTGCACACACCTGCACATGCTGACGTGCACAGGCGGGCTATTTAAACCCCTGCTACAAACAGAATGCTGCCTTCTGGTATACTACTTCCTGTATCCTGACTCCTGTGATCCACTTCCTTGACTGACAACAATTGAACTCCACCTGCACTGACCCGGCTCTCCCTTTGACTATCCGCTTTCCTGCTCCTCTGTACCTGATCCGTCTGATCGATCCTGACCTGGCCTGCCTGACTATTCTACACTGCCTGTGACTATCCTTAGCTACCAGCTGACACGGTCATCCACATCTTAGCTACACCTCTCTGCTGCACCTGCTCACCTGCATCCTGCTACCTGCATCCTGGTATACCGGGTCTCCACCTGCCAGCTGTCACCGCAGACCCGTCAGGCACTCGTGCCCCTCCCAGCTCATTACTTCCTGTCTACCCTATCAGGGTTCCCGAATGGGAGTGGTAAGAGGACGCCCTCTCTCCACATCAGGCTCCACCACCAGGTACGTTACACCCGCCCCCCCCCCAAAGGTGCCAATCCTTAATGGGGAGCGGCGGAGCAGCCCTTAAAGCGGAACTTCCCCTTTTGGGTGGAGCTCCGCTTTAAGGTAAACCTTATCTGTCTTAACCACATGCCGCCCAGCCACTGTATAAATACGGCGGCAGGGCGGCAAGAGGAGGCAAAACCATGTTTTAAAACGTGTGTTTTGTAAACAGGTAGGGGGTGCGTGCAAGGCGCGCCGCCGCCCTACCTGTCCCGCCGATCACAGCCACGTATGTCAGTCGCCGGATCACAGCCGGTCCTTACTGGCTATCTCCCGGAGATCGGTGGCAATCAGTGACAGAGAGCACGGCTGTAGTAGCTGTGCTTTCTGTCACTTCCCTGACAGCTCGAGGACAAGCTGAACGGGACAAAAGAGTTTCTCTCTCCCGATCAGCCTGTCCCCATCCAGCACACACCCCCGCCCCCCAGTAAAACACTCCCCCTCACACAGATAACCCTTCCCTGAAAAATAAAGTTAACTTTATTGTTAACTTTATTGTTACAGTGATCAGTGCAAAAAAAAAAAACACTGACACTGTACTAGTGGCACTGGGGAGGAAGCTCGCCAGTGCCATTAGTACAGTGTCAGTGTTTTTTTTTTTTTGCACTGATCACTGTATTGGTGTCACTGGGGATGTGAGTGACCCCAAGTCAGTACCCCCCAATGTCAGAATGTCTGCCGCTGTCCCGCAGTCCCGCCATAAGTCGCTGATCGCCGCCATAATTCACTGATCGCTGCCATAAGTCACTGATCGCCGCCATTATTAGTATAAAATAAAACTAAAAATCACAGTATCTTTCCCGCCATTTGTAAACGCTATAACTTTCACGTAAACCAATTAATTTACACGTATTAAGTTTTTATTTTAGCAAAGACATGTCGCAGAATGCATTTTGGCATAAATTTATGACTAAATTTGATTTTTTAATTTTTTTTTACTGGACATGTTTTATAGCAAAATGTCCAAAATATTGTTTTTTTTCCTCAAAATTGTCAGTCTTTTTTTTTATAGCGCAAAAAATAAAAACCGCACAGGCGATCAAATACCACCAAAAGAAAGCTCAATTTGTGGGAAAAAAAGGATGTAAATTTCATTTATGTACCATATTGCATGACCGCACAATTGTCCGTTAAACTAGCGCAGCGCTGTATAGCAAAAAAATGGCGTAAATTGCAGTATCTATACCAGCAATGGGCAAACTACGGCCCGTGGGCCGTATACGGCCCGGCGGACCTTTTAATCCGGCCCGCGGAGCTAGGCTCCCGCTAGGCTCCTCTCACAGTCCGCCCTGAAGACCGGTGTAGAATGAAAATCTGTCTCCTATGAGGATCTGTTCCCCTCGACGTATCTGCGCATGTGCCGGAGATCGCCGATCGGCTGCTAATGCCTGAAACTGGCACATGCGCAGATACGTCGAGGGGGACAGATCCTCATAGGAGACAGATTTTCATGCTACACCGGAACGGCGCGGGAAAGGGTGAGAGGAACGCGCGGAGCAAAGGTAAGTGAATTGACACAGGGGGGACTTGGGGACTTAATATGGGGGATGAATTAATATGGGGAATGAATTACTACAGGGGGGATGAATTACTATAGGGGGGATGAATTACTATAGGGGGGATGAATTACTATGGGGGATGAATTACTATAGGGGGGGTGAATTACTATATGGGGGATGAATTACTATATGGGGGGTGAATTACTATATGGGGGATTAATTACTATATGGGGTATTAATTACTATGGGGGATGAATTACTATGGGGGATGAATTACTATATGGGGGATGAATTACTATAGGGGGGATGAATTACTATAGGGGGGATGAATTACTATATGGGGGATGAATTACTATAGGGGGGATGAATTACTATATGGGGGATGAATTACTATAGGGGGGATGAATTACTATATGGGGGATGAATTACTATAGGGGGGATGAATTACTATATGGGGGATGAATTACTATAGGGGGGATGAATTACTATATGGGGGATGAATTACTATGGGGGATGAATTACTATATGGGGGATGAATTACTATGGGGGATGAATTACTATATGGGGGATGAATTACTATGGGGGATGAATTACTATATGGGGGATGAATTACTATGGGGGATGAATTACTATATGGGGGATGAATTACTATGGGGGATGAATTACTATATGGGGGATAAATTACTATGGGGGATGAATTACTATATGGGGGATGAATTACTATGGGGGATGAATTACTATGGGGGATGAATTACTATATGGGGGATGTATTACTATATGGGGGATGAATTACTATATGGGGGATGAATTACTATAGGGGGGATGAATTACTATGGGGGATTAATTACTATGCTTACTATGGGGGAATATTACTATACTTACTATGGATGGCACATACACATCATTCATCTACTCTTGGTCCGGCCCCCGGGTCCATTATATGAACCCATTGCGGCCCTCAAGTCAAAAAGTTTGCCCACCCCTGATCTATACCATAGTTTGTAGACGCTATAACTTTCACACAAAGCAATCAATATACACTTTTTGGAATTTTTTTACCGAAAACATGTAGCGGAATACATTTTGGCCTAAATTTATAACCAACTTTGAGTTTACTTTATATTTTTTATAGCTAAAAGTAAAAAATATTGTTTTTCTTCAAAATTTTTGGCCTCTTTTTGTTTATAGCGTGAAAAATAAAAAGCGCACAGGTGATCAAATACCACTGAAACAAAGCTCTATTTGTGTGAAAAAAGGACGTAAATTTAGTTTGGGTGCAGCATTGCATGACCGCGCACTTAGTTGAATTAGTGCAGCGCCGAGTAGCAAAAAGAGGCCTGGTCATTAAGGGGGGTAAATCCTCTGGAGGTCAAGTGGTTAAAATATTTCTATGCAAATAACATGATGAAGTTCAGGCACCTTGTAAAGCCTGAAAGTATATGCAAAAAAGTATTCACATCTTTCCTTTTCCATTTTTTCCCTTTTGGCTTCTGCCCAAGTTGGGATTACAGTGGACATTCACTTCAAAAGACAATGGGGTTGATTACCAAAACTGGAGACTGCCAAATCTGGTGCAGCTGTGCATAGAAGCCAATCAGCTTCCTTAGAGGTTTATTGAACAATCTAAAGTTCGAAGCAGATTGGCTACCATGCACAGCTGCACCAGATTTGGTACTCTCCAGTTCCAAATCCCGCTCCAGCTCCCTCCCGCTTCCTGCTTCCCCCTCTTTATGTCCAGAAAGCCAGGCAGAGCCCTTCCACGCATGTGCGCATGCACCAATGAAAAATGTCAGTACCAGTGAAAGAAGGCTGAGCCATGATTAAGAGGACTTAAACCCCTTCTTAAAGCCTGCTGCCTCCTGGCCCTAACCCTTGTCATTCAACTTTCAAAGAGGAGCAAAAGTCAGGAAAAGCAATTAGTAGTAAGCCCAGTTTTTTTATAAGAAAAACTTTTTATATCTCTTCTGACAAAAAAATTTGTTTGGATAGCAATGGTTTTTTTTATATAGGAGATGATATATGGGTTCTTTCGACATTCCCACAGGGTGTGGGTTTGGATGATTCCCCTTGCTGTCTGGATGGTTCTGGAAAGTAGTGGGTTGAGAGAGTCAAATCTGCAGTGTGAAAATGTACGTGGTCCCAGTCAATCCCTGGGTGAGAGTGCCCAGAAGGTGGCTGGGAGTGAGCATAAATACTATGAGGACTGGAGCTGCTCTGTTCTTCCCCAGGAGGAAAGTTTCCCGGGCAGAAGAGCTGCTGCCTTTCCTGGCAGTCCAGCTGAAGATTCTGCTAGTCTTATTGAGATCCCAGCTATGCATAACTGGGGTGCCTATTCTGCTGCAAATTCTTAGAGAACTAAAAGAGGGTCTGCCTGAGTCTGGAGGGAGACATCCAAATTCCAGGGACACTGTGAGTACAAACCTGAAAGAAGAATCTTAGTGACTGTTGTTGTTGTTGACCCTCTAATATTAGGGCTTGCCTGGCCTGGGACATTGCTGATGAAGACGTAATAGTAAAGGTAATAGTGTCCTCACATTATTTTTTAGTGTTCTGGAATATCCAACACCTCCTCTACACCCATTAAAGTTCAGTTTTTCAAAATAGCATCAAAGAAGGCAACCCCTCAATTGTTTACGGAGTCAGAGAAGTGAATGTTGCTGTTTACCTAGCTGGTTCTGCACTAGTGGGAAGGGAACCCGGGACAAAATAAGCGGCCTTTTCAAGGTTGAGTGCTACAGCTGAATAATAGAACAGTAACAATGTAATTCATTAAATCATTTAGAACTGAACACAACTGTAGCAGAAATATCAATACATAACAAAACTGTAAAGATCACCAAAGCAATTTAGTTGACTTGACTACATTGTATGAGTGAAAGGCCCTGTCTGTGCCACTGGCTAGTGGACCTAGAAACAGTCTACCAAGGGCCCTGGTTCATCTTTCATTCGTTGTAGTGCTCAGTTAGAGTAATATAAACATAGGTAGCCAAAAGGCTTCTCTCCATCGAAGAGAGTTTTGGAGACAGAGGTAAGGGATTAAACCTCTGTCAGGGGTGGAGCTGGATTGGTGACATCACTATGCACTGATGCACTTGCATGTCCCGTGTTTTGTGAATCTGTACACCGCTTGTTAAACTGTAAGTGTAATAGCCATCTAATAAATGCTTTTTAATGATTACTGCACTATGAAACTTTTCCTTTCTTCTGGTTTTAAATGTTCCTTGGTCTGAACTATGTGGCAGTTGGAGTCTTAGGTCTACTGAAGTGATTCCTGTGGGGGAAACCTTTGCTGTAATACACTGAACCATCTGGAGTCTACACAGTCGTAATCAGAATTGAGAATTGGGGCCCATTAGACTTCTCAATGTTGACAAGAAGATACTGCAAAAATAATTTTCTAGCGTTTATTTTCTGTTGCAGGCAATTTACTTTCTCATCAGCAGCATTGTTTGGTTCAGAAGAAGCACTTTTTCAGCTGTGTTAGCTGTCCGGGAGGTCCTCATGGCTGCAGGCTGGGGAAAGTAACTGCTGGAATTGGATAAGGCCAAAGCTTTTTATGGGGTCAATCATAAGCACTGCTTCTTGGCAAGAATGGCCTGGAGGGGGGCTTTATTGATTGGCTGAAGACATTATACAAAGGGGCTGAAAGCGTCATGCTTGTAAATAGTTGGATCGGATGGCCTTTTGGGGTTTGCTCAGGTGTGCATCAGGGGTGTCCTTTGAGTCCTTTGCTATACACATTCCCAATCAATCCCTTCATTAGGAGGTTAGAGAGCAGACCTTTGTGTGGAGTTCCTTTGGGCATTCCTGGTGAGCCTCCTCTAAGGGTCGTGAACTATGCTGATGTTGTGTCCGATTTCATCTCTGGGACAGAGGAGGTAGAAGAGGTGGTCTCGGTTATGGAACAGTATGCTGAGGCATCTGGTTCAAAGATCAATCAGAATAAAAGTGGGGTTTTCTGGATGGGAGAAGAAGGCGAAGGCTTTACGCTACCAGACGCCTTCCCAGAGCCCCAGCAGGAAATTAAAGTTTTAGGTATCAGATTTGGTCCTGGTGATTATGACCTTGTAAATTGGGTAAGCAGGCTACAAGACGGTAACTTGTAGCCTGCTTACCCAATTTACAAGGTCATAATCACCAGGACCAAATCTGATGCCTAAAACTTTCAATTCCAATGTTCCCAGCTGGAAGGATTGGAAACTCTCTTACAGGGAAAGGACTGACCTATTTAAACCTTATCTGATTCCGGTATTTTTCTATGTCAGCTTTGTCTGTGTTTTGCCAGTGTCTCTATATGGGAAGATCTACAGCTGTTTCTTCCAGCTGTTATGGGGAAACAGACTGAACCTCATTAAGAGGTCTGTAACCTACCTTCCCAGATGGATGGGTGGCTCAGGTATGGTCAACCCAGTGGTTTTCTTTTCTCTGATGTTTTTGAAACATAATTTTGGAAGTATGCTGGCAGACGAACAGTCTGGGTGGGTTGGTATTTTTCAGTCCTGGTTTAGGCCTTTTCTGTGGAGCTGGGAAAATGATGGGCCAGTGAAAAGCCTGAGGGTCCCACATGGTAAGCTCCCGGCTTATGTTGTCCTGAGCCTGAAAATGCTTCGACAGTGGCGAGTGACAGTGGAAGAAATTAGGTCTCTTCCTAGGAAGGCCCTGGAGAGGAGGGTTGTTGAATCTGCCTTTAGCGAGCCGCTGCCCTTGAGGGATTGCTCAGGCCCTGTTATGAGGGAGGGTCTGGGTCTGATGAATATGAGGAGAATCCCTTTAAAGTTTTGGGATTTGGCCTGGCTCTCGTTCCATGGCAGACTCTATGTAAAGGACAGCCTGAAGCATCACTCTGCGAAGAACCGTGGTTGTCCAAGAGTGGAGTGTGATGGGGTGGAGGAGATGATGGACCATTTCTTGCTTCAGTGCCTCTTCAATATAGAAGTCTATAAGCGGGTGGGTGGGGCTCTGGGTATCCCTTTCCTTTCCCACTTGAGTTACGCACACTGGTCTTACAGAGCCTTTCAAGCTCACTGGGATTTTGAGACACTTTTTCTAATTAGCTTAGTAGTCCATAACTTCACGCGGAATGCACGGTGTCAGGTTTCCATTTGCAAAAAAGTCCTTCCTGTTAAGGTGGGGGTGCACAACAATCTGGATGAGGTTGGGAAGATTCGGGGTCTTGAGAAGGATGGGTGGTGGCCAGAAGCCTGGACAAAGGTGTGAAGAAATGTCAGGTCCCTGTAGTTGCTATCCATCAGTCTCTGGGTGTGCGGCTTTTCTTTCCGTCCTTTCACGTCCCCTAGATTTTTATAAGATCAGATTTCTTAAAAAAAGCTGCATGCATGGGTTCAATGTTTAATCATTTCTTAGCCTGAGGGTGTGTTTAGGTGGAGGTAGGGTTTGTTAAGCTGCACTATAATGGTAATAACAATATTAAATGTGTTTTGATTTGTATATTTAGTTCTGCTTATGATGTTACTGGGGAAAAAAGCTGTTTCCTGTTTTCTATGCTGAAGTATGCTTTTTTTGTTTATTTACAGTGTATATATATATATATATATATATACATATATCAAAAAAGCAATATCGTGGTGCATGTGAGACCTGGTGTAAGTATGTGCTAAAATAGAATTATAAATTCTGCCATAATTAGGAGGTTTTGGAAGCTGCCCCAATTAACTGAATAAACACTCTAAATAACAAACCATAAATAAATAGGCATTTGCTTAATAAATAAGTATACTATAACATAAGAATGGAATCACGAATTTATGTAAAGTGCTCTCCCAACACCACGTCTAATAATTAACCTGATACAGGGTATGATAAAGTCCAAAAACTTGTAAATGAATGAGAGTCCCATAGGAAGGTGTCAATTAGATCCAGTGAATTCTTCTCCATCACTCCTGAGTAATAAATGAATTTCCCACTCACCAGAAGGTGTTGACCTCCACTTTGGGTGGTCAGATAATGCTATGTAATCAAATGTATGGATTCCCAACTGCAGGCTCTCATACCATGGATCTCCAGGCTCCCCTTCTTATAGTAGCTCTCAAGGAAGATAATAAGGTGCCTATATCCCGGCATTAGTCTGTTTAGCCAATATGAGAACATCAATCCCACTGTGGAAAGCCAGCGTACACTCCAAGCCTCGCATTAGAGGACCTGGAACTGACGGGATCGCACTTCTACATATGTTTCACCTGGTGGCAACTTCAGGAAGTTAGCGTTATTTGACCACCCAAAGTGGGGGTCAACACCTGCTGGTGACTGGGAAATTAATTTATTACTCACGAGTAGTGGAGAACAAATCACTTGATCTATGTGACACCCTCCTATGGGACTCTCAATCATTCAGGAACTTCCTGAAGACGCCGCCAGGTGAAACGTACGTAGAAGCATGATCCTGTCACTTCCGAGTTCTACATGACGTCAAATCCAGCCTGCTAATGCGAGGCTTGTAGCGCACGCTGGCTTTCCACAGTGAGATTCATGTTCTCATATTGGCTGCACAGACTTAATATCTTCCTTGAGACCTACTATTCATTTACAAGTTTTTGGACTTAATCATACACTGTATAAGGTTAATTATTAGACGTGGTGTTGGGGGAGCACTTTACATATATTTTGAGATTCCATTCTTATGTTATAGTATACTTATTTTATTAAGCAAGTGCCTATATACTTATGGTTTGATATATTTATTTTTATTAATTCTGTATATATGTATATATGTTTTTATTACACTGTTTGTAAGAATTTTAATAAACAAAAATGTACACAGTGGAAATCAGTTTCTGTGAACTGAAAAAGTGTGCTTGATCTCTTTTATTGTGAGATCATATCCATCTGGTAAGAAGTTTGGCTGTAAGGAACCACTTTGGCACGTTGAAGCACTTTAATATTTTCATTCATCACTGAGCACTTTAAGACACCTGGAGATTAAGTGGAGTTTGGATTATATATGGACTTTATCATAATACTGTACTTATGACAAATGTTTAATTGGTATGAATATTGATCTCATGTTGCACAAGTACAATATAATAGAGTTGATTATTGATTTGTGTTTATATCGCAGAAATATAATTGTATTCAGATTTTTTTTGTATAGGTTTAGCATAAAGGAGTATGTGCATGTACATTTTTAATTTGGTCCGGTATTCAGGATTTGTTTGGTGCAGCAGCTTTATAGTGTGGTTAAACTAAGAACAAGTATTATTTTTTTTTGTAGTTTTTAAGCTTTTATGCTGCCTTTTTCCCTGCAGGGGATAATCACCCTTTCTATCTGTACTGGTGACAATTGTGTGGGAAATTTTTTTTCAATGATTGCCAACAGAACATAACGTGAGGAAATATTTCAGTGGGAACATCTGTTGCTTTCACATTTTCCAAGGGGGGATTCCCTCAAAGAGTTCTTGTTGTATCGCCAGGATAATACCAGAAGTGAATCAATCAACTGCCTCCATGGAACTTCCAGTTCTGAGGGATGTACTATAGCTGTCCAGCTTATTACAGACTTGCTTCTTGGTCTTGGAAGCATAATTTGAACACTTGCAATGTGTTGCACACGTCATCTACTGCATGTGCAACACACTGTATACTCAGAGGTTAATTTTACCTTTTCTTTCTTCATCCTCATTTCCCCCTCAGCTTCCTCTATATCTCCCATAATTCCTATCTTTGGAATCCATTTCAGGTTTCTCTTGAGATCCTGAAATGTTAGGAGGTACAAGATTTTAATTAAAGAGAAACCAATACTGAATTTGACTATTTTGTTTTTACTTTTTAGCATTCTATGTTTTATACAGATGTTTTATATTTGTTTTTTTACAAAGTTTATTTTTAATTAAACATTTATTACATGACAAAGGATTCACACAATAGTATGGTTATGTAAAGACACTGTCTGCTGTGAGGCTGGCTATGTCTGACTGTATGGTGATGGATTCACCAAGGGTTTCTAGAAACCAGGAAAAGAAGGGCAAAACTCCACATGCTAGCTAGAAATAAGAAAGAATGTTTCCTATATATCTAAGAAAAACTATTTTAAGTCCTGACCATGAACAAAATAAATAATAAATACAAAACTACTATATATTTTTTAAAAGTAATGTCCATATCTGTTAGAGGCAGTTGGTCCTAATGAATTCACCAAACTTTATTTGGTTTTCCCACCATATTCACATCTTGATGTTCCTCTCTTAGGTGAAACAAAATATCTGATTGGATTTATCAATCAGTGTCTCAACCTCAGAGAAACTGGTTTCTCTGTGTACTGATGCATCACACACATCCTATTCATTTACACTTGGTATAAACTTGCCCAGTTTTCAAATCTCTCCAAGTGACCTTATGTGTTTTAGGTATTGTTCTATTGTATTTTTTGTTTTTTTCCTGGTTTGTCATAATCTGTTTGTTTATTGTGCCTGAATGTTTTTTTCTCTGTTTGCGACTGTATGTCAAGCTTATAAAAATGTGCTTCCTCATAAAGAGAAAAGTATATATGATATTCTGGATTAATATTTTATCACATTCTTTATCACATTCTATCAGAAGGTTGGGACCTTATTTATGGGAATTTGGTCTTCCCAAAGTCTGGCCTGACCTCCAACTGTGATGTCAATTTTAAAATAAGTCACCAGACTCCCTATGCCCCACCCTTAAGTGTACAGTGTACTTATGTACAATATATTTTGGGAATGTTACAACAAGGAGTGGTAATGAGGCAGCACTCAGTAATGAAGCAAATTCAACTCACAACTGAAAAACCAGACTGGCCTGTAATGTTAGGACTGAAATAAAAACAGCCTTAGGTTAGGTCCAAGCCCTAACCAAAGAGATCACCATACAGATTAAAGCTGTTCTCCGGTAACTTCCTTTCCAGAAACACACATCCTCCCCCAACTTCCCTCTAAGGCTACATTATCACACACTAACAGTCTGTGTTATGGGCACATAAAAATTGTCCAAGTAACTGTGGCCAGAACGTGGCAGAAATGCTGAAATTCTAGGGTTGGTCAGAAACGCTCATTTGAACTGTTACATGGGAAAAATGGCAGTGCTAGCCTTTGATTTGTACAGAGCACAAAACTGACAGCTGCTGAAGACAGCTACTGTTGGTTGCACACAATATGTGCATGCAGTAGTTAGTGCCACCAGCAGGCATTTATTGTTTTTTTTTTTTTTTATGACAGCCAGCCCTGGCTGCGGCTGTGTGGCTGTCTGAATGTAATTATTGAAAAAAAACAAACAAAAAAAAAAGCTACCCAAAGGGTGGTCCTGAGTCTTCTATCTATTGCAAAATGGGAGAATGCTTCTTCACCAGGCAGTGCGGGCACAGATTGCTGTGCTAGATGACTGGTCTCCCCTCCCAGAAGTGGCTCAGTAAGGGGTACAAACAGCAGATTCAGGTAAGTGAAAAAATGCTGTTAACCACTTCCCTTCAGAGGTACGTAAAAGCTTTTACATAGGGTCGCATGTATGCAGTCTCTCAGTGTTAAACTGAGAGACTGCATACATGCGGTCCTACGTAAAAGCTTTTCTGTGCTAAAAGTGTGCACCCTGCGCACTCCCAGCACAGTTACTGACAGGGACCAGAAAGCTCCCAATGCATATTTGTGATCAGGAGCTTTCTGATCATGTGTCTGCTGTGACAGCCAATCATAACCCTCTGCCTCCCAACATTCAGCAGCGCATTAAGGGCCGGGAGGCGGGAAGGGGTTAAAATAGAAGGAAAGGCTTGCATTAATTCACACTCCAGCAATCATACACAACAATACAATTAAAGTGTTATGTGTGAAATTGTAAACATATTTTTTGTACCTTTTTGTGCTTAAAAAATGCTTCCTTCAGGTGACTGCAAACCTCATAACTTTTTTCAGACAGTGCAGCTGTTGGGTGTGTCTAGAAGCCAAAATGAGGTTAGGAGGAGCTGCAGCACATTCCTATTAATGACAGGCTGGGTGGGGCAAGGGCGGGAAGAGGATGGCTAATCGGAACTGTTCTGTAATGAATACATAGACACCGTCAACAAATTAAATCAGCTCCGCAGCCTCCCTCATTTTATTTTTAACCCTGCTTACCAGGGGTTGCCTTCTGCAGAGTTCAGACACTCACCCACCCAATGGATCCAGTGTTGTCACGCTGTTTGCCTCTGCTCAGTCCTGCGCCACCATGTTTAGGTGTGACGTCATCTTTTCTTAATTCAGCCGGCCAGTCTACCAAAAACGCTCCGCCAGACCCTCCCCTCCTCCTTTACTGAATGGAGGGACAATGCCTCCTGGGATATGTGATATGCATATCCCAGGAGACAAAGTGTGCACAGTACACTTCATTCGCCTAGACAAATTACCTACACAGGGGAATGGCCAGAACACTTTTTCTTAAAAAAATAAAATAAAAAAAAGGTAATTAAAAAAATAAAACATAACTGCTTTATTTAAGGATAGGAAGGGTGGAGAGGTGGGAAGATTGTCAAAATGGTGACGATCTGCTTTAAGGACGTGCCTGTGAGCAATCACACTCGGCTGTGCAGGCACACTGTTGACCGTAAAACTCAGGGGATTGCTGATTGTCTATGTTAGACTGTTGTCTCTAATCTAGACAATTAGCAATTAAAGTGTTACTAAACCCAGGACCCTGCTCTCACGATATCTGGTCTCCCACAGTACACACAACATGGAAATGTATTATTTTAGTAAATATAAACAGATAAATACCTTTTCCCATCAGCAGTTAGAGCAGTTTTGTGACTTCTATCAGTGTCCAGCAGAGCACATGTTAAAGCTTGTAGGGGCTGTTTTCATTCTGCTCTAGGAAGATGCAGGACCCCTGACTTCTGTCTGGACAGTGCTGATTGGCCCTGTGTGAAGAAGGGGAGGATCAGAGAAGTCAGGATCAAACAGCTTTTTTACACAATGCAGAGGATTAACCCTTAGGTTCCATGGTGAGTATAACAAGCATTCTTTACTGCATATATAGACTGATTTTACTGTTGTGGGTTTAGTAACACTTTAAAGACACTGGCAAGTGTATGTATAGTCCCAACTTTGTGTTTTATGCCTGGATAAAGTAGGGTACCATTTAAACCCCATTCAGATTACATTTTGCTGTCTTTGTCTTGTTATTGAGATTTCACTTCTGGTATTATCCTGGGGATACAACAAGAACTCTTTGAGGGAATCCCCCCCTTGGAAAAATGTGAAAGCAACAGATGTTCCCACTGAAATATTTCTTCACCTTGTTCTGGTGGCAATCATTAAAAAAATATTTCCCACACAATTGTCACCAGTGCAGATAGAAAGGGTGATTATCCCCTGCAGGAAAAAAGGCAGCAATAAAAGCTTAAAAACCACAAAAAAATAATACTTGTTCTTAGTTTAACCACACTATAAAGCTGCTGCACCAAACAAATCCTGAATACCGGACCAAATTAAAAATGTACATGCACATACTCCTTTATGCTAAACCTATACAAATAAATATCTGAATACAATTATATTTCTGCGATATAAACACAAATCAATAATCAACTCTATTATATTGTACTTGTGCAACATGAGATCAATATTCATACCAATTAAACATTTGTCATAAGTACAGTAATATGATAAAGTCCATATATAATCCAAACTCCACTTAATCTCCAGGTGTCTTAAAGTGCTCAGTGATGAATGAAAACATTAAAGTGCTTCAACATGCCAAAGTGGTTCCTCACAGCCAAACCTCTTACCAGATGGATATGATCTCACAATAAAAGAGATCAAGCACACTTTTTCATTTCAGAGAAACTAATTTCCGCTGTGTACATTTTTGTTTATTAAAATTCTTAAAAACAGTGTAATAAAAACATATATACAGAATTAATAAAAATAAATATATCAAACCATAAATAGATAGGCACTTGCTTAATAAAATAAGTATACTATAACATAAGAATGGAATCTCAAATGTATGTAAAGTGCTCCCCCAACACCACGTCTAATAATTAACCTGATACAGTGCATGATAAAGTCCAAAAACTTGTAAATGAATAGTAGGTCTCAAGGAAGATATTAAGGTGCCTGTATCCCGGCATTAGTCTGTGCAGCCAATATGAGAACATCAATCCTTTTTTTAAAAAAAAGGTAATTAAAAAAATAAAACAAAACTGCTTTATTTAAGGATAGGAAGGGTGGAGAGGTGGGAAGATTGTCAAAATGGTGACGATCTGCTTTAAGGACGTGCCTGTGAGCAATCACACTTGGCTGCGCAGGCACACTGTTGACCGTAAAACTCAGGGGATTGCTGACTGTCTACAGTATGTTAGACTGTTGTTTCTAATCTAGACAATTAGCAATTAAAGTGTGACTAAACCCAGGACCCTGCATTCATGATATCTGGTTTCCCACAGTACACACAGCATGGAAATGCAATTATTTTAGTAAATATAAACTGCTAAATACCTTTTCTCATCGCAGTGTTGTGACTTCAGCAGAGCACTGGTTAACGCTTGTAGGAGGAGTTTTCTTTTTGCTCTAGGAGGATGTGAAACCCTTGACTCTCTGTCTGGACAGTGCTGATTGGCCCTTTGCTGTACACATGCACTCTCCCAAGAAAAAAAACCCTCTAGCAATACACACCACACTGAGCATGTGCATGCGACTATGGATTCAGTCTGTATCAGGTGGTCATTTCAACAAGAGGAGGGGCATAGAAGAAAGGATCAAACAGCCTTTTTACACAATGCAGAGGATTAACTCTTTAGGTTCCACAGTGAGAATAACAAGCATGCTTTACTGCATATACAGAATGATTTTACTGTTGTGGGTTTAGTAACACTTTAATAAAATCAATAATATAAACATTTTAGTTCTTAAACATACTAAGCAAGGACAGAATTTGATTTTTAACTGGTATTCTCTTTAACCTTTTTTTGTTTAAATAAGATAATGGGTAAATAGATGGGATAGGCAGTGAGATTGTATGTGCCCAAATATTGGCCTCAAAAGAAAACTATCTGAGAAAGAAATATTTAAATGTCAAGCATCAAACAGGGTACATTGCTAATCACTGTAAACCACTATTTTATGTTCAATCAAAATCCACCTGCCCCGGTTGTGTATAACGTAACCTTTCTTGAATTGTTTAAAGTGATCTATTCCAAAAATACTACGTACTGTGGGAAAAAAATATTTGCGTAGTTTGTCCAATTGAAACTGCATGTAAATTTGTTTTGTGCCAGTGAGGCAAAAGCAAATGTACTCAGGCTATATTCATCATTGAGAATGTGTAGGTGAGGAAAATACTGCATTATGGCGACTAGATGATGTTGACAGTCATAAGAAATACACTAAATGTCCAAAGATATTGGGACACCCCTCCAAATAATTGGATTCAGGTGTTCCAATCACCTCCATGGCCACAGGTATATAAAATCAAGCACCTAGGCATGCAGTCTGCTTCTACAAACATTTGTGAAAGAATGGGTCACTCTCAGGAGCTCAGTGAATTCAAGCGTGGTACCGTGATAGGTTGCTACCTGTGCAATAATTCCAGCCGTGAAATTTCCTTACTACTAAATATTCCACAGTCAACTGTTAGTGGTTTTATAACAAAGTGGAAGCAATTAGGAAAAACAACAACTCACCAATGAAGTGATAGGCCATGTAAAATGACAGAGCTGAAGCACACAGTATGCAGAATTCGCCAACTGTCTGCAGAGTTAATAGCTAAAGACCTCCAAACTTTGTGTGTCCTTCAGATTAGCACAACAACAGTGTGTAGAGAGCTTCATAGAAAGGGTTTCCAGGGCCGAGAAACTGTATCAAAGCCTTACATCACAAAGTGCAATGCAAAGCATCAGATGCAGTGGTGTAAAGCATGCTGCCACTGGACTCTAGAGCAGTGAAGATGTGTTCTCTAGATTGACAAATCACGCTTCTCTGACTGGCAATCCAGTGGATATGTCTGGGTTTGGCAGTTGCCAGGAGAACAGTACTTGCCTGACTGCATTCTGTCAAGTGTAAAGTTTGGTGGAGGGGGGATTATGGTGTGGGGTTGTTTTCAGGGGTTGGGTTTGGCCCCTTATTCCCAGTGAAGGGAACTCTTAAGGTGTCAGCATACCAACACATTTTGGACAATTTCATGCTCCCAACTTTGTGGGAACAGTTTGGGGATGGCCCCTTCCTTTTCCGACATGACTGTGCACCAGTGCACAAAGCAAGGTCCATAAAGATATGGATGAGCGACTTTGGGGTGGAGGAACTTGACTGGCCTGCACAGAGTCCTGACCTCAACTCGATAGAACAACTTTGGGATGAATTCGAGTAGAGACTGCAAGCCAGGCCTACTCGTCCGACATCAGTGCCTAACATCACAAATGCACTTCTGAAAGAATGGAAAAAACATTCCCGTAGACACACTCCTAAACCTTGTGGACAGCCTTCCCAGAAGGGTTGAAGCTGTTATAGCTGCAAAGGGTGGGCCAACTCAATATTGAACTCTACGGACTAAGAATGGGATGCCATTAAAGTTTATGTGCATGTAAAGTCAGGCGTCCCAATACCTTTGGCAATATAGTGTAAGTATGTTCCTCGGCTTCATTTAGGGGCCATAATGAGATATTTTCTGCACTTACACATTGAAAATGCAGAGAATATAGTCTGAGAACATTCAATTTTTCTCTAATCTCACAGAAGACCTATATAAGCTGGATGAAGAGCTATGAAAATTTTATATGGATACACTTTCCACTGATATAATACATTAGAATTTGTTCAGTGTTCTGTGTTGGTCAGGGAAAGCAGTCATAGAGTATGGTGGAGGTCACAGGCACTCTTAGGAGCATTGAATGCTGAAGAGAATGCTGAAGGCTGCAGCGGTGAAAAAAATGGAAAGTAGGAGACCCAGGCTGCCAGAGTGAATATAAGTCATCTATTGCTGGGGACTATCCTTTTTTTGGTTGGAAACCTAACAGTCTTCTTAAAGGCATACTTTGCGATATTTTTTAAAATAATTTGTAAACCCAACATTTCATATTCCTGATATGGGCCTGCTGTACCATGTACTTGTATGAAAAAGTATCATGTTCTCTTTGTATTGCTTCCTTTGTGTGAAATCCCTGGTGTTCTTGCCAGTCCCTCTGCTTTCCTATTAAAAACTGACCACACTGAGCAAGAGAGCACAGTGTGGTCAGTTCTCTAGCTGTGCTGGTAACTCAGCCTGCCCTCCTCCAATGATCAGATGTATCTTAACACACCCACCCTTCACAGCCTTTCACTGTGAAAATTAGTGTACTGCTGTTTCCTCTCCCCTAGCTCTTATGCAGCTGATAACAGAGGGAATGTGATCATTTATAAAATATAAGTATCATTTTTTTATACACAAATGTTTTGCCTTTCATTTCTATTTTAAACTGAATGGGTTTTTTTACAAGGTGAAGGCTTACAGCAGTATAAAAAGACAAAAATGCAGCTAAAGCTGCAATACTCAGTTTTGATCCAGAGCTGTCCCTACAGTATTTAATTACTACCAATAGATGCCTTCAGTCTTCCAGACTGAATGGCTACCAGTGTCGCTCAACCATAGCCCGCCATTTTGGACTGTGGGTGCTCCCTGGGAGCGCACGGCACCGCGGTCCTGTGCCTGCTGTGTCCGGAGGACACAGCGGTACATCGATCGCTGTACAGGACCTCTGTGTGAGGTCCCAATCATGTGATCACTTATTGGCCAATCAGTGATCACATGAATAGGAGTAAGCAAGATATCACTTCTGACATCATTGCTTACTACGTGTGAAATCTGTGAATGATCACAGAGATCACATGGTACAAGACTATTCACAACAGCCTTGTACCATGTGACAAGCTGTGACCAATCAATGCAGCCAGAGAGAATGAGAAATGATTGATTTTCCAGCCTTTATGGGTGTAAAAGCAATCAGTGTAAGAAAAAAAAAATCTTCATCACCCCCCCACAAGTAGTATATTGTCACTATGGTAACACTGTACTGCTATAGTGACAGTATGTTAAAAAAAAACATAATATAAAAAAAAACAAAAAATGTAAAAAAAATTTTTAAATGATAATTTTTGGTTATAAACTAATTTGGCTTATTTTTTTTACTAAAAAGATAACTGAATAAATTTTGGCCAAGATTTATGAAGAAAGATTATTTATTTGCAACATTTTATAAGAAAAACACTTTTTTAAAATTTTTTTGGACTTTTTCATTTATATAGCAAAAAAATAAAAATCCCAGTGGTAAATAAATACCATCAAAATAAAGTTCTATCTGTCTCAAAAAAATGCTAAAAAATTCATATGGATACAGTGTTGCATGACCGCACAATTGTCATTCAAAGTGTGATAGCACTGATAGCTGAAAATTGGCCTGTGGCCTGGACAGGAAGGGGGTAAAAGTGTCCAGACATGAAGTGGTTAAACTCTCTTTCCTCCACCCTCTTCTCCACTCCACAGCTTATATATATCACCCTCACTCCTGCCCTCTCTTCATTACTGCACTCACCAGCTCCTGCTAATTCTACACCTACATGCTGATAAAACCTTCAGGATGCTGGGGTATGTCCCTTCATATAAATCACAGTCCCATATTGCCTCCCTCACCCTTCTTTTTCTCCTAATATCTGGTGATATATCCCCAAGCCCTGGACCTACATTATTAACTATACCTAACACTCCCTTCACCCCATGCCCCGTGGCAGCCACTGCAATCCACACAATTTAGTTTCCATTCTCTTCCTCCCAAAACCAGCCTCCTCTTCTCGTGTGCCCTCTAGAATCAAAGGTGGCTCTAGGCTTTGTGAGGCCTTAGGCAAAACTTAGCTGTATAAATTGTCCCATATATCCAGCAAACAGACATGCTCCACATATTTAGCATAGAGACATGCCCCATATATCCAGCAAAGAGGCATGCCCCATATATCCAGAAAAGAGACACACATGCCCCATATATTTAGCAGACAGACACATACCCAATATATCCAGCAAAGAGACATGCCCCATATATCCAGAATAGAGACAACCCCCATATATCCAGCAAAGAGACATGTCCCATATATTTAGCAAAAAGACATCCCCCATATATCCAGCAAAGAAACATGCACCATATATCCAGCAAGGAGACATCCCCTATATATCCAGCAAAGAGATATGCCCCATATATTTAGCAAAGAGACATCCAACACATATCAAGCAAAGAGACATGCCTCATATATCCAGCAAGGAGACATCCCCCCATATATCCAGCAAAGAGACATACCCCATATATCCAACATATAGACATGCCCCATATATCAAACATAGAGATATGCCCCATATATCCAGCAAAGAGAAATGCCCTGTATATACAGAAAAGAGACATACCCCATATATCCAACAAGGAGACATGCCCTATATATCCAGCAAAGGGACATTCCCCATATATCCAGCAAAGAAACATGCCCTGTATTTCCAGCAAAGAGACATGCCCCATATATCCAGCAAAGAGACATGCCCCATATATCCAGCAAAGAGACATCCCCAAATATCCAGCTAACATACAACCCAATCCAGCTAAGAGATAGCCCAATACAGCTAAGAGACAGTTATGTCCACAGTCCAATCCAGCTAAGAGACAGTCCAATCCACCTAAAAGACAGTCCCAGCTAGGAAACAGTCCAATCCAGCTAAAAGACACTCCCAGCTAAGAGACAGTCCCAGATAACAGACAGCCACTTTACAGCCACTTGAACCACTTTCGCCAGAAAGCCGAGCGTCAGCTAAGAAAGTGGACACACAACAGCCAAGCGTGTGTGTAAATGTCTCTGCTACCATTAAAGTAAGCCTAACATTGGTGGCAGCAAAAGGGCTACATATAATTCAGTTTAAATGTAATTTTTGTAATGCTTTATTTGGATAAAACACTATATACAGTATATACAGTATGTATCCAATAATTATAACAGCTATACAATTGCCTTCACTCAGGGTAAACATAGTACCATAACTCAACAGCTGAAGCAATGGAATATTAGAGAAGTATGGGTATAGGTTTTTTTCCCCATTTACACTTACCTAGGTGGATTTAGCATCGGTCCAAAGCTGCATATGTACACTCACTGGCCCTAAGTGTGAGAACTCAGCAATCACATGACCACTGATCGCTGAGCTCTCACAGCTGCTCTGAGCAGAGAGCGGGACTGTTAGTCAAGACTGTCTGCTCTGCCCCCCCCCCCCCTTCACTGAAGCGCTGGGCTGTGGAAGGGGAGGGAGCGGTTGGCTCAGGCTCTCAGCGGCTCACTGAGAGGCTGAGCAAGGTGCCGCTCCAGACCCTGGGGTGCATCCTGACTTTAAAGTCGGGATCTTTCCCTAGCCTGGACCAAGAGAGGATTTCAGCCCACTGTCAGCTGAAAAGGGGTCACACGGGTGCAGAAAGAACTGCACTCCTGTAATCCACAGAAGTACAGCCAAAAGAGCTTTGGTCCAGCAAATTAAAAATGCTGATTTTTCTCAGAACTGGTTCCCATTGCCCTGAAAAATTTCGCTAACAAGAATATAGAAAGCTGATGTATGATGTTATTAATCTGTCTAATTTTGTGTTTTTTCTCTGTCCACATTCTGAGCAATTCTTTTAGTGTGGTCAATATAACCAATGTCAAAAATGATCATCTTTTTCCCTGTGGTTTGGCAAAAAAAAATATTGCGAGTTTCAGACTAACATGTTTCCTCAGCAGGCCCACTTAACCATTCCCCAGCTCAAGTCAACATCCTCTTAACCTTTTTGCAGTGAAACAACATGTGGTTTAGATCTGGACGGAGGGACATTTCATACAATGTGGAACACTCTCTTCCACCTCCTCATAGTATCTTGCAGTACAAATATAGGCTATGGTAACCAATTTAGAGTACATTTCTCTGAGGTCAGTTCCCATAACTAAGGTATGTAGCCATCTGATAACCTGCCTAATTCCCTCAGCTCAGTAAAAGTGTTCCTCAATTTTTATTGTATAGATCTTTAAAGTAGAATGAAAGGCAAAACTTTTTAAATTTTGAATAGAGTAAGGGAGGATCACAACCCCTCTCAGTTTACCTTTTGCCATTTGTGTCCCATTGGGGAGCTTTCCCTTCACTTCCTGTCCCATAGCCAAAACAGGAAGTGAGAAGTTTCCCAGCAAGTTAAGAGAATTCCTTAGGGACTCCAGGTCACCAGAACTAGTGGAAGATTTCCTCTCTATTACATTTCCGGGGACAACCCAAAATTTGGGATTTTCTATTACTGTCACTTTCAATGATAATGGTAAATGGGACTAATAGAGAGGGTGAATCTCCATCTTTAGTTGTACTTTAACCTTTTAGAAGTACTTTATTTTCCAAAACCCTTATTAATTTGGAGTTGTTCTAGGATAAGAATTACCTAAGCTTGAATATTCAAACATTCTTCCTTTATTGTACCTATAGAGTCAATTACTTGTCTATTAGTAAACTTCAAATCAGGGGTCTCCAAACTTGCTAAGCAAAGGGCCAGTTTACTGTCCTCCAGACTTTAGGGGGCCCAGACTGTAGCCAGTGGGAGTAATACATGCCCTGGCATCAATGCCTCATCATTGCCCCATTGTTTATATGAGTGAAAAGTATAATGCCCCATTGATAGTGTCAGTAGGGGGAATGGTGCGCCATCATTGGTGACAATCGGTGGAACAGTCACCAAGGGCCAGATAGAGGCAAGTAAAGGGCCATATCCGCCCTGGGCTGCAGTTTGGAGACCAGTGCTCCAAATCATAAGCAATTCCCTAATGTTCTCTAAGCATCTTAAATTAAATAAGTTCACCTTTTTCATTTTGGAAATTAATTAGTGAGCATAATCCCAATTTAGCCTATTTATCAAATGTTTTATAAATTATTATTTTTATGAATTTTAGGTTCCCCATAACAGGCAAATAATATGAATTCTTCTGTTTACGTTCTTGATATTTCCACAGCAAATTTCATGTCTTTAGGATATCTCTAATGAAAAGGAAGTCTCAACATCTCTACATATTCATTTTTCTTAGCATGTACTGTAATAAGAAAGACACGTAGATCCCCTTTGCTAGTTGTCTTTTTAAGTCTAAATCGATGAAACTGATATTTTTAGAAGCCAGGCTTAGGCTATTCTTAATAATTCAACAATGTTATAGATCTGTATATTTGGGAGTTCCAACCCAATCCATTCAGACAGTCAAGCATTAATTATACTTCTTTTCTTTTTCCGAAAAAAATTGTCTAATCTCTGTTCAGTCTCAGTGGAGTAAGATAAACATGAATCATTGATGGTAGAGACTAAATTAGATAAATCAATGTTTTCTGGATACTAGCTTTAATTAGATTCACATGCTGTCTTAGGGATAAAGGTAACTTTTTCCATCCCTCTAACCAGGACTTTTTTTCTCAGAGAATAGGTGCAGGAGCTCTCCCTTTCTGAGTCTCCCTTGTCTCCTCCCTCCTCTGAGCACCATCTCTTGGTTCCACCCCTACCTACCTCCAAGTCTCACCCCTTTTATAGAATACAGAGCCAAGTAACATTTTGTGTTGCTAAATAATTTGTATGGAATTGGTTAATAATAACAAGAAAAGTAGTTAAATAGATCCCCTGCAGCAACAATAGACTCCCCAGTAACAATACAGCCCACCCCAGCAACAATAGATCCCCCACACAATAATAGACTTCCCCGGCAACAATTGGTCTCCCCAACAGTAGATCTCCTGCAGCAACAATAGACCCCACACCAGCAACCCTAGATCCCCCCACAACAGCAATGGACCATACACTGTCTCCCTCAACAGTAGATCCCTACCAGCAACATAAAAGCCCCCCCAGCATTAATAGACCCTCTCACAAAAAACAGATCCCCACCAATGACAATTGATCCCCTCGAAGGCAGCATCAATAGATCTTCTAGCACACCCTACACCCCTTCCCATTACATACAGTCAGTGCTGGAGGTGTCAGAACTGCGTTTGCCCGCATTCCCATTGTAAAAAAAAGCCCTGCCTCTAATAATTTGAGCACCAAACCTATCACAGGTAAAAAAATAGGTGTATTTATTATTTCATTAGCAAAATACAAGCCTAATTATCAGAACCCATAAGTACATTCCCTGCCTGGGGAGATTTACCCACTGTTCTTATTCAGCCATAAATATTCTGTTCTACCTGGATTCACTTCAAGATCTGCAAAAGATCCACATTTGTCCATCAATTCCACAATCATGGATTACATATAAATTAAGTAATTTTCTGATTACAGTACAAACTGCAGTATTTGTTGGATTATATTACACTGTATATATGGTCAGTTTACTGGTTGGTTTTATTTGATGACTGGAAGTGTTCGTTCAATAAACTATATTAGAGATGCACATTAGGCCTGCAGGTCACACAGGCTTGTGCAGCAAAGCAGACTGCCACAATCCATAAAGGAGCTAAATTGGAGATCATTTATTTGTTGCTATGGGTTACTGCATTCTGCTCTTTGCAATGTTCTATTGAATACATTCAGAGGACTATCCCTTGTTCAGCAACTGCAGCAATTATTGCCTAAAGTAAAATGTAAATGATAAATGAATGATATTTAGTTTGATGTAAATAATTGTCATTTTTATTTTTAAGAGACTACTTATTTTCACTTTTTTTCCATCTAGTTGTTGTTACGTCTCAGTGATGCTGATCTTCTGCATCCTGTTTACAGACACTTCAGGGGTTATTTACTAAAACTGGAGCGTTCAAAATCGGGTGCAGCTCTGCCTAGAAACCAATCACCTTCCAGGTTTTATTGTCAAAGCATAATTGAACATGCTGAAGTTAGAAGCTGATTGGCTACCATGCACAGCTGCACCAGATTCTGAGTGCTCCAGTTTTAGTAAATCAACCCCTTCCTGTCTACATGCACCCCCAATGATGGCCACATTGAATTCTCAGGGTGGCTTTCCTGATGCTGACAACAGTGTATATGTAATATGTGTTAAAATGGCCATTTTTAAATCCCATTGAAAGCCCATCTGACAGGGTGACAATATAGGAGCGCAATTCAAGGACAGAGAACTTTCACCCTATACCGGGAATTTCCTGCAGAAACCCCTTCATGGCAAGGTAATATTTTCAAAAATATTGAAAAAAATTTTGAAATTACATTAACATGTTTTAGCTTATATAGGTTTTTAGTGATTGGGTTTAGAAAAATATTGAATGTTCACTATGAACAATATACTTTGTTTATCTTCTTTTATTCTGTTTATTGATATTTTGATGTGCATTGAACAGCAATTTAAGATAACATTTAGGTCAACATACAGCTCCAACACCTGCGACCAATACAGTGGATAATCCTGCTGAACTAGAAATAAGAAGATCTGTCCCAGAGGGACCAATGTGGCCCACAATTCTACAGGTCCGTTAGTTTGATTTTTAATACACTGCATTACATTGTGCTAAATTCTTTTGCATTGTTTGCAGCATCAAGACCACACAAAACAGGTTTAGAAAAATAAGATTCTTCACCAAGACAATGAAAAAGTGCAACAATGATATGGCAAAGTACAGTATAATAATAATAATATAATATCATAATAACAGCTTACTGTAGTCCGATCAGTAAGACCAGATTTTTGTATAGATTGGTTGTTATGGGCTACCCAGTTCAAGCTGCTGCACAACGCTGAACAATAAAGCAGTTAGGCCCCTTTCACATGGGCTTTCTGTTTTTTTCATCAGTTCAGTCACGTTTTTTCCAAGAAAAAAACGGATCAGTTTACATCCGTTTTTTCATCAGTTTACATCCATTTTTCATAAGTTTACAACCGTTTTTCATCAGTTTACATCAGTTTTTTCATCCGTTTTACATCCATTTACATCTGTTTTACATGTTTACATCCGTTTTTCATCTTTGTCCATTTTTATCCATTTCCACCTGTTTTTTGTCCGTTTACATCTGTTTTCCATCCGTTCCTTTTTTTTTTATAGAAAAAAACCAGGGTTTTCTTCTGTTCAAAAAAAACAGATGTTAACGGATATGGACTTTCACAAATGTGAACAGATTATCATCCATTTACATCCGCTAGTCCATAGAAATACATGGGTGTCTGTTTTTCCGTTTTCATTTTCAACATACTGCAGTTTCTAAAAATATCCAACAATTTAGGTCACTTCAGTGGTTGAACATACATCCTACATAACCAGTTCACAGCTTTTTGTGGGTGTGAGCTGTCAGTAAGCCTGAGAACATGAAAATTCTAGTTATGGTGAAAGTGATTGTAGTCTTATTGGAGCCTTTACAACAACATAGCTGAGCACTGGCCCTGATACTTTTCTGTTTTGTACTGCTTAGACTGGATAGAAAGGGGGAGAACCCTGAAAGCTTGTTCTAAAAAATTGTTAGTGCAAAAATAAAAAGGTATCACATCTGGTCCTTAACTGACCTCTACGAATAGGTCCCCCAGTGGGCAGGGCAAAATGCAGTAGGGGCATGGCTTAGGGGGAGTTCAAGGCTGAGGCCGTCCATGTTCCTCCACCGATTGAGCTAGTGGGTTAAGGTGTATCTCACCCCCTCATCTGATACTTAACTGAGTTATTGTTAAAGCTGAACTCAACTGGAGCGGGTCTCTATACTGGAGGGGCTGTCTGTATTGGTGGGGAGTGGGGACTGAGTGAGTACTGGAAAGAAGGTCAGGACTAGTGGGGATGGAGGTGGTCTGCACTGTGGGTAGGTTTGTATTGAAAAGCCGCTGGGAAGGGGAAGTCTGAGCTGTGGGGGTGTTCTTTATTGAGGAAAGGCTGGGAGAGAGGTCTTTGCTGATGGGGAGTTTTGGGCCTTGGGTGTAAATCTGTTCTAGGAGGATTTTTGGTTGTTGTTTAATCAGTACAGTATTCATCTGAAAAAAATCGAGTGACCAACACCACACATGCTCAAAAATGAAAGAATACATTACAATACATTACATCACTTCAGAAGTTGTATTCTGTCAAATGGGAACTTTTGTGACTTTAGTAACCTCTTCATTTTCGATATGTGACTAGCATGCAAAAAACAGACAATCATTGGTCCAATATTGTGTACAAGGCTTTAGTCAGAAGGCAAAAATGTGTGACACAGCAATAAAGTAGGAAGTAAAATGTGTTCTTCTCCAAAAAGTAAGATTTCAAACTTCAAGCTCTTTCGGATAAAATGGAGTAGGCTAGGAAGAATGGAAATGCAATGTGAAATAAATATTATAACTTTACATTTTTACCAAACATAAACTTTAAAGGAGCTTCTCTTTATGTTCTCTGTTTTCTGCATAAAAGATAATGGAAGAGTTTCATTTTGAAAATGACTGTGTTGAGGTTGTGGCTATTAGGGTTATGTCAGTAAGACTTGTTTGTAGCACAGTAATGAAAGTATATTTTGTTGGTTCTGAAGGACTGTTGTATGAGAGGGTCATATATGTAGGGAGTTGGCTCAGGTTTTATTTAATCATACTCCTTATGTTCCACCTACTGTTAACATCACCAAAACTTTTACCCCCCCTCCCCTCCCCTCCCCTCTAGCCTCATAGCACTAACATCACCATATCAACTAAGAGGCAGGTCAGAATTTACTCCAGTATCTTCTGCAGATCACACTTGGTTAATGGTACCTTGGTTTAATGTACTTTTCAAGTTATTATATAAAATGTACAAATGGCAATAGGGGTGTGCAGCTAATATGTATATTGCTAGTTACTTTGGGTTTTTTCGCTTTCTATGTACAGTAGATGGAACATCAATTATCATCCTAATTCCATAGGGTATGTCATAAATGAAGAAACGTATGACTATTGTTCACTGTTAGTTGCATACATAAATTATAGATGGAATTTTTACAAATTCATGAACTGATTAGAAGAGGATTGCAGAATAACAATGATAAAGGAAAATAATGAAAAGTCACTTTCGACTGGATGATAAAAACAACCTAGAAGCACCAGACAATATTAGTCATCCAAGTCAAAGAAGATCACATGCTCTTACAATCATATATCTAGAAAGACCAGACTCCGCAAAAAGAGATACAGGAGACAACCAGATCAGCCAGTGCTACTAAAGCCAGAAACTTGAAGCAACTGGTACTCAAGTCCTGGATTAAGTGTTCCTACTTCCACCCTCACCATAGACGAATGACAGTGTTCTAAATAAATGTATACATTTATGACAATGCTTATTTTAGAACTTTCAACAAGACACTGTATGATTTAATGTAAATAAGCAAAATAATCACAGTGCTTATTTCATAACATAAAACAACTTACTGCGTGATTCTATGAACAAAATCAGTAAATAACCTCTTATAATTAAACCAGCAAAAATAAAAGCTCTAAAAATTTCATTGATTTCTTCCAAAATCCCCCCCCCAAAAAATCAAATAAATTATATATATACCATATATATATATATATATATATATATATATATATATATCCTCCTCATGTCAGCCTACCATGGGTCAGCTCTGCCCTCTGACCCCTCCAGGACAACCTCTTTACTAGTTTATATAGCTCAGCTGTCTATCTCAGTCCATGTTATTTTTTTGTCCTTGCTCTGGACACCTCGACTATAATTTTCTTATTTAAAACCCAGGTTCATATTCTTCATGTCCCATCTCGTGAAGGAAATCCCTGGCTGACATGAGGAGGATCCAGGAAAGGAAAATTACGGTAGGTAAGAAAACATTTTTTCCTATTCCTGGACCTCCTTATGTCAGTCTACCATAGGATGTATCAAGCAATGCCCAGCAAGAAGCAAGGGAAATTACTAGACAAGAAAAGAAAATGCCAACATGAAAATGGTGCTACACACTTATTGACAGCCACCAAAATGACCTTACACCTAAATGCCTCCAAGGAAGGAAGTGTCACATTCACCATTTAATGGCCAATAAAGGTATTAGATGTGTTCCAGCTAGCTGTTCTGCACACTACTTCCATCAAAGCCCAGAGACCGGTAAGCCAACTGTATTGATTCAATGGTCCAGGTGGACATGATCCTTGGAGGAACAGGCGAACCTTTCTTTGGACCCAAAGAAAGACAAAAAGATTGTCCTGCTTTTTGTCCAGGTATTTAGTCAGAGAAACCACTAGGTCTAGTTTTTTCCATTCATCCTCTGGAGCGTCTTTTGGAAAAGCTGGAAGGACCTATTCTCAATGAAGGAGTCGAGATATTTTAGGTCCAAAACGGGTCTGAAACCTCCTGAAGTCTTTGAAACCAGAAATAAAGGCGAATACACCCCTTCCCCTTGTTTTTTCTTGGAACTGGTAGAATTGCTTGAGCCGTTAACAATTCTTTTATGTATGCTTGCAAGCACTGCCATTTTACTGGACAGTCTGGAATATGGGATTCCACAAAGTAAGGCTGAGGAGGCCTCCGTGCAAACTCCAAACAGTAGCCTCTTCGGACAATGTCCAGAATCCAGGCATCTTCTACTTCTTCCACCCAGACTTCTCTGAAAAGAGCCAACCTCACTCGTACTTCAGAGGACTAGGTAAAGACACCTTCAGAAGGATTTTTCATTTGCCTTCGCTGCCTGCATGGCCTTGGGCTTTGACCCCTTCTGAAAGGCTGCACCAACATTATTCCACTGCCTGAAGAAAGGACGCCCCGGCCTATACAAACCTGCTTCTTTAAACTGTCTTTGGATCTTCTGGATGAATGACAGGGCTGGCACTGCCTCTTTCTTTCTTGTGGAATTAGGCTCAATTTTCCACCAGAAATTAATTGAATTGCTGTCTCTAACTGCTTGTCAAATAGAAGCTTTCCATCAAATGGAACAGAACAGAGGCTGTGCTTGGAAGCGCTGTCCGCTGACCAATGTTTTAACCACAAGGCTCTTCAGGCTACCACTGAGTGACCCATAAGTTTTGCCGTCAGTCTGACCTGATCCACAGTGGCCTCTGCAAGAAAGTCTACTGCCAACTTGACGTACTGGAGTGGAGACGAACGTCTACTTCCACCAACCTCTCTCGAAGAGCCGGTTTCTACCTCCGCCACCCACACTCTCAGGGCTGCCAAAACAGGTATTAAGGCTATAACTGGCCTACAGGTTGCCCCAGCTACCAAATACATCCTTTTTACATCCGTATCTATTCTTTGGTCAATGGGATCTCTGAACGAAACCGAATCCTTGATCAACTCCTGAATCTCGTAAATGAGAGGAAAGGATGGGATGGTTTTCTTCAAATCCGGGTAATATTTGTATTGCTTCTTAGGGGGCAAGCTCTCATCCTGCCATCTCAGAGCCTCCTTCACTGCCTGCACCAAAGTATGAACTAATGTAAAGTCAAAAGAATGGGGCCCTTGCTTCTCATCTGAATCTGAGGAGTGGGATTCAGTGTCACTAATTGTGCCAATCTTGACGAAAACTTCAGGTTCTGAATCCCCTGAGGAGGATTGAACCACATAATGATAGCGAGAGGCCTTCCTTAATACACTCCTCTTTCCTTCTTTCACTGCGCTCATGATGTAAGACTTTATTTATTGAGCTTCTGCCGCGCTATCACAAGCAACCTCCTTGAGGCAAGATGCACATCATAACTTTCCAGGCAACGCCTGAGCCGAACAGACCCAACAGACCGACTCTTCCTCCTGGGTAGGCAACAAGGTTCTGGAGGAGGACGAAGATCTACTTCTGTGTCTGTGTGCTGATTTACTCTTCCTTGAGGCTTTTCTATGTCACTCCTTCACCTGGCCTGGGTCAGAGTGACTTGTGTGAGGAAGAGGCTATCTGAAACGCTGTCTTGACGGAAGTTTATTCTGCTTTGGCCCGTTCTGCCAATCTGGCTTCCCATGCCTCGTAACAGCCTTGCTGAGCTGGAGCGGTGAGTTTGGACCCTTCTGCGGACATATTTCCCACTCTGGGCTCTTCCATGTGTGAAAAAAGACAGAAGTTTGCACTCTTTAAAAAAAAAAAAAAATTGAACCTTTCCATGTAAATGTTTCTTTGCTTGAAACTGATGCGAGTGATTAACAGGACCTGCAGGTTTGACTACAAAAATGACAGGAATCTTCAGTCTCAATCTCAGGTCAGCAGAAAATATTTGTAAAGCATAAAGCCAGGCATGAGCTTACCAGAGCAGAACAACTTGACAGGAGGCTTGGAGCAGATGAACGGGACCAGCTGCAACAGAAGACAGCAAGGAGAGCACAATCTTTAGATGAGCCAGGAGCCCGCCCACTTAGTGGCTACCTCTAATCTGAACAGCGTTCCGACAACTTCATGGCAGCCAAAAGAAGCTGGCCCTTCACAGCCTAGCCTCCACTGATCACGTGACACCCTATCACCGCCCCAAGACCAGCCCACTCTGCTCTCTGTTTAGAGCAGTGGTCTCCAAACTGTGGCCTATGGGCCGAAAACGGCCCTTTGCTTGCCTCTATCCAGCTGTCGGAGTACTATTCCTTCCACTGATACCAACAAGGAGCCACCATTTCTTCCACTGGCACCAACTATGGGGCATCTTCCTTCCACTGACACCAATGATGGGGCACAATTCCTCCCACTGATATAAACAATTAAGTATTATTTCTCCAACTACTACCAAAGATGGGGCACTATTCCTCTCACTAATACCAATGATAGGGCACTATTCCTCCAACTAATACCAAGGATGGGTACTATTCCTTTCTCTGATACCAATGATGGGGCGATATTCATCCTACTGACACCAATGGTGGGGCACTATTCCTCCCCCTGACACCAATGATGGGGCATTATTCCCCCCCGACACCAATGATGGGACACTAGTCTTCCCAATGACACCAATGATGGGGAACTATTCCTTCCACTAACACCAATGATAGGACACTATTCCTTCCCCTGCAAGTGTACAATCCAAACACACATGTTCCTGCGTTAAAAATGGCTGTGTGCATAAGTGGGTGCTGCAGTGACTGTCGGCTGGAACAGAATCAGCAAGCGAGAATGTCACCAGCACACCGAGAAACACCAATATGGGTCCAAAAGTTTTAATGAACTCTCACATAGTTACAGCAAGGCAATGTTTCGGAGTCTCGCAGGACCCCTTCATCAGGCATGTGACAAATTGTGACAGAAACTGGAGAACTATTTAACAAAACCATTCACCAATCAGAGTGAAGTGAAATGAGCCTGGCCCCGCCCCATGATGTCATGTTCCCTCCAAAAATGCATTCAAATCAATGTAAACAGAAACGTTATAAACTGCAAAAATAAATAAACCATAAAAAAATAATCAGATGTGCATAAACTGCATTCCCAGGGATAGAGACATTGTGGTCACATGTGTATCACAGTACTCCCTGGATTGTAATAAAGTGTCAGCTGAAAGCAGCTCTATATTATGGAAACCTGCCTCCTCCTCGTCCTGCCCAGCACCAACGTCATGGGTTTCCATTATAATGGTGGCCGGTGCAGGAATGATTTTGAGAGCATGCGTGAATAGTAAACTCGCATGGTGCATGTGCAGGTGACATGTGTCACCATGACACTGTCGGCCACTGCACCAATAGGGCCACTGTAGGTTTTTCCTCATTGCAGCTCACTTGGCAATCGAAGATATCCCCCCACATCTCTAGACAACAGCTTTTATCTTCTGTCAGGGACATATATGCTGCTGATCGTTGTTACCATAATACAGAGCTGCTTTCAGCTGACACTTTTTTACAATCCGGGGAGTACTAGGATACACATGTGACCACAATGTCTCTATTTCCGGGAATGCAGTTTATGCACATCTGATTATTGTTTTATGGTTTATTTATTTTCGATTGTTCATTAAAACTTTTGGATCCATATTGGTGATCCTTGGTGTGCTGGTGACATTCTCCCTTAATATGCCTCCCCCTGACACCAATGATGGGGCACTATTCCTCCCACTGTCACCAATGATGGGGCACTATTTATTTTACTAATACCAATGATGGGGCACTATTCCTCCCACTGTCACCAATGATGGGGCACTATTCCTCCCACTGTCACCAATGATGGGGCACTATTCATTTTACTAATACCAATGATGGGACACTATTCCTCCCACTGCCACCAATGATGGGGCACTATTTATTTTACTAATACCAATGATGGGGCACTATTCCTCCCCCTGACACCAATGATGGGGCACTATTCATTTTACTAATACCAATGATGGGGCACTATTCCTCCCCCTGACACCAGTGATGGGGCACTATTCCTCCCACTGTCACCAATGATGGGGCACTATTCATTTTACTAATACCAATGATGGGGCACTAGTCCTCCCACTGTCACCAATGATGGGGCACTATTCATCTTACTAATACCAATGATGGGGCACTATTCCTCCAACTAATATCAATGACTGGACACTATCCCTCCTTCCACTGATTACAAGCACTATGTAATTTTTTTTAATCCTGCTGACGCTGGGACATTTTCTTCTTCTACTGGCCTCTCCGGCCCTCCTAAGGTCTGAAGGACAGTAAACAGGCCCTTTGTTTAGAAGGTTTGGAGACCCCCTGGCCTAGAGCCACAAGCGGCACCATGGCAGAGGCACTACAGGGCTCAGCCAGCCTTCTCTGGTAAGACCGAATAGTGGGTAGCTCCAGGCAGCCTGGGGAGTATATTTTAACCCATAACCACCTCCCGCCCGCCATATAGTAATATGATGGACGCAAGGTGGTTCTCTCATTCTGGGAGGACGTCATATGACGTCCCCCCATTCTAACCGCGCATGTGCGGCTACTGGAACGCGCAGTGAGGTGATAGGCGGTGCGCTGTGTCCCACGGACACAGCGGATCACTGATCAACGGAAAGAGCCAAAGATGTCGGCTCGGTCATGTGATCAGCTGTGTCCAATCACAGCTGATCACATGTAAACAGGGAAATGGTTGTTATTGGCAGAGAAGAGAGCCAGTAATCGGCATTCTGCGGAGGGGACATGTACACTGATCATCAGAGCACTGATGATTAGTGTGCCCTGATGATCAGTGTAGCCCCAGCAGTGCCACCTGTCAGTGTCCATCAGTGCCAGCTGTCAGTGCTCATCAGTGCCACGTGCCAGTGCCCATTAGTGCCACATCAATGCCACATATCCGTGCCCATCTGAGCTGCCTTTCAGTGTCACCCATCAGTGCCAGTCAGTGCCACCCATCAATGCCAGTCAGTGCCGCCTATCAGTGTGCATCAGTGCCACCTATCAGTGCCCTCCAGTGCCGCCTAACAGTACCAGTCAGTGCTGCCTATCAATGCCATATATGAGTGCTGCCTTTCAGTGCCCATCAGTGATGCCTGTCAATGCCCATCAGTGCCACCTACCAGTGCCTCCTCATCAGTGCACATCAGTGCCACCTATCAGTGTCCATTAGTGCAGCCTATTAGTGCCCATCACTGTAGCCTCATTAGTGCACATCAGTGAAGGAGAAAAATCACTTATTTACAAAATTTTATCACAAAAACTAAGAAAAAAACTTTTTTTTTCAAAATGTTCTGTGGTTTTTGGTTTGTTTAAGAAAAAATAAAAAACCCAGAGGAGATTAAATACCACCAAAAGAAAGCTCTATCTGTCACAAAAAAATGATAAAAACTTTATATGGGTACAGTGTTGCATGACCACGCAATTGTCATTCAAAGTGCAACAGCGCTGAAAGCTGGAAATTGGCCTGGGCAGGAAGGGCGTATAAGTGCCCTGTAGGCAAGTGGTTAAATTGTGGTGAGAAAACAACACTTGCCACAAGAAGGAAGGGAGGAAACTGCATTTTTAAGGCAGTAAAATCAGGTTGTGATAGAAGTTTTATACAATCTTAACCTAGGCCCAGCCTTCCTGTCTCTTCTGCAGCCCTAATTTTGAATGAATGGGAGGACAATTTTAAAGGCTAAATCCCCTTTTTGATGAAAAAATGCATATCTTTTTGCATGTGAAAAAAAATTAGATTTGTTATTTTTTTACAATAGAGCTTGCAAAGCATTGCACCTGTGACCAGCAGAACATGGATGCCATGTCAGGATCCTGCAGACTTTCAGGAAGCTGTCTGCCCATAGAGTACTTTTTTGTACAGGTAGGCAATTACTGAACGACAGGAAGAATCAATGGTCACCAGTGCCCTCACAGTTCATTGAGAATTACAAGCCATCACCCGCAATGAATGAGGGTACCTGTAGTCTATTCACAGGAACCTGTGAATGAATGACACAATCATGCGGGTGCTTCAAAATTGTGACAGTGGGTGCAGGGAGAAGATCCCCAACCTGCTGTCACAAAGAGGGGAGCACTGGCAGCGGGAGGTGGGTGTATAGGATCACGTTACGTGTTGCACCATAAATATGGGTGTAACATGCTCCTAAGTGCAAACTTATTTGAAAGCCAAGAAGGCCCAAGGTAGAAACACATTGTTTTAACAGCCTCCAGTCTGGCCTCTGTGCATATACCCTCGGATGGGAGGGCGTACCCATATGTCCTCCCATGTGCTCTCTCTAGTCTAGATCATGCAGAGACACGATCTGTGACCACTGTGCCCACTGGACACATCAGATCACTGATTGTTGTACTGGGCAGCTGTGAGCTGCCCTGGTACCATGTGATCGCTGTGACCAATCACAGAGATCACAGTCACAGTACTAAACAACGCTGTCATTCAGTCATGCATGTACTATAAAAGAAACAGAGGAGGGTCTGATAAAAGAAATTGATAAACTAGCATAGCAAGGCAGCAAAGTTTGTTGTTCACAGCAACAACCACCTTCCTTTCCCTAGTTGATCAGTCTTTAAATGTTTCAAAAATATGTAAATAGAAGAATTTATGAGAATGTAATCTTGTAGCAACCCAGAAAAACAAAAGCAAGATTTATAGACTGACTAACAGTCGAAAGGCTTTAAAGAAAATGTCACCTTGTATGGAGTAGAACAAACAGAATTAGTAACAACAATCAGCTCACAAAGCATCCAAAAAGAGACGGGACGGCAAATATCAATTGTGTATTTGATATTTTTCTTGATGTATGTCTTGAGGCCTTTCATAAACTGTTTGACAACAAAATACGATAAACACATCAGGGCAACATATAATCTTGTAAAGAAGGGAACACCTGCAAGCAATTTGTATACAAGGAAAGTCAGCATTAGAAAAAGCTTGATGTAGGAAATTACATAGGAAACATAATAACAACTCAGGGGAATCAGTTAAAGTTGAGGAAGTAAAACCTGAAGTGAAAGAACACAAATTTTACTACATCAACTGTACCCAACCTGCATCCCATTCATTTAAAGTGTTACTAAACCCAGGACCCTGCATTCACTATATCTGGTCTCCCACAGTACACACAACATTGAAATGCAATTATTATAGTAAATATAAACGGTGAAATACCTTTTCTCATCAGAAGTTAAAGCAGTATTGTGAATTCTATCAGTGTTCAGCAGAGCACTGGTTACAGCTTGTGGGAGCAGTTTTCATTCTGCTGTAGGAGGATACAGGACCCCTGACCTCTGTCTGGACAGTGCTGATTGGCCCTGTACTGATCACATGCACTATCCCAAGAAAACAAACTCTCTAGCAATACACACTAAACTGAGCATGTGCAGCTTTCCCCCAAGCCTCTGTTATATCAGGAGATATTTAGGAGACACTGGAAGAAGGGGAGGATCAGAGAAGATGTAACGAGTAGGGTGGGCCAATGGCGTCAACCCGCAAACTGGAAGTCTACGTGCCGCCATTTTGCAAGTGGGATAACAGCAACCAAATATGCTCGAGATCACTGTGTCAGTGAGTTTTACACTGCAATGTCCCAGGAGGACACATTTTAATGTGAGTGCATTCCTTTATAATAAAGGCTGGTTTTGTTGAACATACTACACTACAGGTGAAACTCGAAAAATTAGAGTATCGTGCAAAAGTTCATTTATTTCAGTAATTCAGCAACTTAAAAGGTGAAGCTAATATATGAGATAGACTCATTACTTGCAAAGCAAGATAGTTCAAGCCGTGATTTGTCATAACTGTGATGATTATGGCTTACAGCTCATGAAAACCCCAAATCCACAATCTCAGAAAATTAGAATATTGTGAAAAGGTGCAATATTCTAGGCTCAAAGTGTCCCACTCTAATCAGCTAATTAAGCCATAACACTTGCAATGGGTTCCTGAGCCTTTAAATGGTCTCTCAGTCTGGTTCAGTAGGAATCACAATCATGGGAAAGACTGCTGACCTGACAGTTGTGCAGAAAACTATCATTGACACTCTCCATAAGGAGGGAAAGCCTCAAAAGGTAATTGCAAAAGAAGTTGGATGTTCCCAAAGTGCTGTATCAAAGCACATTAATAGAAAGTTATGTGGAAGGGAAAAGTGTGGAAGAAAAAGGTGCACAAGCAGCAGGGATGACCGCAGCCTGGAGAGGATTGTCAGGAAAAGGCCATTCAAAAGTGTTGGGGACTTTCACAAGGAGTGGACTGAGGCTGGAGTCAGTGCATCAAGAGCCACCGCACACAGACGGATCCTGGACATGGGCTTCAAATGTCATATTCCTCTTGTCGAGCCGCTCCTGAACAACAAACAATGTCAGAAGCGTCTTACCTGGGCTAAAGAAAAATAGACCTGGTCTGTTGCTCAGTGGTCCAAAGTCCTCTTTTCTGATGAGAGCAACTTTTGCATCTCATTTGGAAACCAAGGACCCAGAGTATGGAGGAAGAATGGAGAGGCACACACTGCAAGATGCTTGAAGTCCAGTGTGAAGTTTCCACAGCCTGCGTTGATTTGGGAAGCCATGTCATCTGCTGGTGTTGGTCCACTGTGCTTCATTAAGTTCAGGGTCAATGCAGCCGTCTACCAGGAGATTTTGGAGCACTTCATGCTTCCTTCCGCAGACGAGCTTTATGGGGAATGACTACAGGTGGTGACCTAGACGCCACACAAATGACTGCACATAAAACACCCTTGTTATCACAACTGAAGACTCCATAAGACAAGGGACACCACCACAAGGAACAATTCTAAAAATATTTTTTGCCAAACCATTTACAATCCAGAAATTAGGTCATAGTCACCAATGACACCTACAAAATTCTCCAAAACCAACACCTACAGATGCATCAGTGAAAAAGTGAAAGTCAGTATCAGAAATAAACTCCTTTTGCTAAAAGGAAAGATAGAAAGACACTAACAGATCGTCCTTATTCACCCTGTTTAAACAAACATAAAAATTACAATCTTAAACTTGCAGTAATGAAGGCCAACCAACGAGAAAAAATCCTTTCAATGGGCATGATACATAATAAAAGCCAGCAGCTCAAGCAAGAATTGCATTTCATTCATGTGGCCTTTTCTTTCCTAATTAACAGAGACAAAAAAGCTTTTAATTTAATAATTTTGGATTGTGGCAGTCAAAGTCCATTATGACAGTGTCAGTTTATAGATTCCTAGAAATTGAAGAGATGTACAAGGAAAAGCTGTTTTTTTGGCATCCAGGGGTACTCCAATGTGATCCATTAGCTACTACAAAGTCCTCAGCAGATCATTACAGATCACTGTATGCACCCCTTGTTGATCTCTTCCTATATTTTTTAGTAAACCATATTCAATTGTTTACTGAACTCAAAATTTTAACCCAGAGTCAAACTTTTCCTTCAAAAGGTAGCAGATAGTGAGCAACATTCTGATCATTCTGGAAATATATTTGTGCTAAAGCCACATTTTCACTAAGTTCACTGGCGTCTGAGCTTATACAAGCTTTTGTGTGTTTGTATGCGTGTAAATGCATGTATGTATGTGGGGTGTGTCTGTTGTTAAAATGCCTCATAAGGAGCACTGCTCTGCTATGAATAAAGGGGGGTGTTGGTGAATTGAAAGATACAGGGGGCTGTGCACTAGGGTGCATATACTCCTGACTCATGTACTCTGTACATTACATACTCTGGCACTTTGCCATATGCCATATATACACGCCTGCAGTCTATTCTATGAACTGTATATTACTTTTACTCCTAACCTCTAGACTCTCCACATTACAAACTCCTGACCACCACACTCTGTACACAACACTCTCCTGACCTGAGCACTCTGTATGCTAAATATTCCTGACTCCTGCACTCTGTACATAGCACACTCCTTAACCCTGCACACTGTTTGTTACATACTCCTGACCCATTCACTCTGTATGCCGGACTGTACATTAGTTTTACTCTTGGCCCCTGTGTTCTGTGTGCTGGGCTGTGTTTCCTTTAACCTCCCTAGCGGTATGATTATGTCAGTATTTCTGTGCTCAAAGCAGTACATTATTTTCAATGGAAATATGTTGTTTTTTATTGTAGGCCTGTAATTCTTAGGAATAACTCACTGAAATCTGTCCGAACAAGAGTCTAGTAAACATCCTGTGTATGATAAAATTTGAAACATGAAATCATAAATTATAATACACAGTAATTGGGGCAGCACAGTGGCTAAATGGTAAGCACTTCAGCCTGGCAGTACTAGGGTTGTTGATTCGAATCCCAACCACGGCACCACCTGCCTGGAGTTTGCATGTTCTCCCTGTGCCTGCGTGGGTTTCCTCCGGGTACTCCGGTTTCCTCCTACACTCCAAAGACATGCTGGTAGGTGAATTGGATCCTGTCTAAATTGGCCCTAGTATGTGTATGTATGAACGTGAGTTAGGGACCTTAGATTGTACGCCCCTTGAGGGTTAGGGACTGGTGTGAATGTACAATATATATATGTAAAGCGCTGCGTAAATTGACAGTGCTATATAAGTACCTGAAATAGTAAATAATCCTAAAAAAAAAATAAATTTAATTCAATAATTTAATCCAACCAAAAACACGGAAATTTAAATATATAGCGCCAAGTTCGCACATCACTGAGCTTAGTTGCAAAACCGTTTTCAGTGTCTGATGACAAATTTCCTCCTGAATCATTATCAGTCAATTCTGCAAGTGGTTCTGATTTATTATCGCTGTTCTCTAGCTGGTCTAAAAATGCTTTTGACCTAAAGGGACACTTTTTGGACGCCATGGACGTTTCTCAGTTTCCAGGCAGAAAGAACGGTAAAAATGCAGGCAGGGCACAGGACAAAGCACTCGGGACAATATGTATGTGAAATGGTTTGATACAGTAATGTAATAATATCAGATTTTAGTGTATTAAGTGAATGTCAAATGTTTACATTTTTTAAATTCCCTCCGGTTCCACCCCCCATACATCCCGACACTCGCAGGGAACAGAACCCAGAAGATGGATGCTGGCATCGGCCGGAGGACATGGCCGGGGATGCTGCGGGGGGGACATCGTGGGACCCCAGGACAGGGTAAGTGCTCAAGGGATCCCAGAGCAACGCTACAGTGTAATCCCGAGAGTAGCACAGGATTACCGCTTGTGGTACTGAAAGTTAATCCCAAACTGCACTCAGGAATACCGCCAAGGGGGTTAAAGGGTATTTTGTTTGCTGTGGCATGTGTGCAGTTTATACAACATGTATTCTTTCATTCAGTTTAACTGTTCCCACTGTAAGACACAACATGACCATGCCCGTTTCCCACAGTGTGCCCCTCTTGCACTGCAAATGACACCTCCTTCATGTGCTACAGGTCTTTCACAATCCTAGCAGCCACTGTGAATAATACATTTTCCTCTTTATCAGGTATACTAGTCTATGCTGTCCTCCTGTAGTGGCAGAACATTTGCCTATCTTTTGGTAATGTAAACAATGTTTAGAAATAGGTGGTATTTTACTGAAACAATGTATTTGTGTTACAGAAAAAATAAATGATGTTCTATGTGTGTCAAGTGGAAGAAAAATGAAAATTGTCACATTTTCTTTTAAATGGGAAATGAAAATTTGTGAAAATTCTTTCTGACAGTATGGTTGGTTTTGTAATAATACATGGAAACACACCTGGCTTTATTATTCTTCGGTTCCATACATTTTTATTAAACTATGCATGATTTCAAGGAAAAACAGTAACTCTCCATGTCCATGCACATCCCCACATCAGAGGCATGCTATATGGTAGTCATAGGACACAGAATAATGAACAGTGGGGTGTTTTTAATTTTTAATTCTTATTTACAACAATTCCTATCTCATTCTTGAATTTTGGCATGAAATACTTACAATCCAAATAGTTTAATTAAGTGTTCTTGCATGGCAAGACCACTTACTGTTATCTCACATATATATTCTTATTATTATAGCCAAATTTACCACCCTAACTCCTCCCACAGTTTTTACACTACATAGACAGTAATATACCGAAATGTGCGGATTGTTCCTGATTGGTGTACTTTGTGGAACGTTTCGCCGAATGGTTCATGAAATATCAGCATTTTTGTGGTGAAATTGGTCCCATAGGAATGAATGGCGGAATGTTCAAAACTAGAGTGTGAGCTGACAAAAGCTAGAGTGTGAGCTGAAAAATCAGAACATGATTTCTAAACTGCCATCACTCCCTCATTTTCAAGCCCAGCCAACACAAATCGTATATCAAAACGTTCAGCTATCCCTGCTGCCACTAAAAATGTCCACGGCTAAGCTATAGTCCTGATAGTTTTCACAATATGACCATTTGTTTGCAACTCACGCCACCCATTGACATTCATTTAGACTGCACTCTAGCCACCTCAAATTTGAAGGGCAATTTCTAAAATGCGACCACTCCAGTTGTAGACTGAAATTCATGAAAGACAGAAGTTGTCAAACAAATCTGATTTCTTTTTATGAGGAGGTGAGCAAAACCTTGGACAGAGGGGTGGCGGTGGATGTGATATACTTGGATTTTGCAAAAGCGTTTGACACAGTTCCCCACACACAGCTAATGTGTAAGGTAAAGTCTACAGGCTTGGATAAATCCTTATGTAAATGGGTAGAAAACTGGCTAAAAGATCGTATTCAGAGAGTAGTGGTTAATGATTCATACTCTGAATGTTCTAGGGTTGTCAGTGGTGTACCCCAAGGTTCAGTGTTGGGACCCTTACTTTTTAATATATTTATAAACGATAAAGGGTCTGAGATTAAAAATCCCATTTCAGTCTTTGCAGATGACACCAAGCTGTGCAGTGGAATAACGTCCTTACAGGATGTCTCTAATTTACAAGCCGACCTCAATGCACTGTTTAATTGGGTAACTAAGTGGCAAATTACTTTTAATGTTGATAAATGTAAGGTTATGCACTTGGGGGCTAAGAATATGCATGCATCATACATACTAGGGGGAGTACAACTGGGGGAATCAATGGTGGAGAAGGATCTGGGAGTTCTAGTAGATCACAAGCTTAATAATTGCACACAATGCCAAGCTGCAGTTTCTGAAGCGAGCAAAATCCTCTCTTGTATTAAAAGAGGTATAGACTCCAGAGAGAGAGATATCATATTACCTCAGTACAAATCATTAGTAAGACCTCATCTGGAATATGCAGTTCAGTTTTGGGCACAAATTCACAAAAAGAACATTGAGGAACTGGAGAAAGGGCAACCAAACTGATAAGAGGCATGGAGGAGCTCAGCTATGAGGAAAGATTAGAGGAACTGAATTTATTTTCTCTTGAGAAGAGGGAATTAAGGGGGGATATGATCAACATGTATGAATACATCAGTGGTTCATATGAACTCGGTGTTGAGTTATTCACCCTGAGGTCATCACAGAGGACTCTTTACGTCTGCAGGAAAAGAAATTTAATCTCCAAATACGGAAAGGTTTCTTCACAGTAAGAGCTGTGAAAATGTGGAATAGACTCCCTCAAGAGTTGGTTCTGGCCTAGATGCACATAATATAACAGGATACTAACATTTATAGGTAAGTTTGCAGCTGCTTAAAATTAGAAATATCTGTCCTACCCTATAGCAGCTCAGTCTGATTCACACTTTCACTTCTAGCTAGTTTTTGTGTCATGAGATACTCTCAGGGCCTTTTTTTAGCAGGAATGCTGGGGAACGAGTTTCCAGTACCTCCATAACTGAATGTATATAATGGCAAGGGGTGCTGAGGTGTGCTGGAGCATCTATTGATGCTGGCTGCTGGGGATCTATTGTTGTTGAAGGGGATCTAATTTTGTGTGTCGTGGGTCTGTTGTCGCTTGTGGGGGATCTGTTGTTGTTAGGGGTGGGTCTTATTATGCTGGGGGGGGTCAAGTGTTGGGAGGGATCTTCTGTTGATGTAGGGGTCTATTGTTACTGCTGGAGGGTCTATTGATGCTACTTGAAGGGGGAGATCTGTTGTTGCTGCTGGTTGTCTATTGCTGCTGGAGGGTATTTTGTTGCGGATGGTCCAATGTTGCTGGGGGGATCTATTCTTGCTGGGGGGGTCATTAACAAATTCATGGCAAATTACTTAGCACCACAAGTGCATTGCTGGGAGGTGGGTAGGGGGTGGAACCATAGAACAGTGCTTGGAGGTGGGTAGGATCGGAAACAAGGGGTGACTTTTGAAGGGTGAGTTCATGCACCTTTTTCTCTGAATAGAATACCAATACATACACAAGACAGGCTTACTGTACCCTGATACATATCCTTAAGCAATATTAAACACAAAAATGAAATATATAGCAGTCTACCAATCCTTAGATATGGTTATAAACGGGTTGAAATTAGCTAGGTAGGTACTGTCCTAGACAAGAAAGTAAGGGTTAATATTCTCATGGTTCTTTGGTGAGATTCTTGGGTCTGACCCACTGCACCTGTGAGAATAATTGGGACAGTGGGCCGGGTCCAGAGAGAACAGGTGGCCAATGGCCTGTAGCCTTAGCCTTGTTCCTGGAGTCTGGGGGATCCACTGTGAGAGAAGGATGGTTCGCTTTCCTGGCCTTGGCCATCTACCCAGAATCCGGAAGATAATGACACCTTGGAAAGGTGTAGTAATGGTGCAACTATCCTGTACAACTTAAAGACTTGGGGTTTGCCCCGAAGAAACCAACTTCTGCAAATTTCTTCTGTTGGATGTTGCAACTACACAGACTCACCTCTGCAGGTATGCTGGAACAGCACATTGCCTCGTTAGGATTAGGTACTCAGGAAAATGGACTGTTCTGTTGAAGTTCTGTTGGACTTTGTACTGTTGCACTTTATTCAGTAAAGAGTTGAAACTTTGCCTTTTGCCTGGTCTGAAGTTACTCAGAGGGGTGTAATGCAAGTAACCGGCACAACTTTGCACTTAGTCTACAGCATGAGTCACTAGCACATGGGGTATGAAGAGTTAACATACTAAAGTGTCACCTTAATGCAAGTTACACATGTAGTTGTCATGAGCAATGAAAGTACAGTCAGTGAGCAGCCTGTCCGTAAAGTGTACCTGTTATAGGTGGAATTGCCTTTAGCTGTGAGGGAGATGTTGTTAGCACTCCCTATGCCGCATTCCATCTCCCATAGCAACCAGAATGGAACTGCACTGCAGAGGTCCCCATCCTGTACAGAGAAAGAAATATCCCCTGTGGGTGGGACTTTAAGGGCAGCACCAATCAATGAGCAAAAAAGTAAAGCACAAAGTAAAAACCATAATAGTTTATTTGAAATCCAATGAAAGAACAAGTGTACCAACAATTTTGTGGTCATAATTGCATACAAGATCATACATATAGTAATTTGTAGTCAAGCATTAAATGCATTTCGAGATCAACAGTCTGCTCTTCTTCAGGGATGCAATAGCTGTACATATAAACACCTTAAAGCAGAGTTCCAGCTGAAAAAAAAAAAAAGTCAGCTGCTACAAAAACTGTGTTAAAACATAGCCACTTACCTGTCCCTCGGTCCAGCGGTTTCCTCACCACCGCTGGTTTCACCGGCCGTCTTCTCTTCCTGATGCCGACATCTTTAGTGTGGGCACCCGGCTGTGACAGCTTGTGGCTTCACAGCCGAGTGCCCACTGCTTATGCGTGAGAAGCGCTACGCATTCTGAATGGTCCTGCAGTCTTCTGGGACCTGTCACGGGAGGGAGGGGCGAGGACAACGTCCTCTTCTGATCACCTTGGTGATCACAGCGGAAGTGGGAGCGGGTACCTGTCAAATTCGGGTACCCGCTCCCAAAAGGTGACAATCCTTAATGGGGAGCGCGGGGACAAAGCATTAAACGGAACTTCCCCTTTTGGGTGGAGCTCCGCTTTAATAATAACTATTTTTTTGAAACATGACAATTATTCATTACATAATGACATACTATCCCGTATGTTTAGACTTTTTGGTATGACCACATGAGTGCATTATAAACAAGGATACTGCAAGCTGCTGTTAACACTGCCACCAGGATAAGCACAAGATCACCAAGGCCACTGAGGTTGCTGCAAGGTACAAGGATGGGAAATTCACCAATGCTACTGAGGTTATATTTCATCATTAATCAATATCATAATATATGAATAATTCAATCCTATAAATGAATTTAAGGTATAGATGACTTACACTATATAAGGGCAGATTAATGCAGAGAGCTGCACTTTAAACTTTAGAGGAGAGAATGTTTGGACCCAATTTGTAGTAAAAAAATGGATCTGATCTTATCTGTACAGAAACTCAAGAGTTAAAGTCACGTGCACAGTGGAGCCCACGCTATCTACACGGAGGGGTTCCATGCTGCTACCCGGACTGGTATTAGGAAATGCTTGACAGGTGAGTGTAGTCAGTGTTCTGCATGGTCTGCCTAATTACTAGCTACAGTGGGAAGATGTACATTTTCATGGGGACCTGAGAGTAACTGGACAGTTGTCATGCAAGTGTACATAGTGTACGTTCATCTCTAAGAGTAGAGGCCCGCCTTAAAGTTGAGTATTCACTAATGGCTCAGCTTTGCCCCAGGCATTGGTGAAAATGGCACACAAGCAAAGTTACCCCATGTGTGTGGAGTAGAGAGAGAGACCCTGTACCAGGTGCCTAGCATAGCCCAGTAGAATCCACCCCGTGAGTATGCTTCTCATGTCTCCCAGACTTGGAGGCCAGTGAGGTAATTGGAAAACATGGAGGATATGGCAAACAACCACCACCCTGCTCCTGCTACCCCTTACATGGTGGCTGCATTATTTTTCTTCTTTCTTAGGCTTTCTCCCACTGTTTTCACCTGGTAATCTGGTCCATAACACACCTCCTATATTAGAAGTGCCTTCACTCTGGATAAAGAAGCACAGGAGCACCTTTGGACTGCAACTGTGTGTGTGTGTGTGTGTGTGTGGGGGGGGGGTGTTAGATGTACTAGCAGATTTAGATACACTAAAACTGAAGCAAAAACCCAGCTAATACTTTATAAGCAGTTACAGCAAACTGTTTTTTCCCTTTGGGGAAAAGGTTTTACATAAGCAAGTTCATCATTGTAAGCACCCCTATCAGTGTTGAATGGTTTGTCTCATCTCTGTAATGGATACATTCTGCTGGGGAGCTTTTTCTTTTGAAAAAAACAGTGGACTTACTGACTAGATCACCAGATGAAATGGTAAGCTGCAATATAATAAATGTTTGCTTTTGGGTTTATTGCCACTTTAAACTAGCTAAACTTGGAACACATTTTGATTGATTCCTGCTAAATCAGAGAAAGGTATCTTTTGGATGGCTCTGTCAGCACCACCCTGTTTCTTTACCCACTTGCCTACAGGGCACTTATACCCCCTTCCTGCCCAGGCAAATTTCCAGCTTTCAGCGCTGTCACACTTTGAATGACAATTGCACGGTCATGCAACATTGTACCCATATGAAATTTTTATAATTTTTTTGAGACAGACAGAGCTTTCTTTTGGTGGTATTTAATCACCTCTGGGATTTTTATTTGATTGGCAGCACTGATAGGTGGCACTGATTGGCATTGATAGGTGGCACTGATGGGTGACATTGAAAGGCAGCTCAGATGGGCACTGATATGCACTGATTTGTGTCATTGATGTGGTACTGATGGGCACTGGCACTGATGAGCACTGACAGGTGGCACTTCTGGGGCCACACTGATCATCAGGGCACACTGGTCATCAGTGCCCTGATGATCAGTGTACATGTCCCCTCCGCGAAAAGCCGATTACCGGCTCTCCTCTCCTTTCGAGCTGTTAGCGTGACAGCTCGAGAGGAGATCAATGCCGATAACTGGCATTTCCGTGTTTACATGTGATCAGCTGTGATTGGACACAGCTGATCACATGACCAAGCCGACATCTTTGGCTCTTTCCGTGATCCGCTGTGCTTTCCGTGATCCGCTACGCGCTCCCTGAGCCACGCATGCGCAGTGAGAATGGTAGGATGTCATATGACGTCCTATCAGAACGAGAGAACCACCTTGCGCCCGTCATTGTACTATAGGGTGGGCGGAAGGTGGTTAAACAGGGTGGTTCCTGCTGAAAAAAATAAAACAAAACTCAGCAGCTACAAAAACTGTAGCTGCTGACTTTTAAAACATAGCCACTTACCTGTCCCTCGGTCCAGCAGTGTCCTCACCACCACTGGTTTCACCTGCCGTCTTCTCTCCCTGGCGCCGGCATCTTTAGTGTGGGCACCCGGCTGTGACAGCTTGCAGCTTCACAGCCAAGTGCTCATTGCACATGTGCGAGAAGCACTGCACTTTGTGAATGGCCCCATAGTCTTCTGGGACCTGTCACATGTCCCAGAAGACAACGGGGAGGGAGGACAACTAGGCAATCACAGCGGACGTGGGAGCGGGTACCTGGCAAATTCGGGTACCCGCCCCTCCCCCCCCCACTCCCCAAAGGTGCCAATCCTTAATGGGGAGCGGGGGCAAAGCATTACAGTGGAACTTCCCCTTTTGGGTGGAGCTCCACTTTAACATAAGCAAAATAAGGGAAAAGGAGCCTGAAAAAGGAAACCAATGCAGCCAACACATCTAAGGATGGTCTGAACAACACAAAATTTTTTATCTCTCAAAAAATTGCATTATAATTCTGAAATGCCAGTATAAAGGAAAAGGGGTGGTGAAACTGTGGGTTTAACCAATGATTTTTTGTGCATTAATTAATTGGCTGGGTTATGTTTTTGTGCTACAAGGTATCCCTTGGTCTCATCTTGCTTGCAATGGTGTTCTGCTGCCTTTCAGGATCCCCTGGGTCCACTTTTATGAGTGCACTCCTGTCTGGGACTACAGCCTTGTATACCGGCGTTCCATGCACCCACATGCACAAACAGTGCAGAAGCCCAAATTGTGAGCCACTCCCAGCTACTCCTCTCCAGGCTGACTGACAGGCAGCAGGTCCACAGACAGCGTTGGTATTAGCAATCACATATACTATATAAGGCAGAATTCTACATCTTGAAAGGGGACATTTCTAGTTACAAATCCTAACCCTAGTTTCAGCATTTGTAGGTGCAAGGGGACCAGTCATAGAACTCTTTGAGTGATCTACTTTGCTCGCTCCCTGCTTGGACGTTTGGGGAAGACAGCAACATTTAGAAGAAAAGAGTACTTAAGAGTGTATTTTGTTGACGAAAACATTACTATGCAGGGCTGCATGGTGTATCAATACTTAAAACTGAAGTTTAGGTATGAACTTTTTTGCAGATGTTACATTCAACCAGATTGGATCAACCTACGCGTGTACCTGCCACAGCTGGCCAATCCGTGGATATCATAGAAGTAGGGACAGCTACAACAGTGATTGCCACTAGTTTCTGGGTTCCTCGCTCAATATGCGTGTCATTCTTGTGCAATGGTTTTGAACAGCAACCCCAAACCACCTCTTCTCAGGTTCCCCGCCAGTGCTCCTGGCTCCTTCCAGCAGCTGAGTGCCCTATAGCAAGCTGCTCACTCCCGAGCCCTGTGTGTCCATAGACACACAGTGCATGGCTCAGTCTTGCCCCCCTGCTCCCTCCTCACTGGCTGTGATTGGCAGCTATAGGAGCCAATAGCTCCCAATGCTGTCTCTGAGCCAATTGGCAGGGATAAAGCCAGGAGAGCCGATGCTCTCATGCACATCACTGGATTGAGATTGAGATAGTATTAGGTGGGGCTGGAGTTGGGGAGAAGGTTTTTCAGAACGACTTTAAGTTTTGCTGTGGGTTTACCTACAAATGTCCACAGACATAGCACAATATATATATATATATATATATATATATATATATATATATATATATATATAGTATTTTGATGCTTCCCCTCTTTCTCTTGCACTGGGTTACAGGGGCCTTATGGTAACTATGGATAATAGGACCTTTTCCTACAAAGTAATCCATGTCACTGTAATAGAAACAATTTTTCCTACAAAGTAACCCATGTCACTGTAATAGAAAGAATATCCCACAAAAATGTATAATTTTTAAGCAGTAAAAAGAAGAGACCAAACTTTTTTTAATCAAAAACATTTATTACAAATAAAACAATTTATTTCATGTGACATTAGATATAATTATATTTTATATAAAATGATTGCCTTATTTATCACCCATATTACACCTTATTTTTATAAAAATAAAACAGCCATGTGTACCAGCACACACAGATCAATTCACAGAGTAACACATTTCATACAATAATTTTTCTTATTCCATATCTACCATCAGGCTCTTGAGGTTCAGGAAAATGGCCACTGCCTGAGCAGAGAGCGCAGCAATAAAGAATGAATGCTTCTAAGAGGAAGTCAAGTTCTGGATGGAATAAGAGGTATTGACAAACAAATGTATAATTTATGACATCAAAAGCAAACAGTTTATATTACAGGAGTTCCTGAGTCATTTCCAAAACACTGCATAGTAACTTCAATTAACATTCCCCTATAACAAGTAAAAAAAGATGCATAGGCAACTCTGCTTTTAGCACAAATAAATGATAATGGGTACTATGGAAGTTAAATGGAATGCTTACTGGAAATCAGTACTGAGAGAACAAGTTGTCTGACCTCTCCCTCTAAAAATACTAGGTGGCTTTCATGTAGCTCCATTTATTTTTTGCATCATTGATCCACAAGTAGGGATGCACAAGGTTCGGTCTGAACTGGGAAGGTGTGGCATGTTCGCATACCTGTTGGCCCAATCAACTGCAGTCGTGGCATTCCCCTGAAGCTGTATGTACACAAAGGGTTGGGATGCTCATGATGTCTTTGGCCCAATATTGCCACATTTGGTCAACGACATTGATTAAATATTTGAGGAAGGTGGAAAAATAGTGCTGGACCCATAGGATTAATTCACTGCCATTTTAAAGTATTGATGGTAATGTAAATAATCTGGTTCCCGGAAAGGATCTTCAGGGTCTCCTTGGCTTGTAGTGTAATGTAACAAAAATGGAAATTGAGGTACCACACCACTGCTAAGAGGTTCAGATACAACTTTATTCCAATAAAACTGTGGGGGACAATCCAGAAAGTATCCAATGCATTTCGGAGACTCAAGATTCAAAGCTGTATGTGGACCTCTTAACAGTGGTGTGGTGCTTCAATTTAAATTTTTGTTACATTGGTTAAATATGGCCATGAGGCCATATTAGGTCATGTGTGTCATGAGCATACCCACCCCTTTGTTAATATGCTGCTGGGTGGGGAATGTCCTGGCTTTTTGGGCCGCTAGGGAATGCCTGCAGCTGCTTGGACTGGTGGGAATATGAGGAGTTTTGCTGAACTGGGATCAGACTGAGTTCAGACCAAACGCTGCTCATCACTACCCACAACTATCCAGAATTCTAATGCTACTCAGATTTCTTTTAGGTCAGTGACTCAACGCCAGCGACAGACAAGTAACTGATATTTTCAGAAGGAAATTGCAACAGAAGCCCACATTTTTTTTTCTGTATGGTTGTACTTTGAATTGCTCTCACACCCTTGAGCCTAGTCTTTGGATATGCTTGCAGGTTTGGTTTCTTTGGATGTCTTAGACCCTAAGCTAGCTTCTACCTCTCCCAAATATTATGTAAGCCCCCTCTATGTAAAATTTTCAAATACCAGATTGAGGAGAATCCTTCCTCTGACTCCTAAAACTCTATTTGAAACTGAAGGCAGAGCTGCTCTTTAAAATGAAGGTGCTAGGACGAAAGACATAGGTTATAAAGTGCATAAACAGTTGTGCAGATTCTAAAGCCTTTGGTTCTTTCACATGGTAATTATACAACTGAAAATGCAAATGTTCCATTTGAGCTTCTTACACATAGTAATATGCAAGTAAAGGTACCTTGAAGGATAAATAAACAAAATAAACATGATGATTGTGCCACAAATGCAGTGTCATTGTGAAATCCTGTGAGCTGAACAGAAAAATTACCAAACAATCTCATCTTTTTCTGTAAACCACCAGTTCCATTAATCCCTATGTAATGGAGATAAACACCACCGACATGTTTAGAGTTCAGCCTGGGTGGGAACCATGGATCCCTCCATTGATACAATAGAGGAATGAGTGTAGCCACCAAGGGACAAAACATTTTTTTTTTCTGTCTGTTCTCCCATTTTAGAGATTTCTTTTCACTTTCTGTCTCAAAAATGGTCTACACAAGGCAGGAAGTAGGATGAAAACTCCCATATGCAAACCATTCTCCACCTTTCCCCATTCTGTTCCAAATATGAACTCTTATCTGGCATTCCACATTAAGTGGCAGGACGGTCAGGTGTGTGTGTGTCTGTCTGTGGTGGGGGGATAGGAGGGGGGGATACTAGCTAGCTTCAACTTTCAACTCACAGAGCTAAAAAGAATTGTAGAAACTTATGCAATTCAGCAGGGCTTCTACACTTAAAGCTGAACTCCATGGAGATAATAAACACAAATACAATAATTGGTGTTTTATAACACAGTAATCCTAGTACAGCACAACTTAGTCTGGAAGAGGGAGGGGCCGCGCTAGGAGAGAAACAGGTTTAAGCCGATAGAAAAAGAATATACTGAGAGAAGAGAACTGCTGATCTCATCAGTCTGCTGCTGCTCATTCACTGTCCAATCAGTGGAGGCAGGGAGGTGTAAAGCTGGCCATAATTGGATCCAAATTTGGCTGGTTCAGTAGGGACCTGCTGGATTCTTATCCTTGTGTGGCCATTCCCGTTTGTTTGCATGGGAATGTTGGAGAATGTTTCTTGATCAGCAGCTGCAGCTAGTGATCAGTATATTCTGACAGTGAAGAGTCCCATTGTCAGAATACAATGTCACAGCAGGGAAGCAGATGGAGGAAAGTGTTCATTTTTGTTTATTCAGTCTGCTGGCTGAATGAAAAAAAAAAACAACTATCTATAGCCAGCTTGGATTTCAGCTTTAAGGTAAGGTCATGGCTATTGATATATTCTGACATTTACTGCAGCAAGTTCTCACTCCTTTCATTCTTTGCTATCCAACCTGGCTAATCCAAAGCCAAAGAATGGACCCAATTCCAACTATTTTTACTGAAGAATAAATTAAAGGATTCTCGTCCAAACAAAAACTTGTCTTCAGTTTCTACTGGCAGAGTTGTTTAGATCTCTAAATGTTGTATTAACAATTTTGCTTCGGTTTCTAAACTTGGCAGGACTGCTAAGAAACAAATGAACATCTCCTAAACCAAAACCCCAGAATACTAAGATATGTCTGTGAACTCTGCGTTAAAATAATTGAGAATTCGTGGGAGGGTTGCTTTGTCCATACCACTGCCATTCACTCGTATGACAAAGACATACTGCTAGGTTAAATGGATCCTGTCTAAATTGTCCAAAGTATGTGTATGTATGAATGTAAATTAGGGGCCTTAGATTGTACACCCCTTGAGGATTAGGTATAGATGTGAATGTAATATGTTAGCGTGTGTGTGTGTAAACGTGCTGCCCATTCACACCTATCCAATGCATTGAGGGGAGTCCACAGAAACATTGGGGTTGATTTACTAAAACTGGAAAGTGCAAAATCTGGTGCAGCTCTGCATAGAAGCCAATCAGCTTCCGTTTTTTTTTGTGGAAAACCTTAATTGAACAAGCTGCTGTTAGAATCCGACTTGCTGCCCTGCACAGCTACACCAGATTTTGCACTCTTCAGTTTTAGTAAATCAACCCCATTATGTTAAGACAGCTCATTTATTTGAATGGACAGCCCACACACCAAAACAGACAGAAAGTCGCACCATATTTTGTAAGACAGCACATGACAACGTAGTAGAGAACCAACCTGTGTTGTGGTGCACTGCATTGCAGGTGGATTCCCTTAGTACCATTGAAAATGAATGTCACTGCAATTCAGTAATGCATCTATGGTGCATTACTTTGTGTCTGTATGAATGTAAATGGACCCTTAGTGCTATCTGCTTGGCCTGTCAGTGCTTTACAAAATAAAACAGCATTTTGCCACTGTGTAAATTGTTGGCTCTGTATAAATCATGTATTATAATAATAACAATAATAATAATAAAACCACAAAAGATGGCTTGACATCCTACTACAAAGTCACAAACCTTAACAGTCATGCACTGTGGAGAAGACTGCCTAGCACCTGAGAGAGGGAGTATCAGCCTCTGCATTCCTCTTGCCATTGCTTGTCTGTGTAAAGTACTCAGCCAAGACAAGCTGCCATTATGAATCAGCCATCTCATTCCTAGCTGTTGTGGGATCAGCCACAGCAAGAAGGGAAGGGGTGCATGTCGGACCTCATAACTAGACTTAAAAAGCACCTAGTCACATAGTACTACATGTACTTTGTCCCATAGGAGACCGAATAGTGAAAAAAAAAAGATAGATCTTCTTCATCAGTTTACTTTTGCTTTAGCTAAATGGTTGTTGATTTTGCTCAAATTACACTTGGGTTATGCATGTTACATGGATTGCTTACATGAAAAGAGTTTTTCTTTAATAATTCATAATTATAAACTGGAACACAGATTTGGACCAACCTACAATAGCCATGGACAGATCTGGGAACTTGTGCACAAATACTGCAGCCACTGTCCCACATAGATGCTAGAAGCCACTCTGAAAATCCAGTCCTTATTAATATCTACATTTGGGTGGGCGATGCGTTTAAAGCAGTATTAACAACATATTGACATAATTCTCTGAAACTGTCCACAGTATGACAATAAATATAAAGTAGGTACCACATTCAGAATTCATAACTAAGCTCTTATTATAGGGTTACTGTAATTATCGCACTTTGTGAAAAAAATTATAGGCAACTTCTTTCTCTGTAGCGCCTGTGTGTGCGTTGGAATATTTCTTGACACACATCTTTGAATTAAGTCCCACACATGATTTGCAAAAAAGTATAAAAAATAAATGCTACTATACATCACAGTTGTCAGGTATTCATTGTCATAATTGGTATAGCAAAACACATTACATAAGGCCATTTAAAAACTTTAAATAAAAGACGAAAGACATTACATAAGTAAACCTAGTCTTATGTATCCTTCATTCAAAAATAATTACAACCTAATGTATAATTATTAAATAACATTTAATCATCAATAAAACATATTACTTTATGTATATGGCCTACTAAATGATTGGAAGTTGAAGAAAGCTTAAACAAATTATTGCCTATAAAGCAAATGGTACCTAAACTGCAGTCCTTAGGAAAAATATTCTCTTTATTCTCCAAGTGCATTAAATGCAAGACAAGACCTGTGTCCTATCAGGCCAGTTCACACCACCGCGTTGCAGCAGTGTGCATTAAGAAAAAAAAAAAAGAGGTCATGGCATGCAGTACTTGTTTCACTGCACTGTACTGTGCAGCAGCCAACAGATCCTAATAAAATTTGCATGCATGCATGCAAAAAAAGAAACAGTGCACTGCACTGTTTATAGCACATCAGCACCACTGTCACCACACTGCCCACCAGGGACTGTATTCTAACATAGCTGCTGCTGTGAATGTCCCCTATAGGGATTCTGTCACATAGTCTATTTACAGCAGTGTGACAAAGGCGTTTAAAAGGCCACCCCCAACTCAGTTATACTAACCTCCCCTACCGCTCCTACTCTTTTTGTAGCTGTTGCAAAATTTCCGCTACTTCCAGGTATAGAGCAGCATGTAATCCCCTTCATTGCTCAGGCCTAGAGACTAGTCTTTAGACAAACTCTCACAGCTGATGGGGGGGGGGGGGTTGGGGGTGGCATCATTGATGCTTGTAAACTCCAACCCCAGCCTACAGCTGATATCTTGCAGTAGCAGTAAAAGGGGTTGGACTTTAAAGAAACCCTGTCACTTTGAATGGACAAGATGACAGGGTATCTTTAATACAGCCAACTTCCTTCACTAATCATCTGTAGAACGTGGTATGGACTTTTTCACATGTGTACAATTGATTATATGACTAGTAGTTTCTTTGTGTTAAGCAACTTGTATTTAATGTTCACTGATCATGTAAGAGCTGTCTAGGTCCAGCCTATTGAGATGTACTGATGACAGGTCCGACTCAAAGATGTTCGAATATTCATCTCAACAACTGGTATTCTATATGGACAAGGAACATCAAGACCTTCAAGCAAAAGCTCTAAAAGGGATGTCCATTTTCAAGCACATTGCACATCACATACACATGGATTGTAATGCACTATATATATATATATATATATATATATATATATATATATATATATTTATTAGAAACAGCAGTGAACTGTAAATCTTCTCAGTAGTATAACATACAGTGCATTTTAACAACACAAATTATAACTTGGCACAAAAATGTAAAAAAACAAACAACTCAGGGCCTAAAAACACATTTCTTGAATCCACCAAATAACTGTAATTATCTGCAGTTTTTTTTCTTGGAGCTAACATGTTATTTCAGTCCATTTTGTCACTAATAACATGACGGGAACCAAAAACAATATGCAGCAGTGTGCAATATTTCATAAAAAAGCAATATTGATAAAATTCATAGGTCTTTAAAAAAAAACAATCAAAAAAGCAGCTATATTGGAATGGAAATTTGGCACAAATTCAAAGAAAAGTAACTGAAATGCCCAACCCCATCTTTAAGGCACACAACACAAAGCAATGGTATAAAATTGAGCTTTAGGTATAGCAGCCAAAAAGTTGTTTGATCTTCTGCCTTCGCTAGAAGATGAAAGATGGGTGCTAACTCTTTCTTCTGAGTGAACAGGTTACTTAGCACTCATTTTTGTAAAAGAATCTTACTGAATCTTATCAAAAGAGCACATGGGTCAGTCACAGTATCTTCTTTCTTTTGTATACTTAACTTTTAGCCACACCTACTAAATGTCCCTAGTTTTACAGTTCTGATTCTTGGATTCTAAAGAGGGCAATGATTGAGAATGGTTTTGTCATATTATGGAAGTGGTAGATTGGCTGGATTTGATTTAGATTGATCACAGTAGTACTTAGCCTTTCCTGATTTGAGGTTATAAACTGTTGGGGGTATGCATTGAACTATATTTTCCTTAACAACACATAAAAAAATATAATGGTGACAAAGGGGAAGTGTACTGTTCATATAATTTCAGTCTGAAATGATTGCTGAAAACTAGAAAAATACAGTTGGTACCACAGTTCATCAGAAACTTCAATACCAATGGTAAATCTACCACTGGAGCAGCAGATGCCCAATACAAGGCTAGGTTTTGAGAAGCTTTACCAAGCACAATAAAGTTTGTGGACTCGTACATTAAAGGACAAAACACCACAGGACACAGCATCGACACCCTGTAAAGAAGGTTATTGGCTTGTAAACTGTCTGCATTTTCTAATACTGCAGGCTAATCTTAGACAAAAACATGTTAAGACCTATGGTTCCTCAGCACCTAGAGTCTCTTCAATTTCCCAAGATTACTACAGAAAATGCCATTGCTTGCATTTTTAAGTGATCCCTTTTTACAAATTTCATTCTGCAATAAACTTTACTGCAGTCATTTTTAAACAACTCTACAAATAAATTATAGGCCTTGGTCCAATGCAATTTTCTTCCCCATGTATAGGACACTGAGCTCTCCAGAAGCACAAATACAGTTACTGTAGAACACAAGGAATATTCCAATCATGTTAATGATAAAGAAACAAATTCTTTCTGTTGTTCTTCAATCTTTTCAGTTAAACACTTAATTAAAACAGGGTCTATTTTTGGATCAAATTTATTGCCAAACCAATGTTTTGAAGTAAGAAGCCATCTTAACTCTGCAGCTCCATAAATGCAAACACTGCGAACATGAGTGCCAGTGCATGGTGGATAAAGGCTTTCCTCGAGATAGCTCCACTTCACCAGACGAGTTTTGCTGTCAAGGTCCGTTATATCTCCTTGAGTCCTTGGAACCTCACCTGGAACCCCAGCCATACGGACCAGGGTTGCCCAAAAATGTTCATCTGGGGAAAAGGTATCCTTGTTCCACTCTAAAAATTCATCAACCAATGGACTTCCAAAAATGTACTGAATGAAAGCACGACTTAAAACAAAGTAAGCACTTCCTGAGTACATTTCAATACCAGAAGGTGGTGGACTCTTCTGAGTAAATGTTCTGATGGGCATTTTCATGTAATCGAGACTTAATACAAACAATACCTGGTGGTGATAGATATATCGTTGTTTCTTTAAATCTGTTGGCCTTGATGACTCAAGCATGTTCTTCCCATCAAGTTTTTTTAATTCAGAAATGAGTTCATAGTTTGACTTGAGCGGCATGTCCTGCCCACACAAATTTATGACATACTTCCACTGAATGGGGTGGGTCAGCAAATCAGACAGACAATTAAGGTCTGCTTGCAGCCTGGAAAAATGGGCATAGACCACTTTTTCAAGTTTCGATGCAATAAAAACATTGGGAAAGCAGCTGGCTAAATTGATCATGGCTCTCTGGAATTCAGGAGGTGATTTTAGGTCATAATGGATGCAGTACACATTAGCTGGACTATATATTGTATGCAAGAGACGTTCAACATTTATAGCATCCTTATGTACAACCATTGAATAGGCTATTGGAAAGTCCATTTCTTCCTTGGAAAAAAGCTTTTGATTGTACGGTCTTAGATTTTTATATACTTCACAGTTCTTCGTCATTGCTGCAACTTTTTCATCATCAAGGTCATATATGCGCCTCTTCCGAAGCTGTAAACTTTTCCCAATCTCTGAGGGTTCCAGTTCAAATATAGCTGTACAGTTAATGTTGTTGGAGGGATCATGTGGTGGGACATTTTTAGTAACACCCAAAAAAAAGAGCTGTGGTTCCACAAAATAACTTTTGGATTTAGAAAATATCAAATCAACATTCATAAGTTTCAAAATACCCAGTAGAGACACAGTGCAGATGAGGAAGATAAACCTCTGTCGTAGGAGAACAGAACAACACTTACACTTCTTCATTCTGCCAAAATATAAATGACATGAAATATAAATGACACAAAGCAAAAAAAATATTTAGTAATAAGCATGTTATGTCCTAAATTTTTTTACAGCATATTTATACTCAATCTTACTGAAATTTTGTGATTGACAAAAGCTTAGATAATATATAAAGGGTTAAGTGAGCACAGTAGACAATTTATCATATTTCACAACGATTTTCCAAAACTCTCAATTCAAACCTTAAAAAATGAATACTCAATGTGTTTTTTTGCAAGTGGCTTTCAAATTTAACAAATGTGAAGCACTAAACAATAACCATCAAAGTCAAGTAAGGGCCTGGATCCAAATGGACTGTAAGGTTACCACAGCAATTACCAAACTTAAAAACTGTTTGGTTTTGCCAACAAACATTCTATCCCGTCATTTATCTATCTATCTATCTATCTATCTATCTATCTATCTATCTATCTATCTAAGGATTCCATCTACTTGGCATTAATGAATTTTTACAGTGATTGTGTTTCCTCTAGATCCCTGTGCCCAACCTGCAGCCCTTTGGCATTTATTAGACAGCGAGGGCTCCCACGTGCACAGGAGTCTGTTTTGGTTCTTCTGCAAGTCATTCAAGGCAAACTATTTAGACTGCCTCTAGTAGCTCAATGGTTTGGCTTATTTCACACTAACTTACTTTTTCTAAGCTGTCCATGTCTTTGTATGCTTTTCTTCCTCTTATATTTCAAACTGAGCCTGCTGACAGACTATCAAATGTGTAATTTTGTATTTTGGAAGCATTGATCTGTAAGGGGATTTTATTAGCAGTGTTCTTTAGCAGCCTCTTGTAGGCTCCATGCAAACTAGCATTTTTGTATAACTAAAAAAAAGCTGGAAAATAGCTGGATAAAAAAAAGCTGATAATAGCGTTTTAGTAGCGTTTAGTCTTCACCTAGTTTAAACATCTCAGTAGTGACACGACTGAGCATGCCCAGACCAGGAAAACTAAAGAGTGCATTTACTCTGTTGTTGTTTGTGGAGTACTATAGTAAATGAATTTATTGGCAAGCCTGGAAATGTCGTTGAAAAGAGTGAACCTGTTTTTGTGTAAGCGTGCTTATTAAACAGGCTAACATTTATATATATATTTAACAGTATACGTCAATACTTGTAACTATAGAACAGTTGCTATGCACAGAAACACCAAAATAGATATTCTACGAACTTTTTCATTTCCTTTGTAATTTTATTTAGATTGTTTTTTGCTTCTTATACAATATTCTTTTTTTCTCGTTTTTTAAATAATGATAGCGCCATGTTTTATTCTTTTTGTTTTGGAGTGTATATTCTCTGCAGTATATATACTTATGTATGTGCTGTCATGTGCATTAAACATGCCCAGGGACTTAGACTTTTGGGATATAATAACTAAATGGTAGAAAAACTGCACTTGGTGCTCAGCATCTAACAAAAATCCAAATCCAAACTCCCAAAGCTGTGTTCATGTACCACACACAATACCAGTGCTGAATCAAAATTAAAAGGAATCCAAATGTTGTGCTGTGTTTGAAACATATTGCTTGATACACTGACATGCCCAGGGACTTAGGGTTGGTTCTCACCACAGAGTTGCACTCTGAAGGCACCTTACAGCACAGCGGTTTACTGGATAGCACTACTGCCAACTAGCACTAGGGTTGCTGGTTCAAACCCCAACCATAGCACTACCCGCATGGAGTTTGCATGTTCTGCCTGTGTGGGTTTCCTCCCACCAGGGGCGGACTGACAACTCATGGGGCCCCCAGGCAATAGGGGATCATGGGTCCTTGCTTAAACTCAAAAAAGCCTATGAAAAAGGTACCAGGGACATCTCATGGGGCCCCCTACCGAACTCGGGCCCTTGGGCAGCGCCCGAGTTTCCAAATGGTCAGTCTGCCCCTGCCTCCCACACTCCAAAGACATGCTGGAAGTTGTTTTGGCTCCTGTCTAAATTGTCCCTAGTATATGAATGTGAGTTAGGGGACTTTAGATTTAGAATGGGACTTTAGATTGTAAGCTCTTTGAAAGCAGGACCTGATATGAATGTACAATATATAGGTAAAGCGCTGATTAAATTGACGGCGCTATAAAAGTACCTGAACAAATAAAAATTAGTTTTTATATGTTTTTTTTGCAATTTGGTACATTTTAGAAGGTTTCACATAATGTAAACAAAAGAGCTGACATTACAAATAAAAAGTGTATGTATGTGTGTGTGTGGGGGGCTTGCTCTTCCACTCCCCCTTTCCTGGCCTGCAGGAGTGTATGCTCAGATAAGGATGTGTTAGTGATTTTGGGGGGAAGCCACACTTTTTTTTTTTGGCCATGAGGTTCCCCTTCAAATCCATGACAGACTGAAGGGCCCTTGCTGTTGTGGTAAATGTTGGCTATGCTGTTTTCATTCTGCTGTCATTGGGGAGCGACTAGAGCAGCAATGGGCAAACTACAGCCCGCGGGCCGTATACGGCCCGGCGGACCTTTTAATCCGGCCCGCGGAGCTAGGCTCCCGCTAGGCTCCTCTCACAGTCTGCCCTGAAGACCGGTGTAGCATGAAAATCTGTCTCCTATGAGGATCTGTCCCCCTCGACGTATCTGCGCATGTGCCGGAGATCGCCGATCGGCTGCTAATGCCTGAAACTGGCACATGCGCAGATACGTCGAGGGGGACAGATCCTCATAGGAGACAGATTTTCATGCTACACCGGAACGGCGCGGGAAGACGGCGAGAGGAACGCGCAGAGCAAAGGTAAGTGAATTGACACAGGGGGACTTGGGGACTTAATATGGGGGATGAATTAATATGGGGAATGAATTACTATAGGGGGGATGAATTACTATATGGGGGATGAATTACTATGGGGGATGAATTACTATAGGGGGGATGAATTACTATGGGGGATGAATTACTATATGGGGGATGAATTACTATATGGGGGATGAATTACTATGGGGGATGAATTACTATATGGGGGATGAATTACTATAGGGGTGATGAATTACTATATGGGGGATAAATTACTATATGGGGGATGAATTACTATGGGGGATGAATTACTATAGGGGGGATGAATTACTATATGGGGGATGAATTACTATATGGGGGATGAATTACTATGGGGGATGAATTACTATAGGGGGGATGAATTACTATATGGGGGATGAATTACTATATGGGGGATGAATTACTATGGGGGATGAATTACTCTATGGGGGATGAATTACTATGGGGGATGAATTACTATGGGGGATGAATTACTATATGGGGGATGAATTACTATATGGGGGATGAATTACTATGGGGGATGAATTACTATGGGGGATGAATTACTATATGGGGGATGAATTACTATGGGGGATGAATTACTATAGGGGTGATGAATTACTATGGGGGATGAATTACTATATGGGGGATGAATTACTATATGGGGGATGAATTACTATGGGGGATGAATTACTATAGGGGGGATGAATTACTATATGGGGGATGAATTACTATAGGGGGGATGAATTACTATATGGGGGATGAATTACTATGGGGGATGAATTACTATAGGGGGGATGAATTACTATAGGGGGGATGAATTACTATATGGGGGATGAATTACTATGGGGGATGAATTACTATGGGGGATGAATTACTATATGGGGGATGAATTACTATATGGGGGATGAATTACTACATGGGGGATTAATTACTATGGGGGATTAATTACTATGGGGGATGAATTACTATATGGGGGATGAATTACTGTGCTTACTATGGGGGAATATTACTATACTTACTATGGATGACACATACACATCATTCATCTACTCTTGGTCCGGCCCCCGGGTCCAATATATGAACCCATTGCGGCCCTCAAGTCAAAAAGTTTACCCACCCCTGGACTAGAGTCACTAGTTGTTATAATGCCAGCAGATGCCGTCTGCTAACAATCCACAGAATTTGCAGGCAGTAATGCATGTCAGTGCGTTTAGGAGGTGTCTGGCCAGGTCCCAGTGTAGGTCCATGCAGAACACACCCATCATGTTCTAATTTGTTGGAATGAACAAGAACACACTGCACTGGAGTAAACTAGAGCCATTGGAGTAGATGGGAAATACTGGACATGTGTTTTGGCTGCTGATGGCGAATGTGCTTGTCAGCTTGTCACCTGCGCATGCCAAAGGACTTACAACTTGCATTTTTTTTTATTTTCAGCACTGAGCATGCCTAGAGACTTAGCCATTTCACATTTTCTGTTGTACACTGCACAGGTACATATGCTTAGATAACTGTTGCTTTCTTTGTGTGCAAGGTGATGAACTTAGATCTTTGGCCTGTAGTCTGTGAATTGATGCATATAGCCAAGGCCTAACACATTGGGAGGAGTATTTCTGCTAATCAGGTGCAAACACTTGCCTCATTCATGAAGAGACAGATTGAATGGACATGTCCTTCACTGGGTGTGTGGAGTCGTTTGGCGTGCTAACAATACGACCTAAGTTATATAAAGGACTGCAGTAGGGGGAGGGGGTGTGCTTGACCTGAGAAGAGGGCAGGTTATTTGCAGTCAGTCCTTGGTGGTGTATTTTTTTTTTTATTGGGGGGGGGAGAGAGAATATTGTGTACAATGACCCAACACCCCATGTTTGATTTGTGTGTTTGCATTAATTGTTGTACATTTTTCCCTCAAAAGTGGGTTTTTGTGGGTATGGCTTCAATTTTGTGTGTATATTTCTAGTCTGACCATGCGTTTATGGTTTGTGAGCGTTTGTTGTTATTAACAAATGCCAATTGTTCTAATTCTACAACTCTTATGGTGGAATGGTGAGATCTGTTGTACATATTGTGAAATGTGTTGTCTTGTTAATATTGGCCTTATATTGTTCCCAGCTGTACACTGTGAAAGTTAAGTTGTGATCCCTCTTTGACTGTAAGCTCTTATGAGCAGGGCCTTTCTAGCTCTCTTGTGTAAAATGTAGCACCATAAATGCCACAGATTTTTTATACACAAGTAAATTAATGTACCCAACTGTGTTGCTGCTGTCAAAATAAATGTTTAATATGAAACTATTTCTTAGATCAAATTTCTCACTTTCGCAATCAAGTAGAATGTACTGTTACCATCCATACAAATAGTCTACAAAATAAACATTTTATTCTGTACACATGCAAGCTGTTAAATAAAAATAACCCCTCACCTAACCAAAAAAAAACTTGAACAGCTCTAAAGCTGAAATTCAGCTTTCATTGAATTCATCTGGTGGATAGGTTTAGTCTTTAACATGTCAACCTTAACAAGTGGGAGGCACATATGCAAACTGTTGTAATTCCTACACCGTTCACCTGATTTGGATGTAAACACCCACAAATTAAAACTGACAGCTGCAGTTAAAGCACATCTTGTTTGTTTCATTTCAAATCCATTGTGGTGGTGTATAGAGCCAAAAATGTTAGAATTGTGTCGATGTCCCAATATTTATGGACCTGACTGTAACAGAGATATAACTGTCATGGATGTGAAGGGGAACCCCATGGCTAAAGTAAAAAAAAAAAAAGTGCGGCTTCCCACAAAATCACTAACTCACCCTTCTCTGAGCATACAGTCCTGCAGGCCAGGAAAGATGGGTGGAAGAGCAAGTTCCCCCCCCAAAAAAAAAAAAATTGTTCTGGTACTTACTGTATATAGTGCTGTCAATTTACACAGCGCTATATATATATATATATATATATATATATAGTACATTCACATCAGGCCCTGCCTTCAAGGAGCTTACACTCTAAAGTCCCTAACTCGCATTCATATACTAGGGACAGTTTAGACAGGAGCCAAAACAACTTCCAGCATGTCTTTGAAGTGTGGGAGGAAACCCACACAGAAAAAACATGCAAACTCCATGCATTTAGTGCCATGGATGGGATTTGAACCAGCAACCCTAGTGCTGCTAGGCAGAAGTGCTAATCACTAAGCCACAGTGTTGACCATACTGTACAGTATATAGTAGTACCATTATTCAAGAATTAAGATATATAATTGTAAGAAAATATAAGAAAATTTTAAGTAGACATTAAAAATGATTTGTCCTATGAGATATAACTGTATTTTTTATATATATTTTTAACATCAGAAAATATCATGCATTACTCTGTAACATTAATTAAAAAATGCATTTGTTTGCAGAACATGTAAAAAACACCACAAAAGAAGAGAGTTAATAATAGAATTAGCATTAAAGGAAGCCAAACAACATGCCACACCTACCGATTGTTTCTTTTTACACACACACACAGAAATGGGATCTTGGCTTAATCCTGTGCTCCTAAACCTTCTAGGGACCAAGTTTAGCATTGCCTATTATGTAAATGTGACTAGGCTGATGCGACATTTACTAAAAGTCCTTTTCCTATGTGAAGCCACTTTTCCATTAACCACGGCAAGGTCTTAATTGTTTCAGTTAGGTGTAATTTGGTGTCTAACATCTATTGTTTCACCTTATTCTTAGTAAATCAACCCCAAAGTGTCTTCAATATGTGATTGTCTCCTGAAGCTTGTCCCCAGTCTCCAACAACTCCTGATCAGCTGACCACCTCAAGTGGCATGTCTGAGTCTCTAAACATCTCTTTCAGCACGCTTGTAGTCTCCATCCATTTCCTGTTTGATTTCTGCAGCTTTCTCTAGCATTACATTCACTGAATATTATGTGCCCCCCTTTGAGTATATGAGGGGCCACACTTGAAGCCCCCTGTATTAAGTTGACCAACACTGTTCTAAGTGGTTTGGTTTCCTCAAGTTCACAAAAGTGCTAGGAACACCAACGGTTACAGTCTCAACTGGGCCTGCAATGTGTGTTAATGACTGATGTAGAGACGTCAGGGGTATAAACCGATGTGAATGGTTCAGTGTTCTCTGCGTGTGTAAGCACTTTATAAATACATAAAATTTATATCTATCATTGCTATCTTCCTACTATTACCTTTTTTTCAGAAGCACATTTATTCACACTACATTATGTCTGAATCTATTTAACTATGCAGTTTCCAGAACTTTCAGCAAAATGATGTACAAAGTGATTCTTTAAGTATAATTAATTTCTTTTCCCCTGTTCTGGCACTGAATATAAATACATACTGTCACACTGGCCAACAATACTGCCACTATTTTTTTTTTCTTTATCTTATCGGCTGTTCTGCTGAAGTCAATGCTGCAGTATTTGTGCTGTCTGACACAACAGTTAATGGAAAAGCAGTTGCCACTATTCAAGTTTCTTCTTATGATGACATTTTTGTAATTTGATCCACCACAGCAATGTAATCTCATTGTGTAGACTAGATTTTACCATTTACCTATTTTGAAATGATAGATTGACAGGCGTTAGATAGATAGTTTACATGTAAGACAGGGATGAAAAGACAGAGATAGACAGACAGGCAGGCAGGCAGAAAGAGATAGATAGATAGATAGATAGATAGATAGATAGATAGATAGATAGATAGATAGATAGATGAGAGGGAAGAGAAGATATATAGACAGAGAGATAGAAAGATAGATAAAATATTATACAGGCATGGATAGATAGACAAACACATTAGATGTAAAAGAGGAATGAAAAGATAGATAGATAAGATAGATAGATAGATAGATAGATAGATAGATAGATAGATAGATAGATAGATATAGACATTAGATGTAAAAGTGGAATTAAAAGATAGATAGATAGATAGATAGATAGATAGATAGATAGATAGATAGGCAAATAGAGACAGATAGATAAAATATTATACAGGTATGGATAGACAGACAGACACATTAGATGTAAAATAGGAATGAAAAGATAGATAGATAGACAGACAGACACATTAGATGTAAAAGAGATAGATAGATAGATAGATAGATAGATAGATAGATAGATAGATAGATATACATAATATATATGAAACAAGACTGAATAGATAGAGACATTTAAATATAAGACTGGGATGACAGATCAATAGATAGGTGGACAGATAGATAATGTTTTTCACCTGTGTTTTTAGTATTGCTGTGTTTTTTACTAAATTCGAAGATCTCACATTCCTCGTCTGTACCGAGGGTAACAGCTGATGGAATGCAGAACACATGTATATGTGACTTGCTGTAGCTCCATCGTCTAGCGATTCGACTGATTAATTATAGCCCGCCTCGCAGCAGTCTGTGCATGTTTTTTACAATTCCTCTTGGCCACTTTCTCCTTCTCTAGTTCTGCAAAACCAGACATAATACAGTTGTTTTTTTCCAACAAAGCAGACTGAATACATCTATGTTCAGAAATATAGACAGAGAACTCTGTTTTAATCTAGGCCTCAAATTGCTATTCCCTCATGCCACTGCCTTGAGATTAGAGGTAATACAATCAGTATTACTATTGTAGAGGATTCCTCTGAGATGCCACTGAAATCAGTTACAATAAGAGAATTTAATTCCAGCTTGTTTCGAGGCTGCCCAGGAGACATCAGCTGGTTCCTGTAGGTTTGGCAGTCTCATCCTGGAGATATACACAGAATGAACACTGCATCCCCACATCACATTCTACAGGAACCTGCAGAATGTTGTGACTGCCATTTACTGTCAGAGCACCGCACGTAACCAGTGTTCAGTACTTACCGAGCTACTGAAATCTTTAAAGTGGTTGTAAAGGCTGAAGGTTTTTTTATCTTCACGAATTATATGCATGAAGTTAAACTTTGTGTGCAGCAGCTCCCCTAATACTTACTTGAGCCCCATGTCAATCTAGCAATGTGCACAAGAGCCTCAGCTCTCCCGGTTCTTTTCCTCCTCATTGGCTGAGACAGCAGCAGGGCCAGGGCTCCCGCTACAGTCAATCACAGTTAGAGAGCCAATGAGGAGAGAGCGGGGGGCAGGGCCGAGCCCCGTCTTTGTATTAATGGACACACACAGAGCAGAGGCTTGGGAGTGAGCCTGGTCAGGTGCCCTCATAGCAAGCTTTCTATGGGGGCACTTGGCAAAGGGAGGGGCCAGGAGAGCTGGTGGGGGACTCAAGAAGAGGAGGATCAGGGCTGCTCTGTGCAATGTTTTTTTTTTCAGGCAAGTATTACACGTTTCTTATTAAAAAAAAAAGATCTGCCTTTACAATCACTTTAATATTCCTCTGATGATGCCATGTGGGCGAGGCGTAATGCGTAGGGAAGGATTAGGTGAGTGACAGTGTTGGATGCCAGAGGAGTGAACGCTGAGGGCTACTCATGTTCTTTATCTTCTGCGTGATTTGTCACTGATCAAATGTGAGTGCATTCCGTATATATTTTAATAAAGCTTTGTATTTTATTCATACTACACTATGGTCAGCTATCTCTGATTTGGAGCATCTAAATTATCTGTTTCTGTGATCGCAAAGGTGTACATGTGCAGCAGTTGAGGCCAATAGTGGGCTGATCCCTATTGCTGCTGGATCTGTGTGGACATATCGTGTGAAACGTATCTGTGAAGCAGCTTTAGCTGGAGGTCGATTGTCTTTGAGCAATGTGAGACCTGTCAGGTCTTATGATGAAGTTATAGGCCATCTATGAGCACAGTGGTGATTTGCACGAAGATTCACTATCTTTGAGGTATTACGAGCATTTGGAGTTTGATTTCACTTACTCAATGGGGAAACACGTTTACGGATTTCAATACATTTACATAGTTACATAGTTAGTCTGGCTGAAAAAGGACAAAAGTCCATCCAGTTCAACCATAAAAAAAAAAAAGTTTTACTCCTATACCCACAGTTGATCCAGAGGAAGGCAAAAAACCCAGCAAAGCATGATCCAATTTGCTCCTGCAGGGAAAAAAAATTCCTTCCTGATCCCCCGAGAGGCAATCGGATGTTCCTTGGATCAACTTTACCTATAAATAGTAACCAGTTATTTAAGAGACTTTATCATAGATTTTCTCTTTATCACGGACTTCATTCACTGGTTGTTTGATTTTACTCAACTTTGTTTGATTACGGTCATTTATATTTGGATGTATGTTGTGTAGACAGGCAGCGCCACACACTGCAGTTAAATCTTGTTATTATTTGAAAACCATGAGAGTGATCTTTATTCTAAAGATACTGCAGATGTAGATTTCAGAAACAACACCAATTGGGATACAGATCAGTGCAATAGGACTATTCACATCTCAGATTTTAGCAAGTACCCAAATTAGGACATGGATCAGTGCAATGGAACTATTCACATCACAAATGGAACTATTCACATCTATGTGTAACATTTTAAAAGCTGTACTGACATTCTTCAACAGGGAAAGATGGGCCAGCAATGGAATATAGCTGTGCATGTAAATACAATCCAGTTACTCTGCAAGTAATGCTCTGGAACTATGCAAGCACTATGAAATGGAAAGTCAATCAGTCACAGCGCAAGGAACCCCCTAGCAACTTCTGGAAGAATCCTGGCTGAGAATGGCTGCTAGTGGGAGAGCAGAGGCAACATCTACATTAAAAACTAGATAAAAATAGTCAGTTTAGTGATTATTTTCAGTCTACTTACTCAATTCTTCAGTAAAGGTCGCTGGCAGGAAAGGAGTCCTGGTGAATGCATGGCAGCCCCCTGTAACAAGCAGAAATACAATGATTATAGCATAGATGCAGCAATAGACAGCAACAGAGCTGTTTTTATATACAGGCAAAAACGCTTTGTATTATGAAAGGTACATAAATACGGAAGTAAGGACCATACATTGATTAAAAGGAAAACCTTACAGGAGGAATTATAAAGCTTGAAAGGCTACAAAAGACTTTCTAAAGGCCTGGGTAGTCACTATTTCACAATAACATCAAGTGACTATGGTGAAGGAAATACAGTATATTCTTAAAAAAAAGAAAACTGTATTTGGAAAGTTCCAAGGAAATAGATAATCAAAAACACGTCATCATTTATTGGCTCATATACAAAAAAAAAAAAAAAATACAACATGACTCACAGTAAACATCCAAAATCAGGCTGCCTTTCACTGATGCAACGCCTATGCAACTGTTTTTTTGTATGCAACACCTTTACCTGAAATCTTGGGCAGTGAATTTAAGCCGACCAAACACGCATCGAAATTTGGCTGGTTTAAGAAGGATCAGCCTACATTCGATCCATGTATGGACAGCCTGATTGTACCCAAGTCAATCCATCAAATGATTTGGGTACAACCAGACTGTCGGATTTTTTACATTCGACTACTGCCACTGGCTATAGCCACTAGTAACAATCACTGGGTTCTAATTTTTATGAGTGACTTGCTGGCTTTCTCCCTCCTGCACAGTCCGTGTTTTTCACAGGTCCATGCCACAGTCTGTTTCAATGTTTTTGTTTTTATTTTTTTTTTCATAATTTTATATGCATACTGGTATATATCATTAACTCTAGTTTTGCTTTATCTGACAGTATGTATGTTTTATATATATATATATATATATATATATATATATATATATATATTCACATATATACATCTTTTACTTTTTTGTATGTCTTTAATCATCTTGTAATGATGTTATACAGTATCTCACAGAAGTGAGTACACCCCTCACATTTTTGTAAATATTTTATTATATCTTTTCATATGACAACAGTGAAGAAATGACACTTTGCTACAATGTAAAAGTAGTGAGTGTACAGCTTGTACAACAGTGTAAATTTGCTGTCCCCTCAAAATAACTCAACACACTCAGAACAGGCCTTGCCATGGTTGACCAAAGAAGTTAAGTGAACATACTCAGCGTCATATCCAGAGGTTGTCTTTGGGAAATATACGTATGAGTGCTGCCAGCATTGCTGCAAAGGTTGAAGGGGTGGGGGGGGGGGGGGTCAGCCTGCCGTGCTCAGACCATATGCCACACACTGCATCAAATTGGTCTGCATGGCTGTTGTCCCAGAAGGAAGCCTCTTCTAAAAAGATGATGCACAAGAAAGCCCACAAACAGTTTGCTGAAGACAAGCAGACTAAGGACATGTATTACTGGAACCATGTCCTGTGGTCTAATGAGACCAATATAAATGTATTTGGTTCAGATGGTGTCAAGCGTGTGTGGCGGCAACCAGTTGTGGAGTACAAAGACAAGTGTGTCTTGCCTACAGTCAAGCATGGTGGTGGGAATGTCATAGTCTGGGGCTGCATGAGTGCTGCCGGCACTGGGGAGCTACAGTTTATTGAGGGAACCATGAATGCCAACATGAACTGTGACATACTGAAGCAGAGCATGATCCTCTCCCTTTGGAGACTGGGCCACAGGGCAGTATTCCAACATGATAACGACCCCAAACACACCTCCAAGATGACCATTGCCTTGCTAAAAAAAAGCTGAGGGTAAAGGTGATGGACTGACAAAGCATGTCTCCAGACCTAAACCCTATTGAGCCTCTGTGGGGCATCCTCAAACGGAAGGTGGAGGAGTGAGAGGTCTCTAACATCCACCAGCTCTGTGACGTCGTCATAGAGGAGTGGAAGAGGACTCCAGTGGCAACCTGTGAAGCTCTGGTGAACTCCCTGCTCAAGAGGGTTAAGGCAGTGCTGGAAAATAATGGTGGCCACACAAAATATTGACACTTTGGACCCATTTTGGACATTTTCAGTTATTTTGAGGGGACAGCAAATTTAGACTGTTATACAAGCTGGAAATTCTGAGGACCCTCTGCACACTGGTATATACCCTTCCAGAAGGGTATATACCAGTGTGCAGAGGGTCCTCAGAATTTCTAGTGTTAATATGTGGTTACACCCCTTTAGCACCTGATGGATAAATGCATGCACTAGCTGTTGGGATTTGAGCACAGGGATCTCTTGTTTGTTATACAAGCTGTACACTCACTACTTTACATTGTAGCAAAGTGTCATTTCTTCAGTGTTATCACATGAAAAGATATAAAAAAAATATTTTTCAAAAATGAGAGGGGTGTACTCACTTCTGGGAGATACTGTGTGTGTACTTTGTGATAATTGTCAAGAAGGGTTTAATAGCATCTACTATACAGGTGTGCATTTTCCTTTTAAGCAGAGGTCTCGCTATTGGTTCCTTGTTATGACTAAGCACTGAAGTTGTGTGAAACGCGTTAATGTTCCTGCAACCCTGTGTTACTGTCATTTGGAATAAAGACGTTTTATTCAAACATTATTTTGCAGAGTACGGACACCTTTTTCTTCTTTAAATCACTGCCCCCCTTCCACTCCCAACCGCAATAACACAATAGCTCTGCAGGAGGCATAGCCATGGTGGAGGGAAAGAAAATCGAGTCATCTATTGCAAATTTGCAAAGGTCAAATTAAAGATTAGACAGAATTTCAATATAAACAGATGCCAAGTGATCAAGGTAAGGTTTAAAGTGGAACTGCACTGCATTTGAGCACCACAAACCAAAAATGCTATTTAATTTATTTTTAATATTCAAAGCAAATTCGCCCATCCATCCTTGTCTCCTTGCTTTATTTTACTGAAAAATCATTTTGAAAAACACCCCCTGTCATTTCTGGCAGTGGACATCTTGAGATAGGGCAGATGATTCATTTATCATTTACTTCCTGAAATCTATCTGCCCTTAGCTTAGGCAAAAGCTGAGCTGTGAACCCTCCCTTCCCTCCTAAAGATGTATGACATCATTTGCCTAGGCATGGAAGTAACTGAAGCAATGTAGAAAAATAGATTAAAACAAGTAAATATGGTATACTTTCCCACCTATTTACTAATGCTATCAGCATAAGGATTAAAATAGTTCATGTAGATTGAAAGAGTGAAGTTCCACTTTAAGTTCACAGTGCAAACTTACAGTTGCAGAAGGGGAAATTTATGAATGATGTTGAATTCAGCTGCATGTATGCATTAGGTTGACAGCAGTGCCGATGCGCTGATCACTTTTTTTTTTTAATTAACTTTATTGAAATGTCACAAAATGACATTTCATTAAGTTCTAGGTTGCAGCAGCGGTGGATGGCGTTGCACTGTGCTCGCCAAAAAAATAAATAAATACTGCACTCCATACTTTTTTCAGCGCAAACCACAGCAACACAGTGGTGTGAACTAAAATGTGAACTGACACAATCATCCTTTAATAGCCATGAACCTGTAATCAGATGGATGCCTGGATTTGTTGTGCTAAGTACTGTTAATTGGCATTTGAAGGAACACAATTTATATCCATTAGTAAATAAAGACTTTACTTACAACATCCATCACAATGAAGCGTGTTATAAATTCTATTCCTTACCTAGGTAAACATAAACATAGGCATAAGTGAGGAGGCCTAGCAATACAGGAGACACAAAAAAGCTGATGCCAAATTCAGATTGTGTTTAGTTCAAACATCAGATTTTGGGATTTTGGACACTCAGAAACAGTAACGGGAGTTCTGGAGGCTTTGTGCGCGGAGGTGACAAAGTACACTGCAGCTGTCTATTGGCCGTATATGGTGCTGTGATGGCACGGCTGCTAGCTTCAGCCAATCAAATGCCTGGGTTTTATTCCTTTTAATTTAGCTGCCAAACAGGCTTCCTGCCAGCTAAGAATTCTCTGCTATTCTCAAACTCTGCAGGGTTTAGCTCATAAGTAAAAATACTTTATGTATTTTCCTTTCTAGGGACTACTATTCCTTTGAATATTTGCAGTCATTTTGGCTTCCACTGTTACATTATAAATGGCAGATAAAAAAAAAAGAAAACCTAATGTACGTAGCTTATATAATGGAGTGGGAAAAGTAGAACTACAAAAAGGTCACGCAGATTATATTGTGGTCTAAAGGAAACCTGTCACCACCGCTGAGATAATTTCCTAAATGGAAACAGTCTGCACACATGAAGTGCTAATGACCAGACTCCCAGGCTGAGTTACACTACTAAATATTCTCCCTCTTAACAGTCTATGCCACTAATGGGCATAGCCTCTCACTGCTGCCATAATGCTGATTTAAAAAAAGTCAAATACCAACACATTTTAGGGCCTCATGCCCACTGGACGTTTTTACAGCTGCTCCTAGGGGCCTCAGGCGTTTTTTTCCTGCCTCTAAACTACCCTTCATGTTATCCTATTTATTCATGCTAGGATTAGCAGCATTTTGTGGCAGGAGAGTTTAGTGGCAGGAAAAACCCACTGCCAGGATGTACTAGAGCAGCAGCGTTTTGGCTGAAAAAACGCCTGATGCACTTAAACGCGTCTAAATGCGTGTTAAGGCTCGGTGCCTTTAGTGCTTGAGCGATAATTTATTTTAATGGCCAGAATAAATTTATTCTAGCCAATGAAATGAAATAATGCCCAAGTGCTTGAAGTGGGTAAATGCGTGTAAACGTGGCATACAATTTTACAAGTGTCAAACTTTTTTTGGCCAAAACGCTTCTGGCTTCTAGAAGAGTTAAAAATTATTGTCAGTGTGCATGGAGCCTAAAAAATGCAACCATGTGCATTACAAATCTGCTCGAGGTTCTGCATCCTTCAAGACCCCTTAGAAAGCAGAATGTCATTCATTTCAATGAATAAATGAAAGCAAAAGCAGAGCAGAGCCTGGTTACACCACCCGTCCACTTAAAAGATGAATTCCAGGTATTGAAAATGAATATTTTAACATTGATCCAGCTTGGACCGATGTAATTATGTGAATACCATACCTGGCCAATCCCCCTGAAAATCACTGTGGTAGAGACCACTTTTCCCAGTAATCTCCATTTGATTCTTCTTATGCCAACCAGCTGCTCTGCTGCCTTGTGAATACAGGAGGTTGCCCACTCAGCAATGGATTCAAAATGTTATCCGATTGGTTGAAGTGGATAAGTGATTTCACAATCGGCACATCATCCAATCAGAGAATTCTTTGCATTCATTGAGACAATGCAAAGAATTAAATGGAATTCAGATAGCAGCTGGGCGGCCACTCAGCACGGGACCTAGAAGTCAGTGGAAATCACTATAGTAGCCATACCTACTACAGTGATTTCCAGCTTCCAGGAGGATCTTCAACTAAAGGAGGAGAGCAAGCTCTTTTCTTGTATTAGCCTTTAGAGTTATTGCTGGGTCATATACCCTGTATCAGGGGCCGACTGACCATTTGGAAACTCGGGCACTGCCCAAGGGCCCGGGGTCAGTAGGGGGCCCCATGAGATGCCCCTGGTACCTTTTTCATAGGCTTTTTTGAGTTTGGGCAAGGACACAGGGGCCCCATGATCCCCTATTGCCAGGGGGGCCCATGAGTAGTCAGTCTGCCCCTGCCCTGTATCCAGGCAAAATCACTGTTGCTACTTTTGTGATCCCAATTATTTTGTACAAAAGTTCCACAGAACAGTTCAGTGCACTACAAGTTCCAGCTTTCAGAAATGTCAGTCAGGAATTTCAGAAAGATTCAAATAGAGATCAATAGTCATGCAAAAGGATCCTGTAGCTTCCTTTAGAGATCCAGGAAGATCTAGTAAGCTCAAATGAACAAAGAATAAAAGCAGGATCCTCAGCATAGTAAGAAACATTTGTTGAACAATTAAAATAGCACACTTACATGTAGGATTCTTGACATTCAGGATAAGGAGTGGAAGTGGACGCCACGAAGCTGTTAATGTGCATCGGTAGCTTTTGCTTCCAAAGCTGGCATTTTGACTGTTGTCAAAAAGCTGCCAAAGCCTTACGTCCTACAGCACTATCCACTTCCTCGTGGCAACCCCTACAGGATACTGAAAGGTGAGGGAGGTAACACATTTCAAAGGAACAATCCTCGTCAAAACGTAGGATTTGACAAAGAAGGATTGTTCTTTTGAAAAGCATTGCTGCCCCCTGTACAGCCCCATCCTTTCAGTTTCACGAAGGAGTTGCCACGAGGCAGTGGATAGCGCTGTAGGATGCCAGGCATTGGTGGCTTTTTGACAGCTGTCAAATTGGGTTCCCTATGCCGGCTTGGGAAGCAAAAGCTACAGACGCACATTAACAGCTTTGCAGTGTCCACATCCAATCTTTATGCTGAATATCAATAATCCTACATGTAAGTGTGCTATTTTAATTGTTCAATAAATGTTTCTTACTATACTAAGGAGGATCCCGTTGTTATTTTTATTGTACTAATGGCTTAGCTAGATCACCCAATATGGATTGAAAGTGATCACCCAATGTGAATCGCGTGATCACCCAGTGTGAATTAACAGTGATCACCCAGTATGAATTGAAAGTATTCACCCAGTGTGAATTTAGAATGCTTTCAATTCATTGGGTGGGCATATTATGTGTTGGCTAGATCCGCAGGTTCTCTTTAAAATACTTAACGCATGTAAAGTCCATGTGACCTTTCATGGTAAAATCCCATGATTTCAGCTCCTCCCATTGATGTCCTCTATAATGTAGAGCTACTCCCACAGAAGCTGCAGGAATACTATCCAGGACTTCCCCAAATACTCTGCCCCGCAGCCAGACACTTAGGCTCATTCACACGTTTCTCCAATAACCAGTCTAGGGGTGCTGTTTTTATTTTTGGGAGAACTTGGATAGGACTTGGAATTAGGTGGGATACTCCAGAAATAAGAACTATGTATAACTGAGGACTTCAAGTAACCTCTTGGATAAGCTATGATGAAGTCCATGCTTGAAGCAAACAGTAGACTTCAGCTTAAAGCAGCAGTTGTAATAGTGTGCGCAAACTTAAGCAGAGTCTCTTGTAGCAAGAGGCTAAATGGAAAAAGCTCTTTGGAACACCAGCTGTGTTTCCTTTAGCCCAGACCCACAGCAAACTTCCTAGGTCCACAAGGGGGTTAAGTAGCACACAGTCTCTAATATCATTTGGGGTGTCTGTACTCACAAAGGACCAAGAACAGATGGACACCTTTCTCCATGATACCAGACCAGATCTTTAGTAGACAGCCTTTCAGTCAGCTTCAGGAGAACCCGGGTCTCAGAATTCAGGCCCTCAGGTCACCCACCTGAGGCCACATGGCAGTAGATACCTAGGAGGGCAACATGCCCTTCTCTAGGCTGGAACAATCCTATCCAGGAAAGACCCATAGCCCAGTATGCTCACAGAATTTATACAGTTACCAAGCATGCCATCAGAGCCAGTCTATTTGGGATAGGCTGGGGCTACATCAATATTCGTGCTGCCATCTGCATAGCTCCACACCTATCATTAGAAACGTCTCAAGCTTTTTGGACACAGAGGGAGCTATAAGCCTGGCAGCAGCTGAGCAAACTGAGCACACCTAACTAGAAGAACATAGCAACACTAATTACAGTGTGCAAGTTATGCTTTTACCTAGCAATAATTACATGCACACTGTCTACAGTGGGACAACTACATGTACCCATCTAAACACAAACTAAATCTATCTACACCTAGCAATTATCTAGCGGAGTGCAATAATAATAGAGGTCTCTAATGCAGACCAAAGGACATTCTCACTGGCCCTAAAGAATAATGAGCATCTTGGGCTTTGGCTTGGCACATGTCCCAGTACAGCCATAACTCTCTATGACTGGTCTTAACAAATGCCCAGCAACAGGGTGAATTGTTGTAGCATTCAAGAATGTAAACATTGCCTGATCCTGAGATTATGGCATTTATTATGAAAGTGCACGTAGCCTTTAAAGCACACCTTGAATGGAAGAATATACATTCTAACAGTGTATTCAATATTTAGCCTTATAAACTAAAGGAAAAAATGTGCAAAACCCTGCTTGTGTTATGTACCACTGTAATCATCCTGGCTCCACTAAAAGCATTAAGAATGCCAAACTGTAAAGGCATCTCAGACTTCCTAGTCTTGTGGTCATGTGATATGTGATGCCAGCAGTCTCGCTTGACCTGAGCTCTGGACAATGCCCAGCTCAGTACAGAGTTCTCACAGTGTGTCTATATTCTCACAAGGCTGCAGAGGTAGCAAGGGTAGCTTGAAATCAGTAGTCAAATGTTCTGGTCTGAGGAAATAAAATGTAAGGTATGAAAACTGTATTGAAGGGACACGATTCCCCCTCCCGACCAGGCCATGTTTTGCGTTACGGCGCTGCGTTACTTTAACTGACAATTGCGTGGTCATGCTATGCTGCACCCAAATGAAATTTATATCCCTTTTTCCCGATTATTATTTTTTGCACTATAAAAGAAAAAAAAGCCGACAATTTTGAGAAAAAAAAACAGTATTTTGACATTTGCTATTAAACATGTCCAGTAAAAAAATTTAAAACGCAAATTTTGTCATAAATTTAGGAAAAAATGTATTCTGCAACATGTCTTTGCTAAAACAAAAATCACAATACGTGTAAATTAATTGGTTTACATGAAAGTTATAGTGTTTACAAATGGCGATATATATACAGTGTTTTTTTATTTTATTTTTACTAGTAATGTTGGCAATCAGTGACTTATAGCGGGACTGCGGTGGGCATTCTGACACTGGGGGGAACTGACATCCCCAATGACACCAATACAGTGATCAGTGCTAATAAAAAGCACTGATACTGTACTAATGGCACTGGGCAGGAAGGGGTTAACATGTGGGGCGCTCAAAGGGTTAACTGTGTGCTGTTTTACTGTGTGCTGTGTGTGTGCTTTGAACTGTAAGCACACTGCTTTACATGGCTCTGCTATGCAGAGCCATGCAAAGCAGTGTGCAGGAGCTGACAGGGGAGAGAACTGTATTGTTAACATACAGTTCTCTCACTCCGTCGGTAATGCTCCTTGATCAACGGGTGCCAGCGAGTAATCACTGGCTGGGACGAGGTGATTGACAGCCGAGGCAAATAGCGGCGTGGGTAGGGCGCGGACACCCTACCTGGAAATGCAAAATGCATCCTGTAACAGTATATCTGCTATAGGGCAGCGAGAAAGCAGTTAATGTTGAATTAATGGTTATCGCAAAGCTTTAAGGCTCCATGCACACTAGCTTAAAAAACGCTGTTCCCAGAGGAGTTTAGCATTCTGCCTGTAGAATCAACTAATGTTATTCTATGTGTCCATGCACATTAGGTAATCTAGTGGCATTTTTTAAGCTCAGCTTTAGAGGCAGAAAAAACCCTTCTATTGTGTGTTTTTTGAGAGCTTTTCTGGCAGAAAAAAAAACACTAAATGTTCCTAAACGCTAGTACAAAAAATGCTCAGAATTAGTGTTCTTTTCTGCCTAAAGCTCTGGCATTTTGCTAGGCCAGTGTGCATGAATCTTTAATAAAGCCCAACTCCAAGAAACCTAACAGCCCTAGTGCAAGGGTTAAGTGACGGTTTCTTTTTTTTATTATTTAATTTTTTCTAATTTTATCATCAGTATAAATATAACAATTTCTATACACTCAATATAATATTCTCCACATCAACATATATATATATATATATATATATATAAACACATACCCATTTCCCTCCTTCCCTCCAACCACACCTCCCCTTGCCAGTGGTCACCCCCTATTTCCACACCTCTTTTTTCCTGTTCCACTATTCTATTTTATTCCACACCTCTAATTTCCCCCTTCCTTTGTTCTTCACTTCCGATATTTATATTAGTCAGTTCTGAATATCTCCTTGATGTTTTAAAGCCTGCCCATCTATCCCATATACTTCTAAATTTATCGACTTTATCCACTCCCTTGTAATATAACTCCTCCGTCCTATGTATAAATTCCACTCTACTTATCCAATCCCTAATTTTAGGGGCTTCCTGAGCTTGCCAAAACCCGGGGATCGATCCCTTTGCCACGTTAATCATATGAAAAATCACTGAACTCTTATATTGCTTCTCCATGAGGGCCATATTGTGAAATAAGCACACCCAGGGGTCCTTTGGTACACTAATTCCAGATATTTCCTGTATTTGTTGTATTATTTCCTCCCAATATTGCTATATTTTTGGGCACTCCCACCACATATGTGCCATTGTACATTCCATTCCACATCCCCTCCAACATAAAGGTGAATTCTCTATCTGTTGTCTATGAGCCACACTCGGTGTTACATACCACCTAGCTAAACATTTATAATTCATTTCTCTTGTGTTCATATCCACCGTGCCATGTATTAACTTAAATATTCTTTTTTTTCTTTATCATTCAATTTTGTTCCTAATACCTTTTCTCACTTTTCTAAGAACATTGGAGAGAGAACTCCAGACATAGCGGTAAGAATCTTGAGAGAGGTCACATGCCTTCTCATTATGTCAGTACTAAAAAGTTGTTTGAATGGATTCATCTCTTCCCTTGTTCTCAGTGGCTGTGGGAGAGTTGTGACAAAGTGTCTTAATTGAAAATATTGCCACTTATCTAATACATAAAATACAGTAATTCCTTCTTAATTTTTAACTCTATATAAGTGCTCAATTCCCCTTTATTATTTATTTATTTCAGGTACTTGTATAGCGCTGTCAATTTATGCAGCGCTTTACATATATATGTTGTACATTCACATCAGTCCCTAACCCTCAAGGAGCATACAATCTAAGGTCCCTAAATCACATTCATACATACACATACTAGGGCCAATTTAGACAGGATCCAATTCACCTACCTTTCTCCATAATATCCTTTAAACATGCATTTGTATCTCTTATCCAATTACCTGCAACATTCTCATTTCCTGGGGGGGGGGAAATTATTTTCCCCACAACGGTATTAACAGTGAATTTTATTCCCACCCCTTTTGTGTATGAATTCTATCTCAAATCCTAAAAACATTACGTGTTAAAGTGCTAGTATTATTCGATAATTTTCTAAACTGTTGTGGCAGCCAAATAATCTTATTTAACTGTATCTCACTGAGTGTACATTCCATCTTCACCCAGTTTTTCCCTGTAAATTGTATAACCAGTCTGCTATACGTGAAAGCAACACCGTGTGATAATATCTTTTAAAATCTGGTACGTTCAGACCCCCATTGACTTTATCCTTACACAATACCTCATAGCTGACTCTTGGTCTTTTATTTGCCCATAAATATTTTAGAATCATCTTTTTTATTATCTCAAAGAATGACCATGGTAAGTAGATTGGGAGCATTTGAAGTTTATACAATACCTTAGGGACTATTATAATTTTTACCAAGTTTATACGGCCAATCCATGAGATTGTTCCATTTAGCTATTTTCTTCAGTTCCTCTTTCAGTTCATTTATTAATGGGATATAATTTGCCTGATAAATAGTCCTATCATCGGGGGTTAATGTTACACCTAAATAACTAATGTCATTCTCCCTCTATATGAAAGGGAAAGCTTCCTGTCACTCTGGCATTCTCCATGTAAAACAGAATGTCGTCTGCATACTCCGCTACTTTATGTCCTACATCCCCTATCCTAATTCCTTTTACATCTATATTTCCTTGAACAGTTGCCAATAATGGTTCTAATGCTATCACATAGAGTAATGGAGAGAGGAGGCATCCTTGTCTAATTCTATTATGCAATTTAAAAAATTGTAACGACATGCCGTTTACCTTGACTGCGGTCGTTGGGGAACTGTATAACGCTTTAATCCATTGCATCATCTTAGGTCCAATACCCAAGACTTCCAATGTATCAAACATAAATCCCCAATTTACCCTATCAAAAGCTTTCTCGGCATCAATTGATAAAACAATCGCCGGTCGGTTTTCTTTCTTACTTTTTTGAAAAAGCAATAATGTTCTCAAACCATTACCTCATCCTTCTCTCCCTGGAACAAAACCCACTTGATCTGTATGAATCCATTCTGGCATCAACTTCTTCATTCTCTTTGCTAATATCTTTGCATATAATTTTATATCTATATTTAATAGAGATATGGGCCTGTAGCAAGCACATTGGGACAAGTATTTGCCTTCTTTCGGTAAAATTGTAATGCATGCCTGCAATGACTCCTCTCTCATTGCCATTACCTCGCCCAAAGCGTTCATGTATACACACATCTTAGGTACTTGTAGTTCCTTAAATTTTCTATAATATCTCAATGTATATCCATCTGGTCCAGGGCTCTTTCTTGTTACTGTACTTTTAAGAGCTGTATAAATTTCTTCTTGCCTAATAGGCTTATCCAGAGCTACTAATTTCCCTTCTTCTAGTCTAGGCAACTCGGCCTCTTTTAGATATGTCTGTATTTTTCTTTTCCTTTCTTCTACCAACTCCTTCGGTTTTTTTAGATTTAATTTCATATAGATTACTATAATATTGTTGGAAAGTTTTAGCGATCTCAGTGGTTGAATACACCATTTTTTCTTTCTTATCTCTAATTTTTTCAATATAATTTGATTTCTTTTTCCTCAGTTTTCTCATCAGATACTTTCCTGGTCTATTCCCCCACTGAAATCACTCTTTAGCTACCATATTGAAAACTTTTCTCGTTTCATATTCCATCAGATCTTTTATCTTTTCCCTTTTTTGGGTTATCTTATGTTGTATCTCTGTTTCTGTTTTTGCATTATGCAACTGTTTTAACTCATATAATTCCTTAATTAGAGTGTTTTTTTCCTGTCCCAGTTCTTTCTTTTTTTTTGCCCCCCATTGAGATCAAAATTCCCCTAAGATTCATCAGGTCATCGCGACTTTGCTTCATGTAGATGATTACTGTCTTAGCCATTATGCCAAAATAAAAGATAGAAAAGAAAAACAAAGAAGGGGTGGGGAGCAAATTGCCAAGTATGTCTTCTACAAAACAAAAATTATGCACTGAGTGAGCTTCTGTAGGTCAGTCACTTCTACCAAGCTTCCAACCTTTAGTACACAGGTTAAATGAATAAACCATGCACTAATGTACTAAGCAGATCCCACCACTGCCAGCAATCTGTCACGGATCCAACCCACAAGCACACGCCCGCAACGACTAGGTAACCGAGGCGTGCACGTCCGGCCGTGACTTGGGGTAAGAGGGAATGAGGGGGACTTATTCTGAATATATAGAAGACCAGCCGTGATATACTTTCACAGCCCGCACTACCTCCGGCCACCACTAGATGGAGACTCCACTCCAATCCAGCTGGCTGACCACACACACAGGCAGATACGAATCTTATATACAATCTGGTGCACGCTAAGGGTTGAGGAGCAGCCTAGCAATTGGCACACCCTTCTAGGATTCCTCCAGCTATCCTACAAGCTAGAACCCCAGTATTAATCACTCTTCCACTGTCCACACACCCCCACACCAGACACACCACAAACGGTAGCTTTCCACCACCCAACAGTTTGTCCGCAAACTGGTCTGCTGGGCCACCACACACATACATATCTCCGTATGGCAGACCTGCTACCTTACAACCTGCATTCAATCTGCCAACACGCAGTACAATTGCATACAGATAGGCAATGAACTTGACCGAGCATATAAAGACACTGCAATACAATACAATCTATGAGCCCGAGCTTAGGTACCCAGAAGTCACTTATTAATTTTATGATTTAATATCCCGAAAGTGGGCAGTGCATAAAATATGTACAAAGAAAAAAACAGTTACAAAAAATGCAAAAAGACACACAATTGGCTATTGACTATAAAATAAAAGGGAATAAAAACAGAAATAAAACTTTTACCAATAGTTATCCTGTGACTGGAGCAAGTCAGAGAAAGTCCGTGATCCGCCAGTCAATAGAACCGGCTCCGTACGAATCACACTGTCCATATCCCAGGTCCTCAATTTATGAGAATATGGACGTAGGCTGGACATTAGCCCTTAGCCAATGAATTCTGGGGGGTGTTCCTGTACCAGCCCACAGGACATTCTGGGTACTGAAATGCCCAAAGTCATTTGGACCAGGAACGGTTTGAATCACCAAGTCAGGAATTGAATTTCCGAAACCAGCGCATCAGTCCGATTGCGACAGTACCAATCACTGTTCAGCTGTCGCAATCAGGCGCCAGATAACCGTTTTCTGCGTTTCTCTGGGATTCTACAGAGGCTACAAATACAGTTTTACATGCAGATGTAGCCTACAGTGTGTCCAATCAGAAGGAAGTATTTTCATCTCTCTGCAACTAATATTTTAGCTTTTATGAGAGATGAAATATATTCATTTGATCTGCTGATATACCTCAGAGCTTGGCAGACAGGTCGGAGCCCTCTTCTGGCCTCTGCAGCCGAAATGTCTACAGTTCTCCTTCTTAGATTTCTAGAAGGCGACAAAGTCTGAAGACGTAGGTGACAAGTCTTATTGGCATCTAGGTGTCACCTCAAGCCTAGAGGATGCTCTGTCCTTTCAGATGCTAACTGGTGACCATATGTCTCTGACTGAATCCTGAACCCATCTTATTAACATGGAATGAAGCTAAATCTACATAGCCATATTTCTATAGATCACATCTCAGCTACTCAAACCTTACATTTATGTTACAGTCTGATATCGTCATTACCTCAATTTTGGATTTTACCAAAGACTCCAGGAGTCTATGACCTATCATTATGTAATCCAATCTTGAATACACCCTATGCACTGGAAAGAAAAAGGTATAATCTCTATCTCTTTTATTCTCCATGAATCCATCAATTGACATTGATGTACCATTTTCTCTACCATCTTAAAAAAATTTTCCCTCCCTCTCTCCGAGCAGATGATGAGGCATCCATCGAGGGATTCATACAGAAATTAAAGTCTCCTGCCACTGTCAGGTAGCCTTTCTTAAAAATTAGAAGTTTTCTTAAAATACTTTCCAAGTAAGTCATTGACTTCTTATTTGGGCAATATATATTTGCTAGTGTACGTTTTATTCCTTGTAATTTTCCTTTCAAAATTAAAAAACGACCTTCTGGATCAGCTAACCTATCTTCTATGGTAAATCTTATGTTTTTTGATAACCCAATTGCAACCCCTTTTGCGTGTTTAATGATGAATCCGCATAATACCACATTGGGTAGTGTTTAGATTATACTTTGACATTTGTATCCTGTAACATATATGTCTCTTGCAAAAACACTATATCACTGGAGTACCAATGGAGTTCCTCTTATGCCTTTTAGATGGGGTGTTCAAACCTTTCTCATTATAAGTCATGAGATTACTAACAATCATTTCTTCTATTTACTTTCTCCTCCTACTTCCTATCCACTTAAAAAGAAGCAGGTGTAAACCTTCTGAAACACGAAACTATCTCCAAGGGGACCTTTTCCACCCTCCCTCCCTATCCTCCCCCTTGCCCCATTCACCATACCCCCCATCTCTTCCCTCCCCCCCCCCCAACCACGCTAAAACCCCTATTGCCTACTTCTAGCCCTGGAATCAGTTGTAATTTGATTCCTCCTGATGATGTTGATTCCTCTTCAGGGGTGGGTCTCGAAGCATGTACATCTAACAGGACCCCAATCTCTTTATTTTAGTTTCCTAAATCTGTCCTTGTTACTCCACCTAGTACCACGCCATTATTCTAAAGATATACTCACTACTTTTTGCAGGGACTAGTCTAGTAGCATGGAGAAGCCTATAGGAATGAAGGATCGGTTAAGTAAAACTGCATTACCAAGTCCCCTAGACATAAAAAAGCAGTTAAACCTTGCAGTGCAGGTACAGCCCAACTGCAAGGGAGAATGTTTAGGTTTCCTAGAGTTCTGCTTTAAGTGTCATACTGCAACAAAATATGGTCACCAAAATGATATTTCAAAAGCACACCCATATAAGTGTTTTTAAAATTTCTTTTAACCAATGTAAAGCTAGTTACTACAGTGAAAAAAAACAATATACATGCGTTTCTGCTGTTCACGTTGAAGTTTATTGGGGCCAGAAGCTTGTAGCTCAAAAGAAGCTCATGTACTTTTTCAAGTTACAAGTTTCAAGCTTTAAGGTATGAACAGCTACAAATAAAAACCAAAGGATTTTGGATGTTGAGTGTTTTGGCGCTTCCAGCTACAAAAAGCTCAGGTATGAATTGGGCCTTATTTACTAACTACATTATTTAGCAGTTGTGTGTTAGACATTGCATATACTTTAGTGTTGTTGGAACCACATTTGTATAATTTTGTATGTTTTTGCTTATATAACATAAGCATTATATCAAACTCATTGCTGTGGGTGGGTCTTATTATATGCTGAATGGCTGATGAACAGTATGTGAATATGCAACATGGACATGAAACCTGCTTGATGACTTCTGCTTTCATTGCACAGAGAGAAGACAGGAAATTACACATTAACAAAGTACAACAGTAAGTTTTCTTAGATGGACGCTAATATACAGTTGATATAAAAAGTCTACACGCCCCTGTTAAAATGTCAGGTTTCTGTGATGTAAAAAATGAGACAAAGACAAATAATTTCAGAACTTTTTCCACCTTTAATGTGACCTATAAACTGTACAACCCAGTTGAACAACAAACTGAAATCTTTTAGGGGAGGAAGGGAGTAAACATAAAAAACTAAAATAATGTGGTTGCATAAGTGTGCACACTCTCTTATAACTGGGGATGTAGCAGTGTTCAGAATTAAGCAATCACATTCAAAATCATGTTAAATTGGAGTCAGTACACACCTGCCATCATTTAAAGTGCCTCTGATTAACCCCAAATAAAGTTCAGCTGTTCTAGTAGGTCTTTCCTGACATTTTCTTAGTCACATCCTACAGCAAAAGCCATGGTCCACAGACAGCTTCCAAAGCATCAGAGGGAACTCATTGTTAAAAGGTATCAGTCAGGAGAAGGGTACAAAAGAATTTCCAAGGCGTTAGATATACCATGGAACACAGTGAAGACAATCATCATCATCATCATCAAGAAAATATGGCACAACAGTTACATTACCAAGAACTGGACGTCCCTCCAAAATTGTTGAAAAGATGAGAAGAAAACTGGTCTGGGAGGCTGCCAAGAGGCTTACAGCAACATTAAAGAAGCTGCAGGAATATCTGGCAAGTACTGGCTGTGTGGTACATGTGACAACAATCTCCTGTATTCTGGGTTATGGGGTAGAGTGGCAAGACGTAAGCCTTTTCTTACGAAGAAAAACATCCAAGCCCGGCTAAATTTTGCAAAAACACATCTGTAGTCCCCAAAAGCATGTGGGAAAATGTGTTATGGTCTGATGAAACCAAGGTTGAACTTTTTGGCCATAATTACAAAGTTTGGCGCAAAAACAACATTACACATCACCAAAAGAACACCATACCCACAGTGAAGCATGGTGGTGGCAGCATCATGCTTTGGGGCTGTTTTTCTTCAGTTGGAACTGCGGCCTTTAGTCAAGGTAGAGGGAATTATGAACAGTTCCAAATACCAGTCAATATTGGCACAAAACCTTCAGACTTCTGCTAGAAAGCTGAACATGAAGAGGAATTTCATCTTTCAGCATGACAACGACCCAAAGCATGGATCCAAATAAACAAAGGAATGGCTTCACCAGAAGAAAATTAAAGTTTTGGAATGGCCCAGACCTGAATCTGATCAAAAATCTGTAGGGTGATCTGAAGAGGGCTGTGCACAGGAGATGCCCTCCCAATCTGACAGATTTGGAGTGTTTTTGCAAGGAAGAGTGGGCAAATATTGCCAAGTCAAGATGTGCCATGCTGATAGACTCATACCCAAAAAGACTGAGTGCTGGAATCAAATCAAAAGGTGCTTCAACAAAGTATTAGTTTAAGGGTGTGCACACTTATGCAACCATATTATTTTAGTTTTTTATTTTTACTTCACTCCACCTAAAAGATTTTAGTTTGTTGTTCAACTGAGTTGTACAGTTTATAGGTTGCATTAAAGGTGGAAAAAGTTCTGAAATTATTTATCTTTGTCTCATTTTTTTATACCACAGAAACCTGACATTTTAACAGGGGTGTGTAGACTTTTTATATCCACTGCAGCTGAACATTTATTTATAGCATATGTATAATAAAGTATGTTGGTTTATGTAAGATTATTCTGAAAGGTTTTTTATTTATTTATCCATGGCACATGGCAGTTGGATAGGGTGTAGGTCTGTATTTGTCACATCTAGAAATAATTAAACCAACTGGCTATGTTTATAAATGACACTGAAAATCTCAAGCAGATCCATTTTTCTTCTACATATGTACATATGTAACAGGTTTGCAGGTCAAAGTGCAGATAAGCAAGCAAGTGAAGGACCAACTCCAGCTATTTATATAACAAGTCATCATAAAGAAAAGCAGTCTGCAATCTCAGGTTCACAGCAGGTAGCTCTGCATGGGATTTCACTCAAAAACAGGAAACAATCCTTTCAATATGTATTATCAATAATTCTCAAAATATACAAATGTGAAGAAAAACATTCCTAAAAATGATGCTTTTCCTTTTAAATATACCATCCACAAAAATTATTTACATAGCGAATATAAAATGAGTCCCATAATATAAGAACGTCCATGAATTGTGAACGGTGCTATAAATTTCACAGGTGGTCACACCAGTGTTCCAGCACTGAAAACCCAAATCAGCCTCTTACCAAATTAGTAGACATCTATAATAATGTCAAAAATCGCATGAAGGCAAATCAGGACAGCTGCCAGACGGCCACACCGCAATAGGAACTCACATTTCAGGATAATCAGAGGTTAACCATAAAAGACAAAGGGGACAGGCACATAGCACAATACAGTCAAAGAAAGTTTATCTCTTTAAAGTGGAACTTCACCCAAAAGGGGGAGTTCGCTTTGTTTGCCTTTCCCCTCCTCTTTAGGAATTGGCACTTTTTTTGAAGTGGGGGGGAAGCAGGTATCTGGTTTTAACAGGTACCCACTCCCACTTCTGCCTTGAACGCCTAGGCCAGTGATGGCGAACCGTGGCACGTGTGCCACAGCCGGCACACCGAGCCTTATCTGTGGGCACGCCAGGAGAATACCGTATTTTTTGCTCCATAAGACGCACTTTTTTTCCCCAAAAAAGGGGGGAAAATGTCAGTGCGTCTTATGGAGCGAATATAGAGCGGCTGGTCCGGTATTTCCACCGCCGCCGTGTCAGAATACCGGGCCGGCCGCTCAGCTCTGCAGTGGGACCGTACCTGTCCCTCTATCCAGCGGCGCGCTGTCTTCCCGGCTTCTGTAGTGTGCGTGACAGCCGGGTCCCAAGTGCGCATGCGCAAGAAGCAGTGCTCTTTGTGAATGGTAAGGCGGTACCTGGGACACATGACAGATCCCAGAAGCCGCCGGACCAATCACAAAGCGCAGCGCTTCTCGCGCATGCGCACTGGGCATCCGGCTGTCCGACGAGCGCCCACACTACAGAAGCCGGGAAGACAGCGCGCGGCTGGATAAAGGAACAGGTAAGATAAAAAAAAAACTCTGCGGAAGTAAGAGCGGGTACCTGTCAAATTCAGGTACCCGCTCCCCCTCCCTCCCCAAAGGTCAGCAGTCATCTGTACTGTCCGCAGTCTCTGGTCATCCCTGTGCTTTCCGCAGTCTCTGGTCATCTCCTGTACTGTCCGCAGTCTCTGGTCATCCCTGTACTGTCCGCAGTCTCTGGTCATCCCTGTACTGTGTCCGCAGTCTCTGGTCATCCCTGTACTGTCCGCAGTCTCTGGTCATCCCTGTACTGTGTCCGCAGTCTCTGGTCATCCCTGTACTGTGTCTGCAGTCTCTGGTCATCCCTGTACTGTGTCCGCAGTCTCTGGTCATCTCCTGTACTATGTCCGCAGTCTCTGGTCATCCCTGTACTGTCCGCAGTCTCTGGTCATCTCCTGTACTGTCCGCAGTCTCTGGTCATCTCCTGTACTGTGTCCGCAGTCTCTGGTCATCTCCTGTACTATGTCCGCAGTCTCTGGTCATCCCTGTACTGTCCGCAGTCTCTGGTCATCCCTGTACTGTCCGCAGTCTCTGGTCATCCCTGTACTGTTAATTAGTTTGCACTACTGTACGAGTTGTTTTTTCTAAACCAAAAGCTCGATATTCAGGTTTCATTGCAGTGTTGGCACTTTGAAAGAAATAAGTTGGTTTTGGGTTGCAGTTTGGGCACTCGGGCTCAAAAAGGTTCGCCATCACTGGCCTAGGCGATCTGGATGAACATTCACACCCCTCCTTTACCTGCAGCCTTCTATCACAGGTCCCATAAGGCTTCAGGACAATTCACAAAGTGCAGCGCAACTAGCGCATGTGTAGTGGGAAGCCGGCTGTGAAGCCGCAGGGCTTCACAGCCATTTTCCCTTAATTAAGATGCCGGTGCCTTGAACCAAAGCCCATTAAAGAATCGGCTCGAGTGAGGACAGTGCTGGATGCCTGGTCAGGTAAGTGTCCTTATATTAAGGGCTGGATCACACCATAGAAATACAGCATAGCTGTGTTTCTGCATGCACGTTTTTGACGCATTTTTTGGCGCGTTCGGTGCATTTTTAACACGTTCCAGTGCATTTTTTATGTTTTCCAGTTCACAGTTCTGTGCAGGAAAAATGCAGCATGTTCTACTTTTTTTTTTATGCGACTGGAACGCACTGGAACTGCAAGCACCGATGTGAACTATGACATTGACAACCATATAACCTACTTTCTGTGCGTTTTGGGTGCAGAAAAAAAGCACAATGAAACGCATATAGTGTGAACTGGCCCTAAGGGCTAGTTCACACCAGATGCAGTCGAGATCATTTTTTTTCTGCATCAAAAATGCATGCACAGTGTTTTCCATGTATTCCAATGGCCCTAGTTCACACCGATGCATCCAGTTCCAGTCAGTTTCTGGTGCAGAAAAAAAAAGTAGAACATGCTGCATTTTTTCTGCACAGAACCATACTGGAACATAGCAAACTGCTTCAAAACTGCACTGGAACGAAGTGTGGTGTGAACTGTAAGCAAAAACGTATCCGGAATGCATCTAGAGTGCGTTTTTGTGGTGTGAACTGGCCCTAAACGTCAGCAGCTACAGTACAGTATTTGTAGCAGCTGACTTAATTTTTTGGGGGGAGACTGAGTCCTCTTTTTAAACAAGGCTCACACTGCTACAATCCGATTTTGTAGCACGTTCTACCATTTTTTCCTTCACGCGAAACCTGGAACTGACTGCGCTGGTGTACTGGGTCCATTTGAACACATGGAAAACGATTTGCATGCATTTCTGATGATGAAAACAGCCTCTGGACAGCATCTGGATATGGAACAGTTAAAAAAAAACATAAACACTTATAAAAGCGGTTAATCGCGTTTACAAGCGTATAGACGCGTTTACAAGCGCTTGGCATTTGAAACGCTGCTAAAATCTACTCCTGAACACAAGTTTGGTGCATTAAAAAAAACAATTGTAAACTCAACTGTCTGTAAACAACTGTAAACGACTATGTGTACATGGACACATAGGAAAACATTAGGGAGAGTTCAGGGGCTGCTGAAATAAATTCTCAACAGCTCCTGAACATCAGTTTAGCACTTAGCTGTCAGCCAGGGAATCTCCCAGTGACAGATAGATGAAGCAGGGGATGCAGCTGTGTGTTTGCAGCTTCCCAGCACAGGCACGAATCTCTGTACACCAGATCAGAGTTGGTCTTATTTGATTTGATTGGTTTCCTAAACTGAGAACTGGCGGTCATGCGTCAGGAATTTGTCACTGCCATAGCGATGAATAGAGAATTCCAGGAGATGTTTTTTCCCATGCAGTGGAGCTGTGCCTGCACTGCATGAGTTAACTGCTCATTTTTGTCTAGGGTTGAGAAGAGCAGAGATATACTTACCTAATCTACTGATCCTCTGAGCACGAGATAGGTCCCTGCTGCTCCTGCCCCCCCCCGCTAGCGGACTTGTGCATGGACTGTTGCTAACATAATCATACCTATAGGCTGGCAGTACGGACAGTAGTAACAGTCCACCGCTGGATGTGGGGGAGTGCTGTTTTCCAGAGGATCGGATAAGTATAGCCTTTCTGTACGCACCTGGACAAAACAAGCAGTTAACTCATGTGATGCGGGCACAGCCCCACTGCATGAGAAAAGAAAACATTTTCATTGAGTTCTGCTTTAAATTGAGAGTAGTAACTACCTGAATTCACTGCATGTGTCTGTAATGTTATGCCTGAATTAGGCCCACGTAATTCTTAATGCAGGCCATACATGGGTCGAATTCCAAAACAATTTTCTTTAGAAAATCAGAAATTTCATGCATGTTGTAATCTGATGGTGCCACCATTGATTTTGAAATTTGACCAACCAACCTTTTAATTTCACCTCATTTTGCTACAGAAAAGAATTTTCATGGCCAAGAATTTTCTTTTCTTTCCAGGTCACGGCTCATGCTCATTTCTTTTTCAATTACATTTTTCGCACGATTCTCCCATCATTGATTAGAAATTCGTTTGTTTTTGAAAACATTTCCAAGATGCCCGATCACTCAAATTCAATGGTCGCTCAAAAACCAGCTGTTGCTGTGACCCACTAATGGTGCAGAGTTTGAACGAAAATTCTTAGAAAATATTTTCGAAAGAAAATTTTATCAGGATTCGACCCATGTATGGCCGACTGAAGGGAATTGCCATTTTGAATTCCCCTGATTTTTTTTTTTACAGGAAAAGTAGACAGTGCAAAATAAGTCAAATAAAACATTTATAGCATTTAAAGTGGTTGTAAAGGCTCAAGATTTTTTTTACATTCATGCATTGTATGCATGAACATAAAAAACCTGTGTGTAGCAGCCCCTCCTGCCTCCTCCCTAACACTTACCTGAGCCCCATCCCAATCCAGCAAAGTTCACAAGAGCCTTGTTTCTCCGGGTATTCTCACTCCTGATTGGTTCACTGGCTGTGATTGCCAATCAGCCAATCAGGAGAGGCTGGTCCAAGCCAAGGCTCTTTGTGTGAATAGACACACAGAGCCGCGGCGGAGGAGCGCATTTGCGGGGGTGCCCCCATAGCAAGTGATGTCACTTTCGAGCCAGGACAAGGAGGGGAGCAGACATGTCCACTCTGCTCCCTCCCCTATACAGACTAGCACCCACTGAATCAGTCCTGGGGCTGCAGATGGGCAAGCAGAGCTTGGGAGACATAACGGGCAGGGTGGCAATGGCTGGCATTGTATTGGGCTGTGTGGAAGCAATCGGATACCAGCGCAGCCGCTCGAATGCTTCCATCTGACAGGTGAGCCCTGCTGCTTGCCCGCAGTACTACTAAAGGTTAAAAAAAAAAACGACCTGCCCAGTGCCCGGAACTACATGTCCCGAGCATCGGGCGATATATATTGAACATCCCTGCAAAGTTTGTACATAATGCACGATAATAAAAATATCCCATGTGCTATTTTTTACTGATTATGTTCATGTACCACAACTGTACTCCCTATTTTTTGTACTTTACTGCACAGAACCAGACACACCAAAATTGTCAATGCTATTTGTCAGGAGCCGCTGCGGCGTGTGGCTCGGCGCAGGTGCAGTGTGCCGACTCGCACTGGTGTATGGGCACTAGGTCCTGTCCGGCCACGGCGACGACGGAACTCGCACATGCGCACTCGGGACCGCGGGTGCGCACCTGGCACTAATGACAGCACAGGGCGTGTTATTTAAATCCGCTCTGCACTGACACTGGTCTCTTCTGTTTGTTCCTGCTCCTGTATCTGTGCTGATTGATCGTTGCTGACCCGGATTGTTCCTGACCGTGCTGTATTCTCCTGCTCTGACCCCTGGCTTGCCTGACCTCTCTTTTGGATGCCCCTCATTGGATCTGACCTTCCGTTACTGATCCGGCGAGTGACCCGACTATTCTCTGCCTGCTGCATTGTACCGCACTGTCCCCACGGTTACCGACTCGGCCTGTCTGACCACGCTTCTGCTCAGCCATCCATCCATCCTGCTTGCACCCATCCGTCTCTTCACATCAGGCTCTCATCCTGCAGATACCTCTGGTGGATCCCTCTACCACGGGTGGGTGTACTCAGGGGCCGCGACCTGGTCTCTGTCTGCTCCAAGTCCATCCCCACCATCAGGGGCCCAGGTGAACAAGCAGACTGAGACATATGCAGGCCATAGATGGGTCGAAAATCGGCCGATTTTTCGGCCGAAAATAAAATCGGCCGATTTTCGGATCGTTAGCGGGCTAATTGTTCGGCCGTTTTTCGGTATTTTGGCAGATTTTTTTTATCGGTAAAGTTGGAAAAAAATCGTCCAATTTTGCAGATCGGCCCATTTTCGCGGCAATAATGGGCAAATCGGCCGATCTTTTAACCGATAAAAAAATCTGCGCATGAGCAGTGACCTGCAAGAGGAAGACAAAAAGAAGAGGAAAAAGAAGAAGAGGATGAAGAAGAAGAGGAAGAGGAAGAAGAAGAGGATGAAGAAGAGGCAGAAGAAGAAGAGAAGAGGATGAAGAAGAAGAGGATGAAGAAGAGGATGAAGAAGAGGAAGAAGAAGAAGCAGAAGAGGATGAAGAAGAGGAAGAGGATGAAGAAAAAGAGGATGAAGAAGAGGAAGAGGATGAAGAAGAAGAGGATGAAGAAGAAGAGGATGAAGAAGAGGAAGAGGATGAAGAAGAGGATGAAGAAGAGGAAGAAGAGGATGAAGAAGAAGAAGAGGAAGAGGAAGAAGAGGATCAAGAAGAAGAAGAGGATGAAGAAGATGAAGAGGATGAAGAAGCAGAAGAAGAAGAAGAAGAAGAGGATGAAGAAGAAGAGGAATTCCAGTCCGGCAAAAAGTGTCCCTGCAGAGAGCTCCGCTATTTCTTTGACAGTTCCTTGACACGTATAGCGGTTGCAACAATGTATCTATTTGTTTCCGAATAAAAACATCTCTATCCTAAATGGATACAAATAGATACATTGTTGCAACGCTATAAATGTCAAGGAACTGTCAAAGAAATAGCGGAGCTCTCTGCAGGGACACTTTTTGCCGGCTGTAGACGGGATGAAAATCGGCCGATTTTTTTTTACCGTTGCTGGTAACGTCGGCCGCTTGAACGACCGATTTTTCATCTTTTTAAAGAAAAATCGGCCGGTTTTCTCCCCATCTATGGCCTGCATTAGACTTCGCGCTCTGGGGAATCCTATTCCGTGGGTTGCTAGAGGTACCGCCAGGCGGTTTATTACACTATTTAACTGCTTCCCAACCACCATATAGCAGAACTACTGCTACAGGGCAGCAGGGCTGCGCAAAATGATGTATATATACATGATTTTGTATTTCCAGGTAGGGGGTGCGCGCGCTGCCCTACCCATGCTGCCAATGGTGGCTACAGCTGTCAATCACCAGGTCCTGGTTGAAGATTCCCCACTGGCACCCCATGATCGCCGAGGAACACTGACAGGGGAGAGGCCTGTATGTAAACAATACAGATCTCTCCCCTGTCAGCAACAGCATGCTGCTTTGTATTGCTCTGCATAGTTGTTGGAAAAAAAGACATAAATTTAATTTGGGTGCAGAGTTGCGCCATATCGCAAACAAATTGCCTGGTCAGGAAGGGGTGGGTAAATCCTCTGGAGGGCAAGTGGTTCAATATTGTAATACTGTCCATTATTACCCTGATAATTGCAGTATGGGTACTTTATGAAAAATACTGATCTGTCCATAGTTAGAATTTTCTTTTACAAAGAATTTTATTATAGAAAAGATAGGAGCAGCGAATCAGTCAAAAACAGATACACTGACCAACAGAAATACAACATACAAGGTATTCGATGAATATTACAGAATACGTACTGAGGGAGAGATAGAAATAAACAGCATACTTAAGTGCCGAGTACAGAAAGAAAAAAAAAAAAGGGAGAAAACAGTAAGTTGCAAAAATGGGAAACGTTTATAGACCAATGAGAGTATAAACTCTAAGGAAAATTGTCACTATATCAGCATATAGAAAGCGGAGATGATATGAGATGGAACCTCTCTGAATAAAAATGGACATTCCACACGCAGGGCTCCCGATGGAGTCCAGCATAAAGATATACACGTGTTCCAAATTATTATGCAAATGATATTTTTCTCATTTCCCTAAATAATTGATGTAAATAACAGTCAGCATAATTCTCATGTTATCAACTATTAAGAGTACAATTCAAATTTTATTGAACAAACCTCCTAATGATAACAGGATTTTTTTTAAACATAAAACACTTACAATGCACTGTTCCAGATTATTACGCACAGTAAGTTTCAAAACACTTTATAGGTTGTAAAGAACTGAAAATTGTCATTTGTTGTGTTTGCAGCATATTTCCTGAAATCAAAAGCTATTTCAATCAAACTTTCAACAACATTTTAACATTTTAAACATTTTAACAGGTCACGTTACATTGTAACATAGGACCCCTTATTTGATAGCAGCTTCACAAGTCTTGCATCCATTCAACTTGTGAGTTTTTGGACAGTTTCTGCTTGAATTTGTTTGCAAGATGTCAGAATAGCCTCCCAGAGCTGCTGTTTGGATGTAAACTTCCTCCCACCCTCATAGATCGTTTGCTTGAGGATGCTCCACAGGTTCTCAATAGGATTGAGGTCAGGGGAGGATGGAGGCCACACCATGACTTTCTCTCCTTTTATCCCCATAACAGCCATTGATGCAGAGGTATTCTTTGCACATGAGATGGTGCATTGTCATGCATGAAGATGATTTTATTACGGAAAGCATAGTTCTTCCTTCTGTACCAGGGAAGAAAGTGGTCAGTCATAAACTCCACATACTTTGCAGAGGTCATCTTTACACCTTCGGGGGCTCTAAAAGGACCGACCAGCTCTGTTCCCATGATTCCAGCCCAAAACATGACTCCACCACCGCATTGCTGACGTCGCAGCCTTGTTGGAATAGGGTGGCCGTCCACCAACCATCCACTACTCCATCCATCTGGACCATCCAGGGTTGCACGGCACTCATCAGTGAACATGACTGTTTGAAAATTAGTCTTCATGTATTTTTCTGCCCAATGCAGCTGTTTCTGCTTGTGAGCATTGGTTATTGGTGACCGAATAGAAGGTTTATGCACAGCTGCAAGACTCTGGAGGACTCTACACCTTGATGTCCGTGGGACTCCAGAGGCACCAGCAGCTTCAAATATCTGTTTGCTGCTATGTAATGGTATTTTAGCAGCTGCTCTCTTGATCCGATGCATGGATCTGGCAGAAATCTTCCTCAATGTGCCTTTATCTGCACGAACCCGTCTGTGCACTGAATCAGCCACAAATCTCTTAATAGTGCAATGATCACACTTAGGTTTTCGTGAAATATCTAATGTTTTCATACCTCGTCCAAGGCATTGAACTATTTCACTCTTTTCGGCAGCAGAGAGATCCTTTTTCTTCCCCATATTGCTTGAAAATGGCGCTCTGCTTAATAATGTGGAACACCCTCCTTTAGTAGTTTTTCCTTAAATTGGGCTCACTGGCCAATCTAATTATCACAGGTGTCCGAGATTGTTTTCAGTGATCAAAAGAGCCCTGACACACAATGCCATCCATGAGTTAAACTTAAAAACAAAATATTTAATCTTTGTGACACTTAAATAGAATTTGCATAATAATTTGGAACTCGGTGTAGTATTGCTGGTGCGGCACTCAAAGCAATAATCACAATCAGTACACATAACATGAAAACAGACTAGACAAAAGGAAAGAGAGGAACGAAGAGGAAGGAGACAAAAACAAAAACAAAAAGGGCTCCAGGGGGATCGCAGCAGAAAAAAAAAGAAAAATAAACTGATATGTAAATTTTATATCGACAAAAGGGACTGGTAGAATCTCGATGGTTGGGCTATATCAAGCCAGGGACGCCATGTCTGCAGAAATTTTGTGTGGGTGTCTAACAGTATAGCAGTCAGTTTTTCATTGACCATTATGAAGTTCATCCGGTTTCTGACAGCCTCGAAGCTGAGGAGGGGAGTCTTCCAAGCCCTTGCGATCGTCAGCTTGGTAGCCATAAACAGGTGTGATGCCAGCTGCCGTTCGGGACGAAGTAGGCCCACTAATGGTTTAAATAAAAGCGCTTCATACGGGTTGCGCTTAATGTCTGTGTGAAACATAGTACGGGGGAGGGCATAAACTCTGATCCACAATCTGCAAACCTTAGATCAAGTCCACCAAATATGGACCATAGTACCCACTTGTTGACAGCCCCGAAAACAAGTCGGGGAATATGTAGAGATAAAACGAGCCAGACGAGCAGGCGTGTAATACCATCTATAAAGAACCTTATAAGCATTATCTAGTATGATAACATTCCTAGAGCATTTAGATAACGATTGGGTCATGGTCCGCCAATCTTGTTGATCCAGAGTGCCCCCGGGTTCTGACTACCAACGCTAATGATAAGAACGGACCGGAGGAGTTCTAGAAGAAGTAATAGAAGAATAGACCAGAGAAATTAAGCCCGGAGCATGGGGTCTATGTCTACATTGATTTTGAAAGGGGGACAACCTGTGAGTCCCAAGTGCATCTGTATTAATGTATTGATAAAGTGGCGGATTTGAAGATAGCCATAATGTTCCCGCAATGGGATATCATGAGAGGAGTGCAGAGTTTCAAAGGTGAGTATTCGAGTGGGAGATAGCATCGAATGTACATCATGGAAGCCATGTGCTTGCCACCAAGCAAACCGTAGAGGGTTATCACGACCCGGGGGGAATAATGGGTTATGTAGCAAACATAGTAACGGTAGGTGGGCAGAGATGAGACCAGCAGAATATTTAATAGAATCCCAAAGATGAAGCATTAGCATCAGCGTCGGACTAAGGGATGAAGGTTGATGAGTAGAGGGAAGCCACGGCAAAGAAGAGAGTGGTATCATGTGGGAATCCAGCAAGTCTATAGTAGCCCACAAGGGAAAGTGATGAGATGCATGAAGATGGGCTAAGGGGGCAATATTGGCCGCCAGATAGTAAGACTGAAGATTTGGGACAGATAACCCACCCGCGGTCTTAGGAGCAAATAAGATTTGTTTACTAATTCTGGGTCGAGAAGAACCCCAAATGAAAGACAGGAGTTTTCGCTGATGAATACGCAATATATGTGAGGGAACAAGGACAGGTAAAACTTGAAACACATACAATAATTTGGGAAGATAAGTCATACGGTCGCATTGATTCTACCAAACCATTAAAGCGGATAGTGAGACCAGGACAACAGCTCTGTCAGTTCATTAAAGATGAAGTCCTTCATAAGTCGGGGTGAGCTTAATTCCTAAATACGGCAAGGCCGAGAGCCATTGAAAAGGAAACAAATGTTTCAGAGTAGCCAAAAGTGATGGTGAGAGGGTAATTGACATAGCCTTAGATTTGGCAGGGTTGACATTGAGGCCTGAGAGAGCTGCAAAGGAATCCAAAACCGCAAGTAAATTTGGCAAAGTGACCCCCGGGTTCGTGACCGACAACAATATATCGTCAGCGAACAGAGATAACTTATGCTGAGAACCAGCTACGTCTATTCCCTTAATATCAGGATGCATACAAATAGCTTCTGCCAAAGGTTCCAAAGCCAAGATAAATAGTATGGGAGAAAGTGGACACCCTTGTCTAGTTTCCCTGCCAATCGGGAACGTTGAGGACTCAAAACCATAATATTTGAGTTTTGTTTGAGGGGAAGTATATAATGAAGAGATCCAACGTAAGAACGAGGGACCAAAGTCAAAACGGTGAAGGACCAACATGAGATAAGGCCAGGACAAAGTGTCAAAGGCCTTGTTGATATCTAGAGATAGGAGCATCATATCAATTTTGCGAACATGAGCCAAATGTTGTAACTGTAAAATGCGTCTGATGGCATCTCCGGCTTGTCTGTGGGGGACGAAACCCACCTGGTCCTTTTTTATCAGACGAGAAAGGAAAGAATTCAAACGAGTGGCTAAGATCTTGGTGAGGATTTTCATGTCAATGTTAATAAGAGAAATTGGCCTACAGTTTGCCCAAGAGGAATGATCACGATCCGGTTTTGGGATCATAACCACATTAGCAGTTAAAAAGTCAGGGGAAAAGTTCGAACCTCCCTTTACCGCATTAAACATAGTGGCAAGGTGAGGGGCAAGCACATCAGCCAATTTCTTGTAATATAAAGCCATATAACCATCTGGACCTGGGCGTTTGCCCGTCTTCAGATCTGTAATGCATTGCAGAACTTCTGATATTTGGATATCACGGTCCATCAGGTCCTTATGAGCCTGAGTCAAAGTAGGCAAGGACAGACGGGATAAAAAGTCAGAAATAGACTAAGGGTCAGCCCGTGTAGGATCCGTATAGAGTCTGGCAAGCCGATGCCGGAACTCCTCCAATACCGCTACAGGGTTACTTGTGAGAGCATTCTGACGAGTGCGTAGAGAAATCGGTTTGGGGTGATGTGTAAAAGTGCGTAATCTACGTGCTAACATGGAATCTGGTTTATTTGCTTTACTATACCACTTCTGGTGCGTCCAACGCAAAGAGCGCTCAGCCTCATCCGTCAAACAGAGATCCAGTTCCAGGCGGGCCTGATCTAGCAATCTATGGTTCGATGGGGTAGGTACCTGCTTAAATTGAGCCGATGCAGAAGCTAGCTTTGATTCCAGCTGACACTGTTTATATTCTCTATCCTTCTTCTGCCTTGAAGCTATCTGAATAATATGGCCCCTAAGAACAGACTTGTAAGCTTCCCACAACGTCACCGAAGAAGAGACAGAACCCGAGTTTAGCTGAAAGTATTCTTGGGATTTGCGCTGTAGTTCCGCCTGAATCTCCTTTAGCGAAAGTAGGGAATCATTCATAATCCAAGAGGAGTAGGCTGGCTTACAAAGGAGAGATCGACAAACCACCAGAGTGGGGTCATGATCAGACCATGGAACCATGAGGATAGAGACTGAGCGTATCAAAGGGAGATGTTTGCGCAATACAAAAGCATGGTCAATTCTAGAGTGAGAATGATGAGGGTGAGAGTAGTAAGTATAGTCTTTCCCCCGGGGGTGGAACTCACGCCATAGATCTACCAGATCATGGGTACTTAACGTACGGGTAAAGAATTTAGCTGACGTGGAAGAACTAGAATTCTCTGCAGGATATTTATCCAGGGAGGGATTTAATACTAAGTTGGAATCTCCTTCCATCAAAAGGGTACCCTGTTGATGGACAGCCAGGAGGGAGCAGATATGTGATAGAAAGGGTCCAGGGTTGACATTGGAAGCGTAGTAGGTCAGTATTGTGACATCTATACCCTGAATCGTGCCCTGTAATAAAAGATACCTGCCACTGGGGTCAGCAATACGCTTCACACAGACAAATGGGGTTTTGCTGTGAAAAGCAACAAGAACTCCCCTTTGTTTAGTAGGGCAAGTAGCCTGAAATACCTGAGGGTAGCGTGCATCAAAATATTTTGGGGCGGAGGTAGTTGAGAAATGAGTTTCCTGCAGACAAGCAATATCGACATGGCGAGCCTGGAGAAACTTAAATATTTTTACCCGTTTTTGCGGGGAGTTCATTCCCTGAACATTCAAAGATAACCAGTTCAACGACATGGCGATCAGAAGGAAAAAAGATCAAATTCGCCACGATCGCCGAGAGCCCTAAAAAAAAATGTATAAAAACACAATACACACATGACAAGGATCAAAGAAAAGAAGATGGAAAAGAAGGAAGAAAACAAGAAACCATCTGGTATACGAGCAGTATGCATGTGAAACAGTAAGATTAGTACAAACATCGTAATAATCAACTGTGGGTGATATACCCACAAAGAGGCTAGGTAGCGGGCAGGACACCAATCCAGACCACTAGCCAGCTCGGAGGGGGACATAATAGTCCACTGGAACAACTCGACTTAGTAAAAACAAGAAAACACAAAGCAAACAGCTTAGGCTAATACACCCACGAATAAGTGGTCAATAAGTGACTCGTAAGGCAATAGGAATCTCAGTCAGCTAAAGCCTCAAAAATGAAGAAACTCCAAAATAACCAGAGGAGTGAGACCGCTCACGGGCCCGCCCAGTGAACACCCGCGGCCTGAGATCCACCGCCGGTTCTGCCTATCAACAATAACATAAATAGAAGCATCTATACAGAACTAGCATAGTTATTTAGGCGTTGGCTGCAGCGAAAAAAGTGCGACATGGCATAGCTGCGTAGAAACATCTGTGGGCAGTGTCGCCCGCATCTCAAAAAGTAAAAAGCAAATGTGAATACCCAACCGGACACAGAATGTCAACTCGCAGACTCCTAAAAACGCTGGGCCTGTGAAGATCGAAGAGCCTGAGAGCTACTCTGGCTTGGAGGAGATGATTTACGTGAAGACTGGGAGCCCCGCGGGCATGTGGAAACTGTAGTCTCCTCAGCCTGGGAGCATGGTAATTCCAGTTTCATTTCCTGAAAGTGGCGGCGAAGATCCACAGGTGAAGAAGCTTGGAACTAGCAACCTTGAAAGGAGAAAGAGAGCTTGAAAGGGAAACCACATCTGTATTTGATATCAGCTGATTGTAGAATCTGAAGGTAGGGTCTCAGGATACGACGTTTCGAAATCGTGACTGGAGACAAATCCGCAAACAGCTGAATGGAGTTACCCTGAAATTCCAGAGCCGGACGATTCTGAGCCGCCTGTAGTAGACACTCTTTGGTGCGGTAAAAATGAAATTTAATGATTATGTCCCTGGGAGGGCCCTCCGAGGGTTTAGGAGCTAAAGCTCTATGGATACGGTCAAATTCCAATCGCTCCAAGGGGATCTCAGGAGCCAGTTCCTGGAGGAGGGCGGTAGCTGTACCCTGTAGATCCATAGTTAGAATTCTAAAAGCACAACCTGTATGATTAAAATTATAGGCACAAGAATTATTCTGGATCAATGCTACCAAACAGGGAGCATGACAGTGGTATCATACGTATGGCACTGATGTTGACATGACGCAATGATGGGATCATTAATAACTATGTTTCAGAAATAAAGAACAAGTGAAATAGTATTGACTGCATTTGCATTTCCTATGCAAAGTTATTTTTATTCCCCATAATCAGTTATTTTAGGATGAGAATGAGCTGCATTTATTGTCTTCAACGTGCTTACTAACAGTCAACTGTAATTAAAGTAGAACGTAACTGTATCTGAGCACCACAAACTGAAAACACTATTTAATTTATATTTAACATTCAAAGCAAACTCACACATTCATGTTTCCATTATTTATTTTGTTGAGAAACAACTTTGAAAAGCCCTCCCCCTAGCATTTCTAGCTGCCAGCATCTTGAGTAAGGGCAGGCAATTCATATAGAATTTACTTCCTGGAATCCATCTTCCCTTAACCCAGGCATGCAGGCAGGACAGTCTGATTAGCTGAGAAAGTCCCTCCTCCAGATGAAAGAAAACAAATGACTATTAAGACTCCTAGGATGTATGGCAAAGTTTGGGCCTACACCAGAAACCAGGAAGCAACTGAAGATATGTAAAAAATGTTTAAAACAAGTAAATATAATATACCTTCCAATATATGTAATAATGCTAGCAGCGTAAGGATTCAAATAGTTAATGTTGATTGAGAGAGTAAAGGTTCACTTTAAGAAAGAAGAATTTCAAGATTCTCCATTCAACCAGAAACCATACTATATCTGCCTCATTCATGGAACCCTTCAAACTCACAGACTTGTTCATATAATGGAGGGGCCAGTTCACCAAACACTGACTATGTGGTTAAGGCTGGGGCCTGTTGGGCTGCATCTCTCCCCACTTTCATTTTCTATGAGCAGTAAGATCTCTATTCTGAATGCCCCTGTGATGTATCGCCGACTCTTAATGCTGCATACTCTGGAAAATAAAAGATGAATCTAGCAGACCGACCCTTTAGTAGCAATCAAAAGTAATTGACACAAATACTCCTGCGCTCGGGGAGTGAACTCAATACAGTTATGGATCCATTGTGGAGATCCTGGGTGGTTCACACATTGCTGCCCTCAAAGGACTGAGGGAGTCCAAACACTGGATAAAAAGAAAATAAACAGAGGGTGCACCGGCCTAGTGCATTATTTAAATAACATTTATTAATAAAAAAATGATAGGTGATATACTCACAAAGGACAAGTATAAATAAGCTCATCATAAGAACAGCACTGTCCAGTCCAAATGGTATGGCTATCCACATAGGAACACTGGACCTCCAACAGGGTAACACGTTTCAAGAACTTGCCTCTTCCTCAAAGCCAGTATACACAAAGCCTGTACCCTCTTTATAAATAGTCTGGTATCAAATGCAAGTGTTACAAGTGGGCTGTCACCTCCTCACCCAGATTTGGGGACAAAGCTGATATGTGCTGCCCTTCTCAGGAAAAGACTCAAAACAAATCAATCAACATACAAAGATCCTTACGAACTATAAAGGGCTAAAACGGATAAAAATCCATAAAAACATGTATAAATGTATACATATAAAACCAATAGAATATGCCATATATAATAATAATAATAATGAACCATGCATATTGTGTCCCAAGATCCATCCATGCCGACAACAATGTGTGTGTACAAAGTGAATGCAAAACGGTGTGCAGAAAGGATGATTTAGACAGAGGGGATAGAGTGGAAAAACTATTGCAATGTACTCACTCTGCTGTGATGGATGTGATGGTTCCCCATAGCATCTGCAGTACAGGCATTGTGTATACTGGCTCTGAGAAAGAGACAAGTCCTTGAAACGCGTTAGCCTGTTGGAGGTCCAGGGTTCCTATGTGGATAGCCATACCATTTAGACTGGACAGTGCTGTTCCTTTTGTAATGCACCGCCTGGCGGTACCTTTAGCAACCCACGGAATAGGATTCCCCAGAGCGCAGGATAAGAGCCTGACGTGAAGAGGCAGATGGGTCCGTGCAGGACGGATGGATGGCTGAGCAGAAGCGTGGTCAGACAGGCCGGGTCAGTAACTATGGGGACAGCGCTGTACAAGGCAGCAGGCACAGAATAGTCGGGTCACTCGCCGGGTCAGTAACAGGAGGTCAGATCCAATGGGGGTATCCAAAGAGAGGTCAAACAGGCCAGGGGTCAGGGCAGGAGAAGGCAGCACGGTCAGGATCAAGCAGGGTCGGCAACAATCAAATAACTTATAACAGAAGCAGGAACAGGCAGATAAGACCATACGGCAACCAGTGTCAGTGCAGAGCGGATTTAAATAGCGTGTCCTGCACTGTCATTGGTGCAAGGCGCGCGCCCGCGATCTCGAGTGCGCATGCGCGAGTTCCGCCGTCGTCGCGGCCACCCAGGACCTAGTGCCCGCACGCTAGTGCAAATCGGCACATTGCGCCTGCGGATCCTGACACTTATGATGAGCGTATTTATACTTGTCCTTTGTGAGTATATCACCTATCATTTTTTATTAATAAATGTTATTTAAGGTAATGCACTAGGCCGGTGCACCCCTCTCTTTGTTTTCTTTGTATCCTTCAGTGGCAATGTCTGGTTTACAGAAATTCAGGTGCACATATCTCATTATCATTTCTGAGAAAGAAAGGAAGTGGTGATTCAACCGACAAACACCCACCCAAGGAAGATACTAGCTTTGAGTGGATTGACACCTTGTAGTTATTTATCATCACTACAGTGAAACATATTGCATTCTGTATTCTGTATTCCTATCATCACTACAGTGAAACATATTGTATTCTGTATTCTGTATTCCTACAGCGGATATAGAAAAGAATTACGGTACCTCCCTTTAAAATAGTCACATTTTCTTGCTTTTCAGCCTGAAATGCAGATACAATTTTTGTTTTATCCAGCTGTATTTACTCAGTGCCACTAATAACATCCATGTGAAAGATATAATACCAAAACAAATAAAACTGAAATACAGAATCACTGAGTTGGAAAATGGATCACCCCCGTGTGTCAGTATTTTATTGAACTGCCTTTTATTTTAATTCCAATCTTTAGTCTGTTGGGATATGTCTCTACTAACTTTGCACATCTAGACCTTGCAGAACTGCTAAATTCAGTTACATTTGATGGTGACCGTTTGTGGAGTGCGGACTTCAAGTCATTCCACACATTTTTGATGGTGTGTAAGTCTGAGCTCTGACTAGGCCATGCAAGGACATTCACCTTTATTCTCCTTCAACCTCTGTGTGGTCATTTTTGCTGTTTGCTTTGGGTCATTCTCATGTTGAAAGGTAAACCTTCTTCCCACTGACAACCTTCTGGCAGAGGCAGCAGATTTTCCTCAAGAATGGAACGGTATTTGGCCCATCCATTTTTCCTTCTATCCTGACAAGTGCTCCAGTCCCTGCTGCAGAGAAACCCCCATAACAGGATATCACCACCTCCAAGCTTTACTGTAGGAATGTTGTTATTTAGATGGTGAGCTTTACTGGAATTCCGCCAGACATATCATTTAGTATTGAGGCCATATAATCATATTTTTAGTCTGACCATAACACTTTTTTCCATGTGGCCTGAGAATCTTCAAGGACGCTTGTTGGCAGAGCTCAGTGGTTACTGCATGTAGCCTTTCTTGAGTAGCTTTTTTTTCTTGCAACCCTCCCATAAAAGCCACATTTGTGGAGAATTTGAGATATTGTTGTCACATGCACACAATGACAGCTCCTTGCCATAGATTCCTGCAACTGCTTCAGAGTTGTTGTATGCCCCTTGTTAGCCTCTCTGACCAGTTTCTTCCTGGCACTTTCATCCAGTTTGGAGCGACGTCCTGATCCAGGGAGGGTCTGTGTTGTACCAAATACCTAATAGATTTCACTATACTTCTAGGCATTGATAAAGCCTTTGAATATTTTTTTGTCTCCTTCTCCTGACTTGTGCCTGTCCACAACTTTATCCCAGAGATCTTCGGACCTTGCAGTGCCATAGTTGATTGTTTGCTTCAGTTTCACTAACGGGCTGAAATGCTCCAGGAAAGCTATTTGCATGCTGAGCTAAACTAAATGACCACAGCTGATCACAGCTCAAAGTCAAATGGCTTTGTGTGCCATTGAGAAGGTGATTAGCTTCACCTGACTGAGTTAACAAGTCATTTTTAGGAGGGGGTGATCCTTTTTCCAACTACATGATTCCGTTTTTATTTTTTTTAAATTTTTTCTGACATGCTGGTGTTATATCTTTCAATTGGATGTTATCATTTGCACTGAGTAGGTACAGCTGGTTAAAACATAAACTGTGTCTGTCTTCATTTCAGGCTGCAAAGCAACAAAATGTGATTATTTTAAAGGGGTGATTCTTTTCTATACCCACTGTATGCAGTTCATCCCTGTGATGAAAGAATTGTTATTCTTTCTTTTTCATTTCACACGACTATATTTATATATTTTTTTCCACATCAACATGCGTGCCAAGCTGTCCAGAAAAAATGACAGTTACAGCGGTTAGAATGTAATACTGCCAGGGGTGCTTACATCAGTCAGCTTTAATTCATATTTGTTTAACAGCTACCATTGTCACTTCAACTGCTTAAAAAGTAGGAACTAGTGTTAAGCATTCATTTGTTTGTTGCTTACTTAAAGGGTTAGGTCACCTTTACCAAAACACTACCTAATGCCCTTTCTATAGGTGTATGCCACTTACGCATATCCAGATGCCTGGCCAAAAATCTCCCAGAGATGGCATCCCCGTCTTTCCTCGTTGCTAGGACATTGCTAAGACAGTCCCAGCTGTTACTGCCCATTCCCAGCATCACAGGAGCAAGCTCTTTCTCTGACTCAAAATCCCTTTGCATGCACACTATCTTGCCCAGCACAGTAGCTCTAAGCTCAGTGATGCTGTTATGAAGGAGATAGTGAACTGTACATTTGCTGGGGTTTGGTGGAAGTGAGTAGTAATAGATGGAAGTGCCTTAGCAACATCCTGGAAACAAAGCAGAATGTGAAATTGCCAGGCTTCAAGAGGATGTAAATAGCCCAGACCTATATCAAGGGCATTATCAGACTTTCAATGATGAAAAGTTTTGGGTTTTTTTTTAAAGCATAGGCAGTCTTTCAGTATAGGTGAACTAACCATTAAAGAGAAAGTTCACCTTTTTTTTCAAAATTAAAAGTCACCAGATACAAGTACTGTAAAAGTCAGGTACTTACCAGTCCACATATTCCATTGCTGTCATTCTACAGCCCATTTTTCTCACTGCTGCGGGTCGCCAGAACCACCATCTTGGTTCTGGGAGCCAGCTGTGACTTTCTGTGGAATCACATATGGCTCCCCACTGTGCATATGCGAAAACACCACTGCACAGTGAGTCTGGTCCTGCAGCCTCCTGGGACATGTGACTTGTGCCAGAAGGCTGCAGGCAAGAAGGGGCCAGGGCAGGTAATGTCATTCTCATCTAGGAAAAGATTGAGGAAGTGGGAAAGGGTTCCTGGCAAAACATTTACCTGTTCAACATAAAAAAAATGCAGGTGTTTTAGGGGTGGGGAATAGGCCGAGCGGTACTTTCACTTTTGAGTGAAAGTTCGCTTTAAAGTCCATCTAAAAACTGCATATCCATGTAAGGCTACCCTGTCTACAAGGTGACACCAATGAAGAGATCTCACTGCAGAACAAACAGCGTTGTCACCCTATTGCAAAAGGTAGTAAAATAATGGACTTACTGGCAGGATCAACAGAGGGAGTAAAAAAACTGCTTTGTTAAAAGAGAAGTATGGGATTCAATAAAAAAAAATAAAAAAAATCTATACTTACCTTGGTGGATGCTGCATCGCTCTGATGATGCATCTGACCCCTGCTGGCTCTAAGACCGAGAACTGAGCAATCAAACACCGCTGACCGTTCAGCTCTCAGTCTTCAGGCTATAAAGAACTGGTGACTGTCTATTACTGGCTATCTGCTCTACTCCTCCAGGGCTCACTGGAGTGCTGGGCTGTGGAGGGACGGGAGCGGCAGGCTTAGGCTCTCAGCGCAACGCTGAGAGGTTGAGCCAGCAGCTGGTCCAGGCATCTGGGTAGATCCCAACCATATGGTTGGGATCTTGTCAGTGCCTGGATCGGCTCTGTGACGTCCGCCGACAGCGAACTTTAGTCTGCTGTCAGCTGAAAACAGGTCACAGGAGTGCAGAATGAACTGCGCTCCTGTGATCCATAGGAAAAGCATAGCCAAAAAAGGCTTTGGTTATAGGTCTAATTTAAAGCTACTAACTGACTGCATCATATACAGTACATCATTTTTATTTTCCCCAGAGTTCTACTTAAATGAGTATCTAATCCCAAGAGCAAAAATGTAATATACTGCAGTTTACCAGCCCTTGGATGTAGCAGCTACATTAGTTTTCATTTTTCAAACTATTTATTTTCACTTTGTTTTCAACTGGTGATCCTAACAGCAAGGTGACCACTCTACCAACAGAGAGGCAATGCTGTCACTCATGGACAGGGCTATGGAACATTTCCTCCTTGTCTTTATAACATAGAGGGGACAAGAAAAGGAATCAAAAAGAGTTGATTGTTAGGGTTTACATACACTTTAAGTGATGCTGTTTGGCATTACTGGCCCTTTAACGGATTGTTCAAAAGTGTAACTATGGAATGATTTTACAATAACAAAGTGACATGTTGTATTTTCATAGACATTACAGTATATTCAATAGTTCATAAAGGAATCAAATATAAGATAATTATTATTATTATTATTATTATACAGTATTTATAAAGCGCCAATAGTTCGCTCAGCGCTGTACATTACAAAGGGAGACAGAACATGCGATACATGTGATACACGAGGGGTTCGAAGGCCCTGCTCTTTGGAGCTTACAATCTAGGAGGGAGGGGATAGTGGTACAGGAGGAGATAGCTGTGGGGAATGGAGTGGTAGGAAGAGTGGAAGAGGTCGGCAAATTAGCAGGGGGTGGGGTAGGTTTCCCTGAAGAGGGGGGTTTTCAGGGTGCACCTAAATGAGAGGAGAGTAGGTGATAGTCTGATGGATTGGGGTAGGGAGTTCCCGAGGATGGGTGACGCCCTGGAGAAATCCTGGAGGCAGGCATGGGAGGAGGAGACTAGGGAAAAAGAGAGAAGGAGGTCTTGTAAGGAGCGGAGAGTGCGTGTTGGGTGGTACTTGGATATTAGGTCAGTGATGTAATTTGGGGCAGTATGATGGACAGCTTTGTATGTCAGTGTTAGGATTTTGAATTTGATCTGTTGGGCAATCGAAAGCCAGTGGAGGGATTGGCAGAGGGGGGTGGCGGAAATGGAGCGGTTGGTAAGGTGAATGAGTCTGGCTGCCGTGTTCAGGATCGACTGAAGCGGGGATAGCCTGTGGCGAGGCAGGCCAGTGAGGAGGGAGTTGCAGTAATCGAGTCGTGATATGATGAGGGAGTGGATGAGCTGTTTAGTGGTTTCTGGGGTTAGGAAAGTGCGGATTTTGGCGATGTTGCGGAAGTGGAGTCTGCATGAGTTAGTGATTGGACTTGGGGCTGGAAGGATAGGTTGGAGTCCCGAATGACACCAAGTACTCTGGCCTGCGGGGCGGGCCTGATAGTGGCATTGTTGGACGTGATGGAGAAGTCAATGGGGGGTGTGTGCGAGCTGGGGGGAAAACTAGGAGGTCGGTTTTGCAGAGGTTCAGTGTCGTTTAGTAGGTTTGTGATTCGGGCGGAGACAGAGGGGGGTAAGGCGAGGGGTAGAGAGGTAGATTTGTGTCGTCGGCATAGAGGTGGTAGTTGAAGCCGTGAGAGTGTATGAGTTGGCCAAGGGAGGAGGTGTAGATGAAGAAGAGAAGGGGCCCGAGGACGGAGCCTTGAGGGACCCCAACAGAGAGGGGGAGCGAGGGGGAGGTGGTAGCGTTATAGGTAACGTTGAAGGAGCGTTGTGATAGGTAGGACGAGAGCCAGGAGAGAGCAGAATCTCTGACGCCAAGGGATTGAAGTTTTTTGAGGAGGAGGGGGTGGTCAACTCTGTCGAAGGCAGCGGAGAGGTCAAGGAGTAGGAGCACTGAATAGTGGCCATTAGCTTTGGCGGTTAGAAGGTCGTTGGAGAGTTTGAGTTAGGGCAGTTTCGGTGGAGTGTAGGGGACGGAAGCCAGACTGTAGGGGATCGAGGAGGTTGTTGTCGTTGAGGTGAGAGCTTAGGCGATTGTAGATTAGGCGCTCGAGGAGTTTGGATGAGAATGGGAGCAGGGAGATGGGTCTGAGGTTGTTCAGGTCGTTGGGGTCCAGGGAGGGCTTTTTGAGTATGGGAGTGATGTGCGTGTGCTTCAGAGGGGAGGGGAATGCACCGGAAGAGAGGGAGAGATTAAAGATGTGGGTGAGGGAGCGTAGGATGGAGGGGGGCCGTAGGAGTTGTGAGGGGATAGGGTCAAGGGGGCAGATGGTGAGGCGGGCATCAGAAAAGACCTTGGTGACCTCCTCGATGGTAGTAAGGTCAAAGGTGTGGAGTGTGGAGGGGGCTTCAGTGTGAGGAATGTTCTGTGGGGTGGAGGTCAGAGTAGTGGTGAGGCCGGGGGAGAGGGGTGATGAGGGGGTAGCTGTCTGAGAGGGGACGGGTTTGGAGGGAGTTTGAGGAGCGGCGATGTCCTTGCGAATTGTGTCAATCTTGTTTTTAAAGTGATTGGCAATCTCAAGGGCAGTGAGTGAGGTACTGGGTGGAGGTGGGGGTGGAGAGAGTAGAGAGTTAAAGGTGGAAAAAAGTCGGCGAGGATTAAAGGAGAGGATCTTGATGATGATCAGGAAGTAGGCTTGTTTGGCAGCGTGGAGGGTGGAGGTGTATGTGTGGAAGGCGGATTTAAAATGGGTGAAGGCTTGTTGGGATTTGGTTTTGCGCCATAGTCGCTCCAGGGCACGACTGTGTCGTTTGAGAGTTTTGGTGTGATCAGTCTGCCAAGGCTGGAGCTGTCAGGGTCTGATGTTTCGTGTGGTTAGAGGCGCTAATGAGTCAAGGGCGGCTGACAGCGCGTTGTTATAGGCAGTCATAGCCAAGTCAGGGCAGGACAGGGGGAGGATGCTGTCGTGGAGTTGATCACCTGCAGAGTGGAGGGGGGTAGGGTTCAGGTTGCGGAGATTACGGCTGGTAGTAGTATGGCACTTGGGAGGGGTAGGCTTTAGAGGACGAGGAGACAGAGAAGGTAATGAGGTTGTGGTCTGAGAGAGGGAAGGGGGTGTTAGTGAAGTTGTGGGGAGCGCAGAGGTGGGAGAAGACAAGGTCCAGGATATTTCCTGGATTCATTTTGTTTTTAGCTGTATAAGGACTTACGCACACGGGCTTAGGAAAATCAGCAGCATTTTTTTCTGCCAGAATGTAGCATAAAAAATACCCGTAATATTACAATATGTATTGTATTTATAACATAAATTAACATTCTGGACATTGGAATGCATTTACACGCAGACGCGTTTACACAGTTTTTCTGCTAAAGAGCTCCTTTCAGAATATACCTTTGGTGAGTTTTTATTTTCTGCCTGTAAACGCTCCTCTTCAAATACCCTTGTAAATGCCTATGTGTGCACGGCTACATAGGCTGACAATGAGGGGCTTGTACAGGCATAAAATTAACCCATGCCAGTAGTTGCACCCATTGTAATATCATAACAATGACGAAATACATGGAAATAAACAAATATGTGTGCTAGACAATTTAGTAAAATAGAAACTTGTCCCAGGCACCTGCCAGAAGTACCTGCAAACAAATAACAGGAAGGGAAACACAATCTAAACAGCACAAACAGTAATTACATGTGTAGCCCATGGCATTTCTGGCTCAACACAGATCTGCAAAAAATGCAGTTTGATTGTCCTTAGTTTGTTGAACAAGCCTGTATAACTAGCATTACACCATGGACTCATTGGGGTTTATTTACTAAAGGTGGAGAGTGCAAAATCAGACTCACTTCTGCATAGAAACCAATCAGCTTCCAGGTTTCATTGCCAAAGCTTCATTGAACAAGCTGAGGTTAGAAGCTGATTGGTTTCTATGCAGAAGGGAGTCTGATTTTGCACTCTCCAGCTTTAGTAAATAAACCCCATTCTGTCTTATCAATATCTTCTTGTAAGCGAGGCCTCCAGAACTGGGCACAGTATTCTAAAGGAGGTCTAACTAAAGATCTTTATAGGAGAATCTGGAGGAAGGAGGACCTGATTCCCCTAAAAGAAGGAATCCAGCGATGAGCAATAAAAATAGAAGAAGGTTTGAGGGGCACCGGTCTGAAGGATAGAGATTTGAGGGATAAGGGTCTGAGGGATACGATAAAGATCTTAGGAGGATCTGATTTCCCTAAAAGAATTGTTCCAGAGATGGGCAACAAAAATGGAGGAAGGTCTGAAGGATAGAGGTCTAAGGGAAAAAGGTCTGAAGAATAAAAGTCTGAGGTGTAAAGATCTGAAGGATAGAGATCTCAGGGGTGAAAGTCTCGGGGATGAAGGTCTTGGGAATGAAGATCTTGGGGATGAAGGTCTATGAGATGAAGGTCTCGGGCATGAAGGTTTTGGGGATAAAGATCTGGGGGATAAAAGACTCAGGGATAAGAGTCTCAGTGATAAAGGTCTCAGGGATAAAACCAAAGGAGAGACTGCAGGAACTCAAGAGCACCTTTAACCATTACAATAATTTTTTTTCTCTTCTGTTTCCTCCCCCTCCCTCTTACAGAACTGAAAAATGTTTCACTGTTGTTAAAAAAAAGTACAGTATGTTTTTAGTTCTGCAGTGCAGCACTTCTGCATTCCTTGTTCAGATGGGACAACCTGCTGCCTCCTACCTTTGCCGCGTCAGTGTTTTACGTTGGGGCTCATTGTGTGCCACAAGATTCCATGGTGCATACATGATACTGATCCAGGTATCTGGGACTTGGTAGTGACTTCTTGAATGTCTGCACAGCAACGGAATGCTGTAGTGCACATGGGCCCCGAGTAAAACACTGCCTCCTGAGATGTGACACAACAGTCCCAGGAGATTCCTTTGCACAGATGCGGTGGGTCTTTGCAAGGTCCCAGATACTAGAGAGTAGCAGCATCTGTTCACATGCATGGGGATCCCCCCCACACACACTAAGACATGCTGCAGATTTCTGCCAGGTCCCAAATACCTGGCAGAGACCTACGGCACCTCTGTGCAGGAAATTTAAAGCGGAGTTCCACCTGAAAGTTCCTCCGCTTGTTTGCCTCCTCCCCCCTCCACTGCTATATTTGGCACTTTTTGGGGGGAGCGGATACCTGGTTTTGACAGGTACCCGCTCCCACTTCTGGCTCAGTTCCCCATGGTAAAGTGAGCCAGAAGTTCGGCCCCCTCCTTCCTCCGGCAGTCTTCTGGGACACTTCAGGATGTGCAGCACAACTCACGCATGCGCAGTGGGCACCCGGCTGTGAAGCCACAAGCTGTCACAGCCTGGTGCCCACAGTTGAGATGGCAGCACCGGTGAGGGAAAAGAGAGAGAAGGGATGACGCAGGTGAGCACATCGCTGGATCCTGGGAGAGGTAAGTGTGTGTTCATTAAAAGTCAACAACTACAGTTTTTGCAGCTCCTGACGTTTAATAAAGACAAAAATTACTGGAACTCCGCTTTAATGTGGTTCTAAAGTGAAGACATTTTTTAATTTAAATGTATTCCCTGCATTAAGGTAAAAAATATCCCAGTAGCAGTAAAGGCCCCTCACTCCCCTAAATTCTTACCCAAGTCCTCACTTGACCCAGTGCTGTGCCTGTCTGTAGCAGCTCTCTCCTCTCTCTGCATTCATAGGACAGAGAGGCAACAGCAGGAACCATTGACTCCCACTGCTGTCAATCAAATCCTGTGAGCAGAAAGCTGGGGGCAGGGCCCACTGTATGCGTCAATGGATGCACAGAGCATGGCTTGGGAGTGAGTCCACACATCTGCCGCTATAGCAAGTGGCTTGCTATGGTGGCAGACAAAGAAGAGAGAAGCCAAGATCCCCAGTGGGGGACCCCAAAAGAGGAGGTAAGTATAACATGGTTATTATTCTAGAAAAAAAACATAACCTTTACAATTGCTTGAAATATGGAGGTGGGGAAGAGGGGTGGTGGGAGACAAATATTACAAATAAAAAAGAATGAAAGGGGAGGACATGATTGAAACCTTTAAATACATTAAGGGTGTACATAAGGTTCAGGAGGGCAGTATCTTTAATATGAAGCCAAGATCAGGAACACGGGGACATGACCTCAAACTAGCAGGAGGAAAGTTCAAAACTAATCTTCAAAAGTATTATTTTACCAAAAATGTAGTTGGTGCTCAGAACAAATGTTCAGCAGAGGTAGTGAGTCATTCACCAGTGAATTTAACTGCTTCCCTACCGCCCTATAGAAGAACTACTGCTACAGGGCAGCAGGGCTGAGCAAAATCATATATATATACAGTGGGGATCAAAAGTTTGGGCACCCCAGCTAAAAATTTGTATCAATGTGCATAAAGAAGCCAAGGAAAGATGGAAAAATCTCCAAAAGGCATCAAATTACAGATTAGACATTCTTATAATATGTCAACAAAAGTTAGATTTTATTTCCATCATTTACACTTTCAAAATAACAGAAAACAAAATAATGGCGTCTGCAAAAGTTTGGGCACCCTGCAGAGTTAATATCTTGTACTGCCCCCTTTGGCAAGTATCACAGCTTGTAAACGCTTTTTGTACCCAGCCAAGAGTCTTTCAATTCTTGTTTGAGGTATCTTTGCCCATTCTTCCTTACAAAAGTCTTCCAGTTCTTTGAGATTTCTGGGCTGTCTGTCACGCACTGCTCTTTTAAGGTCTATCCATAGATTTTCAATTATGTTGAGGTCAGAAGATTGTGAAGGCCATGGCAAAACCTTCAGTTTATGCCTCTTGATGTAATCCCCGGTGGATTTCGAGGTGTGTTTAGGATCATTATCCATTTGTAGAAGCCATCCTCTCTTTAACTTCAGCTTTTTCACAGATGGCATCAAGTTACCATCCAAAATTTGCTGAAATTTTATTGAATCCATTTTTCCTTCTACTCGTGAGATGTTCCCTGTGCCACTGGCTGCAACACAACCCCAAAGCATGATTGATCCAACAGCATGCTTAACAGTTGGACAGAGGTTCTTTTCATTAAATTATGTGCCCCTTCTTCTCCAAACGTACCTTTGCTCATTCCGGCCAAAAAGTTCAATTTTAACCTCATCGGTCCACAGAACTTGTTTCCAAAATGCATCAGGCTTGTCTATATGTTCATTTGCAAAGTTCAAACGATGATTTTTGTGGTGAGGATGTAGAAGAGGTTTTCTTCTGATGACTCTTCCATGAAGACCATATTTGTACAAGTATCTCTTTATAGTGGAATAGTGTACCACAACTCCAGTGTCTGCCAGATCTTTCTGGAGGGATCGTGCAGTCAAACGTGGGTTTTGAATTGTTTTTCTCACAATCCTGTGAGCTGTTCTGTCTGATATTTTTCTTGGTCTTCCAGATCTTGCTTTAACTTCCACTGTTCCTGATGACTGCCATTTCTTAATTACATTCCGAACAGAGGATATTGACATCTGAAAACGCTTTGCTATCTTCTTATAGCCTTCTCCAGCTTTGTGAGCATCAACTATTTTCAGTTTCAGTTTTATAGACAACTGCTTAGAAGAACCCATGGTGCTGATTGTTGGGGAAAGGTCAGATGAGTCTGGGCATTTAAAACCTTTGAGATTGACATCACCTGGTCTTCCCAGAAGATGATTGAGAACAATCCATGACACTGGCAGGTCTCAGCTTTGCAAAGGGGGCAGTGCATGCTATAAATTCTGCAGGGTGCCCAAACTTTTGCAGACGTCATTTTTTTGTTTTCTGTTATTTTGAAAGTGTAAATGATGGAAATAAAATCTAACTTTTGCTGACATATTATAAGAATGTCTAATCTGTAATTTGATGCCTTTTGGAGATTTTTCCATCTTCCCTTGGCTTCTTTATGCACATTAATACAAATTTTTAGCTGGGGTGCCCAAACTTTCGATCCCCACTGTATATATGTGATTTTGTATTTCCGGGTAGGGGGCGCATGCACGCGCCGCCATACCTGCGCCGTCATTGGCGGCCACAGATGTCGATCACTAGGTCCCAGCTGGAGATTCCCCGTCGGCACCCAGCGATCACCAAGTATCACTGACGGGAGAAGCCTGTGTGTAAACAACACAGGTCTCTCTCCTGCCAGAAAGGACATGCTGCTGTGTACTTCTCTGCACAGCGCTGTATCACAAAAAATGGCTTGGTCAGGAAGGGGGATAAATCCTCTGGAGGGCAAGTGGTTAAAGTAGAATTAAGCCCAAAAATAAAATTTTATATACTACAGCTTACAAGTTCTTAGATGTTGTGCTTGCATTAGTTTTCTTTTTTTTCCCTTTATTTTCACCTGATGGCCCAGTAAATCTGTTATTTTTTTAACTTCCTTTAACAGACCAGGCAGAGGGACAAATTATTCTCTACTGACAGGAGAGCACAACAATGATCAGCTTTTATTTATTTATGTAAAACCTTTACCCCAAGAGAAAAAAAAAACATCTTTTGCTGTAACTGTTTAAAAAGTGTCAGTTGGAGTTCATCTTTGTTAAATCCATATCAATCTGCTAGTCCATCTAACATTACCCTCCCCCCAGCCTAACACTGCTGCTGTCCAAAGGTGTCTCTATTGCTCCTCCATCTGGAATGGAGGCACTTTAAATCTAGGTTCAGACTAGCCCGCAAGGTACAGTGTATTACTGTGCAGGCAGTGACAGTGTCGGCTCAGCACATCACATTGCTTGCTTTTTTTTCTCTTCAGTTTATTTGAAGTGTAATTTAGTGACAATTCATTCATGTCACTGCACAGCAGTGTGGTGCGTTTTCCTGCTGTGTGATGACATGTAGCGCCCTCCAATGTGCTGCGGAGACATTCTGAATTTTACTGCACACCAGCACTTCCTATGTAAACTAGTGGTGAGGCTGCTCTACACATTTGGGGCAAAGATCTATAGTCAAAAATGGAGTGAGGGAGGTGGATCAGACCGGATAAAGCTTGGTCTCCTTCACCTGTCACTCATCTATGTTTATATATCTATACACCTTGCTGCAGGAAGAGGAAGCATGTGAGATGTAATGAGAAAGGGAACCATCAGCCTCCACTCACAAGGACTGTGCTGACATGTGAGAGAACAAGCCACTGGTCATGTCCACAGAGGATCACAGATCAGCCCCACTGAACTGCTTTCCACTGAACTGCCCCACTGCACTGCGTCCCACTGAACTACTCCACTGAACTGCCCCACTGCACTGCGTCCCACTGAACTACTCTACTGAACTGCTTTCCACTGAACTACCCCACTGAACTGCTTTCCACTGAACTGCCCCACTGCACTGCGTCCCACTGAACTACTCCACTGAACTGCCCCACTGCACTGCGTCCCACTGAACTACTCCACTGAACTGCCCCACTGCACTGCGTCCCACTGAACTACTCCACTGCACTGCTTTCCACTGAACTACCCCACTGAACTGCTTTCCACTGAACTGCCCCACTGCACTGCGTCCCACTGATCTACTCCACTGAACTGCCCCACTGCACAGCGTCCCACTGAACTACTCCACTGAACTGCTTTCCACTGAACTACCCCACTGAACTGCTTTCCACTGAACTACCCCAGTGCACTGCTTCACACTGAACTACCCCAGTGCTCTGCTTCCCACCAAACTACCCCAGTGCACTGCTTCACACTGAACTACCCCAGTGCTCTGCTTCCCACCAAACTACCCCAGTGCACTGGTTCACACTGAACTACCCCAGTGCACTGCTTCCCACCAAACCACTTCAGTGCTCCGCTTCCCACTGAACTACTCCAGTGCTCCACTTCCCACTGAACTACTCCAGTGCTCCGCTTTCCCACTGAACTACTCCAGTGCTCCGCTTTCCCACTGAAATACCCCAGTGCACTGCTTCCCACTGAACTACCCCAGTGCATTGCTTCCCACCGAACCACTTCAGTGCTCTGTTTCCCACTGAACTACAGGTGCACTGCTTCCCACTGAACTACCCCAGTGCACTGCTTCCCAGTGAACTATCCCAGTATTCTGCTTGCCACTGCACTACCCCAGTGCTCTGCTTCCCACTGCACTACCCCAGTGCTCTGCTTCCCACTGAACTACCCAAGTGCTCTACTTCCCAATGAACTACCCCAGTGCACTGCTTCCCATTGAATTACCCCACTTCACTGCTTCCCACCAAACCACTTCAGTGCTCTGCTTCCCACTGAACCACCCCAGTGCTCTTGCTTCCCACTGAACTACCCCAGTGCTCTGCATTCCACTGAAGTACCCCAGTGCTCTGCTTTCCACTAAACTACCCCAGTGCACTGCTTCCCACTGAACTACCCCACTACACTGCTTCCTAATGAACTAACCCAGGGCACTACTTCCCACTGAACTACCCCACTGCAATGCTTCCCAATTAATTACCCCACTGCACTGCTTCCTAATGAACTACCCCACTGCACTGTTTCCTAATGAACTACCTCAGTGCACTGCTTCCCACAGCACTGCTTCCCACTGAACTACCCCACTGAACTGCTTCCCACTGAACCACCCCAGTGCTCTTCTTGCCACTGAACCACCCCAGTGCACTGCTTCCCACCAAACTACTCCACTGCACTGCTTCCCACCAAACTACCCCACTGCACTGCTTCCCACTGAACTACCCCATTGCTCTGCTTTTCACTTAACTACCCTACTGCACTGCTTCCCACCAAACTACCCCTGTGCTCTGCTTCCCAGTGAACCACTCCACTGCACTGCATCCCACTGAACTACCCAAGTGCACTGCTCCCCACTGAACTACACCATTGCTCTGCTGTCCACTAAACTACCCCAGTGCTCTGCTTTCCACTAAATTACCCCACTGCTCTGCTTCCCACTGAACTACCCCAGTGCACTTCTTCCCACTGAACCACCCCAGTGCCCTGCTTCCCACTGAACCACCCCAGTGCACTGCTTCCCACTGAACCAGAAGCGTAACTTGAAGCTTGTGGGCCCTGATGCAAAAGTTGACCTGGGACCCCCCTTACTACCACCCACTGCTTCCACCGTGCGCCAACATACTTGAAGTGATTTCAGATCTTTATTTACATATTGAGAGGGTAATTCAAAAGATTTGGGAGAAGTGGTCAACATTTAGATATACCTCTTCAATTATTCTGAATACTTGTAAGCAGACCCCAGTATGGAATGTAAAAATGTGGGCAAGAATGTATTACAACCTTTTATTTCCATCCCCCTAGGTGAAATCATTAAACTCTCTCTCTTCTCCTCTCCTATTCTCTGTCCTCCTCTCTCTTCTCTCCTATACTTTTTCCTCCTTTCTCTCTTCTCTTCTCCTATTCTCTGTCCTCCTCTCTCTTCTCTCCTATACTTTTTCCTCCTCTCTCTCTTCTCTCCTATTCTCTTTCCTCCTCTCTCTCTTCTCCTCTCCTATTCTCTGTACTCCTCTCTCTTCTCTCCTATACTTTGTCCTCTCTCTCTTCTCTTTCCTCCTCTCTCTTCTCTCCTATTCTCTTTCCTCTGCTCTCTTTTCTCCTCTCCTATTCTCTTCCCTCCTCTCTCTCTCTTCTCCTCTCCTATTCTCTTTCCTCCTCTCTCTCTTCTCTCCCATTCTATTTCCTCCCCTCTCTCTTCTCCTCTCCTATTATCTTTCCTCATCTCTCTCTCTTCTCTCCTATTCTCTTTCCTCCTCTGTCTCTTCTCCTCTCCTATTCTCTGTCCTCCTCCCTCTCTTCTCCTCTCATATTCTCTTTCCTCCTCTCTCTCTTCTCCTCTCCTATTCTCTTTCCTCCTTTCTCTCTCTCCTCTCCTATTCTCTTTCCACCTCTCTCTCTTCTTCTCTCCTATTCTCTTTCCTCCTCCCCCCTCTCTTCTTCTCTCCTATTCTCTTTCCTCCTCTCTCTCTCTCTCTTTCTCTCTCCCTCTCTCTTCTCCTCTCCTATTCTCTTTCCTCCTCTCTCTCTTCTCCTCTCCTATTCTCTTTCCTCCTCTCTCTCTTCTCCATTCCTATTCTCTTTCCACCTCTCTCTCTTCTCCTCTCCTATTATCTTTCTACCTCTCTCTCCTCCTCTCCTATTCTCTTTCCTTCTCTCTCTTCTCCTCTGCTATTCTTTCCTCCTCTCTCTTCTCTTCTCCTATTCTCTTTCTTTCTTGCTCTCTCTGTCTCTTAAATTCCCAAACATCATTCTCCCTTTCCGTCTTTCTATCCCCCATGTCTCTCTTTTTCTCTTTCCATTTCTCTCTCTCCCCCATGTCTCTCTTTTTCTCTTTCCATTTCTCTCTCTCCCCTTCTTTCTCTCTCCTCTTCTCCTTCCCGTCTTCATTTAATCTCCCTCCATTAGTTCAGTGTCGGTTCACACCAGAGACTGCATGTGATATGTACAGTGACACTGAGCAGTTCCTGTGCAATTCACATGCAGTCCTGTGCAGTGCGATCACAGCCCTTTCATTTTGGATGGACAGAAATTGCACACCACAAGTATCGCATGCACTGCTTTTTAAAATACACTGCAACAAAAGTACCATGCGATCTGGTGTAGGCAAACACACTGCACATGTGATCTGTGTTTGGGGTGTCATTAACCTCTTACTAACACCCACTAAAGATCACAAATGGAGTGTGTTTTGCATGCAGTGTGAATTGCACAGGAATGCACAGCACGTTCCTGTGCGATTCCTTTGCAGGTATGATGTGAACCAGCCCTGGTTTCTTAGGTGTTCATGTCTCTCTTTTGTCTGTATGCAAAAAAATTAAATACAAGTTTGGCTTACTCCACCCTGAAGGACATTTCCATCTCACATGCAGGCAGTCCGTGTCCTAACCATTCCCAGAGCACTTTGCAGGCAAGACTGTAGTGTCCAGAATGTGAAATGCTCTGCCCTACACTGAGCACTGACTGCACTGACACAGGGAGATGGGCTCTCAGACTCCCAACAGCTGCAACTCTTCCTTTTCTCTTTTCATCTTCTGTCCAGTTGTAGATAAGACATTACAGGGCATGTGAGGAGGGGGCTGGGCAGAGGGAGATAACAGATTTCATAGGACAAGGATGACTAAGGGATGGATGTAGGTTAACTCTTCTTTTTATAATAATAGTTATTACTATATTAATAATAATAATAACTCTTTCAGAAAAGTAAAAGGAAAACATCACATTGTGATATATAGGAGGAAACTGCTTCTGCTTTGAAGAACAGGAGTTGACAGTCCCCAGGGCCCCCTGGAGAAGGGGCCATGTCCCAACTGCCACTGACATCTGCGACCCATGTTGTTATGCCAGTGCACTTAACTGCCTCTGTGCTCTACTTCCACTGAACCGCCCCACTGCACAGCTTCCCACTGAACCGCTTCCCGCTGGGCCGCTCCCCCTGTACCGCCCCACCGTGACGCTTCCCACTGAACGGCCCCACTGCGCTGCTTCCCACTGAACCGCCCCACTGCGCCGCTTCCCACTGAACCGCCCCAGCGCTCCGCTTCCCACAAACACCTTAATGCTCTGCTTCCCACTGAACCGCCACCCAGCGCTCCGATTTCCACTGAACCACCCCAGAGCTCCACTTCCACCATCCCACTGCGCTGCTTCCACTGAACTGCCCCATTGCACCGCTTCCCACTGAACCGCTTCCCACTGAACCACTTGCCACTGTGCTGCTTCCCACTGAACCGCCCCACTGCACCGCTTCCCACTGAACCGCCCCACTGTGCAGCTTCCCACTGAACCGCCCCACTGTGCAGCTTCCCACTGAACCGTCCCACTGCGCAGCTTCCCACTGAACCGCCCCAGCGCTCCGCTTCCCACTGAACCAGCTTAATGCTCTGCTTCCCACTGAACCGCCACCCAGCGCTCCGATTTCCACTAAACCACCCCAGAGCTCCACTTCTAACTGAACCACCCCAGCGCTCCGCTTCCCACTGAACCGCCTCAGAGCTCTGCTTCCCACTGAACCACCTTAGTGCTCCGCTTCCCACTGAACCACCCCAGCGCTCCGCTTCCCACTGAACCACCCCCGTGCTCCGCTTCCCACTGAACCACCTTAGTGATTCACTTCCCACTGAACCACCCCAGCGCTCCGCTTTCCACTGAACCACCCCAGCGCTCCGCTTCCCACTGAACCACCCCAGCGCTCAGCTTCCCACTGAATCACCCCAGGGCTCCGCTTCCCACTGAACCACCCCAGTGCTCCGCTTCCCACTGAACCACCCCAGTGCTCCGCTTCCCACTGAACCACCCCAGCGCTGAGCTTCCCACTGAATCACCCCAGTGTTCTGCTTCCCACTGAACCACCCCAGTGCTCTGCTTCCCACTGAACCACCCCAGGATAGCTGTTCCCTGCAGCACTGTTCCCGACCCTCTGAGTGTGTCCAGAGCTGCCCTCCAAGTGGTGCAGGATGAGGAGGAGGATGATGAGGAGGAGGCCCGCAGTGTGCGGAGAACGCTCAGCATCTGACTCCTCTCCATGGCAGGTAGCGGTGGGGCTCCGGAGCTGTCCGCCTCCATGTGAAGTACTCACCGGGCTGGGTGCGGAGGGGAGCCGGCTCCCTGTGATCGCTGTGCCCGGGGCAGAGTCCTCCCTCCCGGCGGAGATGTAGAGTGGCGCCGGCTGGCTGTGCGGTGTGACAGCTCAGGAGGAGTGGGAGCCGTGCGATGGAGACAAGGGGCAGGATGATGATGACGGGGGGGAGGGAGGGACGGCTCTGCTCGTCTGTCTTCATACACAGGGAAGTGTGAACTTACTGATCACATACACGACACACAGTGTCCTCCCCACCCCGATCATTGCAATGCACGAAGTTGGTGTGTGATGTCATAGACAGCAGATCTGTCACACATCGTCCATACTCATCTACTACTCCGATCATGGTCCTGCAATTTGATGTCCATGAACTTCTTAGGGCTCATTCTCATGTGCGCTTGTCACCCCTGAAGTAGCGTTGTCTCCTCATCCCATTAAACCTGAACAGTGAACACATATTCATTACACAGGTTCTGAGGCCAATTTCATGCAGATAAAGTACTAAGTGACTTTACCACTTGTCCTCCAGAGGATTTACCCCCCTTCCTGACCAGGCCATCTTTTGCGTTACGGCACTGCGTTACTTTGACAATTGCACGGTCATGCAACGCTGCACCCAAATGGAATTTACGTCCTTTTTTCCCCCACAAATAGAGCTTTCTTTCAGTGGTATTTGATTGCCTCTGCATTTTTTATTTTCTTGCGCTATAAAAAAAATCCGCCAATTTTGAGAAAAAAAAAACATTTTGGACTTTTTGCTATTAAACATGTCCAGTAAAAAAATTTTAAATTCAAATTTTGTCATAAATATTAGGCCACAATGTATTCTGCGACATGTCTTTGCTAGCAAAAACCCCAATACATGTAAATTAATTGGTTTACGTGAAAGTTATAGCGTTTAAAAATGGTGGTATATATACTGGAATTCTTTTCATTTTTACTAGTAATGGCGGCGATCAGCGACTTATAGCGGGACTGCGGCGGACATGTGACACTGGGGGGAACTTACTTGGTGTCACTGACATCCCCAGTGACACCAGTACAGTGATCAGTGCTAATAAAAAGCACCAACACTGTACTAATGGCATTGGGCAGGAAGGGGTTAACATGAGGGGGATCAAAGGGTTAACTGTATGCAGGGAGTGTTTACTAGGGGGCGGGATGTGTGTGCTTCACTGTACTCACACTGCTGTGGATGGCTGTGTTGTGCCCAAACTGACAGGGAGGAGGACTGTTAGTAAACAAAACAGTCCTCCCCATTGGAGATCCTCAAAATCACTGGGCGGCGGCGAATAATTACCGACCGGGGCCCAGTGATTGACAGACACGGCCCCAAATGGTGGCACAGGTAGGGCTTGCGCGCCCCCTACCCGGAAATAAGAAATCACATATACAGTGGGGATCGAAAGTTTGGGCACCCCAGCTAAAAATTTGTATTAATGTGCATAAAGAAGCCAAGGAAAGATGGAAAAATCTCCAAAAGGCATCAAATTACAGATTGGACATTCTTATAATATGTCAACAAAAGTTAGATTTTATTTCCATCATTTACACTTTCAAAATAACAGAAAACAAAAAAATGGCGTCTGCAAAAGTTTGGGCACCCTGCAGAATTTATAGCATGCACTGCCTCCTTTGGCAAGTATCACAGCTTGTAAATGCTTTTTGTAGCCAGCCAAGAGTCTTTCAATTCTTGTTTGAGGTATCTTTGCCCATTCTTCCTTACAAAAGTCTTCCAGTTCTTTGAGATTTCTGGGCTGTCTGTCACGCACTGCTCTTTTAAGGTCTATCCATAGATTTTCAATTATGTTGAGGTCAGGAGATTGTGAAGGCCAGGGCAAAACCTTCAGTTTACGCCTCTTGATGTCGAGGATTTCGAGGTGTGTTTAGGATCATTATCCATTTGTAGAAGCCATCCTCTCTTTAACTTCAGCTTTTTCACAAATGACATCAAGTTACCATCCAAAATTTGCTGAAATTTTATTGAATCCATTTTTCCTTCTACTCGTGAGATGTTCCCTGTGCCACTGGCTGCAACACAACCCCAAAGCATGATTGATCCAACCCCATGCTTAACAGTTGGACAGAGGTTCTTTTCATTAAATTCTGTGCCCCTTCTTCTTCAAACGTACCTTTGCTCATTCCGGCCAAAAAGTTCAATTTTAACCTCATCGGTCCACAGAACTTGTTTCCAAAATGCATCAGGCTTGTCTATATGTTCATTTGATATGTTGATTTAAACCCTGTGAATGGCACACCACTGCTCCATGATCATGGAGTGGTTAAAGGATGGTGGTAATGTGACCCCAGTTAGTAAAACTGCAGCTCAACTGCCAGGCTTTACCATCTCCTGGCCACACATGTAGACTTTCATATTTTATGAATGTTTGTTCAATTTTCCAACGTTAGTGGGACCAGTACGACATTCATTGTGGAGAAAATTCACAGTAGTAGGACAGAAAAGTTCTCTCAAACAAATTAATTTCTAACAGTGTACGTGGTTTTCATTCCAAAATCAAATCATAAACCAGAACTAAACCCATAGATATGAAATGGTATGAAAACTGACCAAAGTATATACTTCTATGTATATATTTCTATAGTGTGTACCTGCCTCTCGACAAAGCACTAAGTCCCCGGTCACACCGGCGCAAATTGTCATGCGATTGATCATTTCAAATTGCATGACAAGTCACACCCTATTGTCCGCAATGGAGCAGTCATATCGTGAAAGCAGTTCATGAAATACTTGTTGCAAGTTCAGGAGTGACTTGCTTAGACATCTGTACATGAAGCTGCACAGATGTCTTCTAAGTCTCACCTGAAGTTACACTGACATCCAACTTTGAAATCGTGCAAATTCAAGTGAAGTCGCACGATTTCAAAGTCAGATTCGGTGTGACCAAAGCCTAAGTCTAGGTTCACACCTAAGCATTTTCCGTTGCGTTTTGCAGAAACGCACAGCAGTCCATTTAATATGATTTCCTCTGGGACACGTTCACATCTCTGCATTTTACCCGGTGCATTTTTTGGAAAGGCTCAGGGACTTATATAAAAGCAAAACGTTGTGTTTTTGGTTCTATAGACTTCAATGGAAACGCTGCAGAAAAGCATGTAGTGCTTTTTTTATGTGTTTTTGCCACATTTCTGCTGCATTTTAATCTGCCCAGCAACAAGTTGGGGAAAAAAATGCAAAATGCATAAAAAATGCGGTAAAAACACATGCAAAAATGCAAAACACACCGCAAAAAGCACTGCAGAAATGGATCAAACGCAAACTGCATAGGTGTGAAACTAGCGTAAGTGTAATTTCTCTCTGCTGTCTGGTTCCTCTGTTATCAGCAAGAGTCACCTCTGATAAGTTTTCTTGACACCAAGAGAATAATGGTGACAGGGGAGGGAGCTCCAGCAGATTGACAGCCTCAGCTCTGTTCCTGTGAGCTGTGTGGAGGGGGGTCTGTGAAAAATCCTTTTCACCTCTGAGATTTACAAGGATGTACAGGACAAATGGCTGCAGATAAACTGGTACAACTCATGTAGGAGGATTTGTTTCTCCTCTGTGTATCACCTCAGACCACTTCACTGGGTATATGTGAGGGTTTACAGCCACTTCAAGGCCTTGTTCACATCATACGTACAGAAAAACTGATAGTAACTGACAGGCATGTTTCACTTGCAGAGACCTGAGTTTACATTTTCTTGCATGCTGCAATGAGTTTTTTACACACTGCAGATTCCTGCACAGAAAATCCACATGTGATACTAGTGCTGTGGTGTGACTGGGGCACATAGAGAACAATTGATTTAATTGTGCCTTTGCAGAAAAACTGACATCTCTGCACCATGGTGTGAATGAGCCCGAAGAGTTTAAAAAAACAGCTACATTCCTGACATGTGCCGGGAATTTAACTGTCACATCGGCTTGTGCTCTCAACCAAACTGTCAAATCATCAAATGGCTGGTGTCACGTAACTGATCACGTGCAGCAGCACAGCAGTTGCAGCTCAAACAGAGGCTAAAATAGCAGCTTCCTTTGCTGAAAACAATAGAAGGGTTTAGTTCTGCATTAAAAGCAAGCAACATTTTTAAAGTGTTACTAAACCCAGGACCCTGCATTCACTATATCTGGTCTCCCACAGTACACACAACACAGAGATGCAATTATTTTAGTAAATATAAACTGTTAAATATCTTTTCTCATCAGAAGTTAGAGCGGTCTTGTGACTTCTATCTGTGTCCAGCAGAGCACATGTTAAAGTTTGTAGGATGAGTTTTCTTTCTGCTCTAGGAGGATGCAGAACCCCTGACCTCTGTCTGGACAGTGTTGATTGGCCCTGTGCTGATCACATACACTCTCCCAAGAAAAAAAACAAACCTCTCTAGCAATACACTCCAAACTGAGCATGTGCAAAGTAACTCTACATGATATATCGGAGATAAGACGGAGACACTGGAAGAAGGGGAGGATTAGAGAAGACAGGATTAAACAGCCTTTTTACACAATGCAGAGGATTAACCCCTTCAGTTCCACAGTGAGTGTGAGAAGCATGCTTTACTGCATATAAAGACTGATTTAACTGTTGTGGGTTTAGTAACATTTTAGGTACTCTGGAACTACTTTTGTTAAGTCATCGAATGTACTGAGAATGCTCGTACAAATATTACATACTTGGTAAGGTTGAATAAAGACACCCGCCTATCCAGTATTCGCATGAACATTTAAAAATCTACTGGTGCTTTCCCAGCATTACTGGGCAGCACAGTGGCTAAATGGTTAGCACTTCCACCTGGCAGTACCAGGGTCGTTGGTCTGAATCTCAACCACAGCACCACCTGCCTGGAGTTTACATGTTCTCCCTGTGCCTGCGTGGGTTTCCTCTGGGTACTCTGGTTTCCTCCCACACTCCAAAGACATGCTGGTAGGTTAATTGGATCCTTTCTAAATTGGATCCCTAGTATGTGTATGTATGAATGTAAGTTAGGGATCTTAGATTGTATGCCCCTTGAGGGTTAGGAATTGATCTGAATGTATGATATATATGTAAAGCACTGCGTAAACTGATGGCGCTATATAAGTACCTGAAATAAATAAATTACTGTGTATTCCTGCTTTCTTGTGACATCCTCCATGAGCTCCCGAACCACTTATTGTCTTTCTCACTTATGTTTGTTTGGAATGAGTGAGATATGCACACAAGATGATTAGGATGTGCCCAGGCACTCCGGCGCACCCTGTGCTCATGCCTACGCAAGGCTCCTCATGAGAAACTAGGATTGTTATAGAGGGCCAAACATAATTCTGTTCAAAATTAAAATATAACTAAAGGCAAAACTTTTTTTTCGTTTTCAATAGAGTGGAGAGGGATTAGAACCCCTGGGTGTTTTTATTGCTGTTTGTGCCCCCGGTAGGGAGGTTCACACTCTCTCTTTGTCCTCTTTATCATTATCAGTGAAAGCGAAAGTAAAAGAAAATCCCAAATTTTGGGCTGTCCCCAAAAAAGTAATAGAGGGGAAATCTTCCAATGGGGGCACTAATTCTGGTGACGAGGAGGGCCCCAAGGGATTCCTTTCATCTGCAGGGATTTCCTCTCACTTTCTGTTAGGCTATGGGACAGGAAGTGAAGAGAAATCTCCATGGGACACAGATTGGAAAAGAAAAAAAAACTAGCAGGGGCTATTAGTGTCCCTTACCTAGGTTAACAATAATGAGGTGCATGAAACACTGCAATCTGAGTGCATTTCCCACACAGCATTCCAATAGCACGGCCCCTGCGATCTGCTGTGGGTGTCAATACAAAGTTACCGATACCTCTAACGTAGATCGCAAACGCAGTGCATTTACCTGCACCAGATCGTATGGTACAAAACAACCATGCGATCTGGTTGTGGTGTGGCTCCAAAAAAGGTGCATGCACTTTTTTGATGTGATTTGAGCCCTTTCAGATCGCACTGCACTGAATCACATGTGAATTTCACAGGAATTTGGTGCAATTACTGTGTGATTGACATGCAGTGTACAGTTTAAAGCAGGACTTACTCTATCCAAAATTTGAAAAATAAAAAAGTTTTGCCTATAATTCTACATTAATTTTGGAACTCGGAAGGCCCATAGGTACATAAACACATAGAAAACAAATGCTAGGAATAATAGGTACAACTGCTCATGAAATAAGTCTTTCAAATGGGTGGTCAGGAGGTGGTTAAAATGGGTTAAAATGGGCAGCTGAGCTGCAGTTTTACTGCATCCACGAGCGCTCACTCAAACTGTAAAATAACAGTCGGACTGGGCTGTTCACATGCCCCGATCACAATGTTCTGCTTCGTGGCCACTGCATTTGTGCTGAGTTTGACACGCTGGAAGCAATAGAAGGTACTTTTTTTAATACATACTTGAAGGGCTGTGGATAAGGGGATACCACCAGTCCTCTTGTACAGGGCCCAGGCCAGCAGCGGGGCCCAGGCAGCTGGGTGAATCGGATGTGGGCAAGGAGGGTGATCGGCATGGTGGGAGTGCAATTACTGGAACCGATCCCCTGTGTATCTCTCTCTGCAGCAGCTGTAAGCTGGCTTCTCCTCTCCCTCCCATTGGCTTTCAGCTGCTGCAGAGAGAGCCATATAGGGGGTTGGTTCCAGTAATTGCCCCCCTGTCGCACTGTATTACCCTCCCTGTGTACCATACGTTTCCCCATGCTGCTCAGGCCCCTTGTGTGAAGGATGTGTGAACCCCCCCCCCCCACCCCACAGTACTGCCACCTATCCTCCCCTCCTTCCCAGGATGGAGAGTGGCGAAAGGGCTGGCAAATATATCACATTTTACCAGACCCTTTCTTTCCTGGATGAACACAATGAGTGCTCGGTATCGATCACTCGCTGTGTTCATTCATAACTGAAGCATAGTACACTGTGGTTTGTTTTTTAACGGGGGGGGGGCGGTCAGGTTTGCTGTGTGGGGCCCCATGGTTTCTAACAGCAGCCATGCCTACTTTTTATTTTTTACCTGAATTTATTTTCATTTTAACTGCCATATCTAGTGCTGAGAATTTTCAAGATAGTGAAGGTGAAATAATAGTCCTTTGAGTTCTAAAAGTTTAAGAATAACAGAATGGACACATTTGTCATCAAAATTTGGCTTGTAAACAGCAAACCAAAATCGGATGTGACAAAATCCTTGTTGCTTTCAGTTTCTTATATCACGGGGGTGATGTAAAAAAAAAAAACCTCTCTAGCAATACACACCAAACTGAGCATGTGCCTGTGACCACAGGTTCAGTCTGTATCAGGTGGAGATTTCAACAAGAGGAGGGGCAGAGAAGAAAGGATAAAACATAATTTTTACACAATGCAGAGGATTAACCCCTTAGGTTCCACAGTGAGTATAACAAGCATGATTTACTGCATATACAGAATGATTGTACAGTTGTGGGTTTAGGAACGCTTTAATATTTAACTGAAAAAGTCTTTTGAGCACAAATAACTTTCTAATAGTTATTTGGCAGTGTTGAAAGTACATTTAGATGCAACATACAACAGCTGGGAAACCTGCAGGAAAGTACTCATGGGGGAGTCAATGACAATTGTATAAATATTTACATCTTTTTAGTCTTTGAATTTTTGGAACTTGATAAATTAATATTTTTTCAGCTTTGGTATTCGGAAAAAGTATTGAGTGGTCTGTTTTTTTAATGTCATTACTACCTTACTGTTTCATTTACTGGAAATGACCTTTTATCAGTTCATAAAACTGGTAATTATAATACATTTTCTGTACTCAAACGCTAATTACCACTCAAATTAATAATAATTTAAAAATCCCTGGCTGCCACATTAAATAGTGTCAATTCTCCCTGGTACACACATGAAAATTAAAAATGATAAATGCAGCACTCTCATTAATTAACCACTTGCCTACTGGGCACTATTACCCCCTTCCTGCCCAGACCAATTTTCAGCTTTCAGCGCTCTCATACTTTGAATGACAATTGCGCGGTCATGCAACACTGTACCCAAACTAATTTTTTATAATTATTTTTGAGACAAATAGAGTTTTCTTTTGGTGGTATTTGATCACAACTGGGTTTTTTTTTTTTTTGTGAAACAAACTAAAAAAGACCAGAAATTTTGAAAAAATAAAGTTTTTCTTAGTTTCTGTTATAAAGTTTTGTAAATAAGTAATTTTTCTCCTTCACTGATGGGCACTGGTAGGCTGCACTGATGGGCACTGATGAGGCTGCACTGATAGGCGACACTCACGGGCACTGTTAGTCAGCACTGATGGGCACTTGGTAGGCGGCACTGATGGGTGGCACTGATTGGCACTGTTAGGCAGCACTGATGGGCATTGATATACGGCACTGATGGGCACTGATAGGTGGCACTGATGGGCACTGTTAGGTGGCATTGATGGGGAGCACTGATGGGCACTGATAAGCGGCACTGATGTACACTGTTAGGCAGCACTGATGGGCATTGATAGGTGGCACTGATGGGCATTGATAGGCGGCACTGATGGGCACTGATAGGCAGCACTGATGGGCACTGTTAGGTGGCACTGATGGGCGGCACTGATGGGCACTGATTAAACTGATGTGCACTGATTGTCAGCACAGTTGGGCACTATTGGCCTAACTGATGAGGCTACACTGATCACCAGGACACTGATGATCAATGCCCTGATGATCAGTGTAGATGTCCCCCTGTGAAATGCTGCTTACCGGCTCTCCTATCTTTACCCGCTGTCAGCATGAGGAGAGGACTGGCGATAACTGGTATTTGCTATTTACCCGGTGATCAGCTGTGATTGGACACAGCTGGTCACATGGTAAAGGTGGCTGTGATTGGCCTGATCCTTAGTCATGCGATCAGCTGTGTCCGAAGGACACAGCAAACACAGATCACGCACAGTGCGCCCCACAAGATGTGTGGTTCTGGGAGGACATCCATGGACACCCTCTGAGAACTAGCCGACCGCACTGTAGCCATCTTTTGGCTATAGCACGGTCGGGAACTAGTTAATTAAGCAAATTTCCAAACACCAAATTGTGACTTCCAGTATAATATACCATCCAGGATTAGGCAACCTTTTAAGTGTAATATGCTGAAAACTCTGTGTAAGAAATTGAAAGATTTGCAAGTTATACTTTATAAAATAAAAAAATGAATATTTAGTAAGTAAATTGTGGTGCTGTAAACTGGATTCTGCAATAACAACCCCCAATATTGACATGAGTGGGAGTAATAAAAAACCCCAGCATTGGTGTCAGTGACTACAACAGCACCCCCCAGAAATGGTGTTAATGTGTACAAAAATAACCCCTAACACTGGTGTCAGTGGGTGCAATAATCCCCATCAGCATTGATGTCAGTGACTATAATAATAAACCTCCTAACTTTAAACGTTCATAAGTAGGGACATCCCAGGTAAAGGCTACTGAAACCTGCGCGACGGACTGCATTAGAAAGTGGGTGTGGCTATATAGGGTTAAATATTGAGCATTGTTTAAAGCAGTACCGTTAAATAGATTCTTAGTCTACACACAGTGCACACTGTACACATTTGCCACGGTCCTTGTACTACTACTAGGCACTCTGGTTAGGAGAAGGTAACATATAGCACAGCGAAAAATACCCTGCAGTGTGTGGTCAGCTGGAGAAAGAAAAAATGCCATGCTGTTGGTGGTCAGTGGGAAGGAAAAACCTGGCATTGTAGGTCAGTGGGGAAAATGCCCTGTGTCATTGACCAGTGAGAGAAAACAGCCTAACATCATTGGTCAGTTGGAGAAAACTGTCATGCGTCAATGGTCAGTAGGAGAAAACAGCCCGGCGTTGTAGGTCGGTGGGTTAAAAATAAAATGTGTCATTGGTCGGTGGAAGAAGTGCTTCAATGTTAGGGGGAGGAAAAATTACACTGGCATTAGTGGGAGTAAAATGCAGAATGCATGTAATGTCCTTGTATTTTCCTTGCTTTACATAATAAAGATATACAGGATTAATTAAAAAGAATGAAAAGTGCAAGCGCCAAAGAGTGCAGGGGTCAGTAGTATCTAAGCTAGAGTGCAAGAGCCAGTTGTATGTAATGCAGAGTACATGGGTCAGTAGTATGTAGAGCAGTGCACAGGGGTGCGTAGTGTTAAAGCAGAACTCCAGCTTTTGGTACACTTTACTATGCTGGCCCAAATGAACAATGTCTCTCATTAACATGTGAGGCCACTGGATGTGTTGTATAAACTGTATGTAGCTGAGGCTACATACAGCATACAGCACTGTGTTCCGGTGAGAGCTGAGACCTTCCTTTCTCAGAGCCGGAACACAATAGAGTCAGTAATATATAGAGCACAGTACAGGGGTTAGTAGTATGTAGAGCACAGTACAAGGGTCAGTAGTATGTAGAACACAGTACAGGGGTCAGTAGTATGTACACCCTGTTCCAAATTATTATGCAAATGATATTTTTCTCATTTCCCTAAATAATTGATGTAAATAACAGTCAGCATAATTCTCATGTTATCAACTATTAAGAGTACAATTCAAATTTTATTGAACAAACCTCCTAATGGTAACAGTATTTTTTTTTAACCATAAAAAACTTACAATGCACTGTTCCAAATTATTCCGCACAGTAAGTTTCAAAACACTTTATAGGTTGTAAAGAACTGAAAATTGTCATTTGTTGTGTTTGCAGCATATTTACTGAAATCAAAAGCTATTTCAATCAAACTTTTAACGACATTTTAACTTTTTAAACATTTTAACAGGTCACGTTACATTTTAACATAGGGCCCCTTATTTGATAGCAGCTTCACAAGTCTTGCATCCATTGAACTTGTGAGTTTCTGGACAGTTTTTGCTTGAATTTGTTTGCAAGATGTCAGAATAGCCTCCCAGAGCTGCTGTTTGGATGTAAACTGCCTCCCACCCTCATGATCTTTTGCTTGAGGATGCTCCAAAGGTTCTCAATAAGATTGAGGTCAGGGGAGGATGGAGGCCACACCATGACTTTCTCTCCTTTTATCCCCATAACAGCCATTGATGCAGAGGTATTATTTGCAGCATGAGATGGTGCATTGTCATGCATGAAGATGATTTTATTACAGAAAGCATAGTTCTTCCTTCTGTACCAGGGAAGAAAGTGGTCGGTCATAAACTCCACATACTTTGCAGAGGTCATCTTTACACCTTCGGGGCTTCCTAAAGGGGCCGACCAGCTCTATTCCCATGATTCCAGCCCGAAATATGACTCCACCACTGCATTGCTGACGTCGCAGCCTTGTTGGAACAGGGTGGCCGTCCACCAACCATCCACTACTCTATCCATCTGGACCATCCAAGGTTGCACGGCACTCATCAGTGAACAGAACTGTTTGAAATTTAGTCTTCATGTATTTTTCTGCCCAATGCAGCCATTTTTGCTTGTGAGCATTTGCAAGACTCTGGAGGGCTCTACACCTTGATGTCCGTGGGACTCCAGAGGCACCAGCAGCTTCAAATATCTGTTTGCTGCTATGTAATGGTATTTTAACAGCTGCTCTCTTGATCCGATGCATGGATCTGGCAGAAATCTTCCTCAATGTGCCTTTATCTGCACGAACCCATCTGTGCTCTGAATCAGCCACAAATCTCTTAATAGTGCGATGATCACGCTTAAGTTTTCGTAAAATATCTAATGTTTTCATACCTCGTCCAAGGCATTGAACTATTTCACTCTTTTCGGCAGCAGAGAGATCCTTTTTTTTCCCCATATTGCTTGAAAATGGTGCTCTGCTTAATAATGTGGAACACCTTCCTTTAGTAGTTTTTCCTTAAATTGGGCTCACCGGCCAATCTAATTATTACAGGTGTCCGAGATTGTTTTCAGTGATCAAAAGAGCCCTGACACACAATGCCATCCATGAGTTAAACTGAAAAACAAAATATTTAATTTTTGTGACACTTAAATAGAATTTGCATAATAATTTGGAACACGGTGCAGAGCACAGTACAGAGGTTAGTAGTATGTAGAGCAAGATCCAAGAGGGTCCCCAAGGGTCACATGGTTGCAGCGTAGCCAACCATAACACCATTTCCCTTGGACTTCCTGTCCAGATTGTGGTACCACTTGGGTTGAGTGCCACCTACAATGGAGAAAACAGACTGCACCTGCCTACAGCCAAGAGGAGGAAGATTATGGCTGTGTAGTAATGTTCCGTCTCCTGCATCTTGCAGGACAAGCCACGGCGAACCAACAATGTGGGACAGTGTGCAAAATCCTGGGACTGTTCTGGGACACCTGGCAACTAGGCATCTTAATATGAAAAGTTTACAAGAACCTTAGTTTGATATCTTACTTTTTTCACTGCCCTCATAGCAGATGATAATCTAGTCTCTCACATTTGAATGGCTAGTCTGTAGGATACCCATGATATGTCCTGGTTAAATGACTCATTTAATGTGGTTTAAAATTTTAGCAAAAGTTCTAATAGATTAAATATAGTGTGACAGTGTGGTGATCTGTTACGACTGCATTCTCAACAAGGCAGGTTGAGGGGCTCCAGGGTGCTTGTTTAAGTTGGAGGAAACTGTATTTTCAGTTTCCTCGGTTCTTTGTAAAACTCTGTTTGGGACCTGGAGCCTGGAGATTTCACAGTGATCTTGGTGGAGGAAATCTCCAATCCTGGGACCAGGTTTTGAGAATGGCCAAGAGACTGATTGTACATATGTGTGTGGGTCTCTTCTAGCGTCAGGACCAGAGTTCTGGGCTCCACCATCCTGAGGAGTCCATGTTTGTGCAAGGGAGCAGCCACAAGCATGCATAGTGGCACGGTGTAGTCTGACAGAGCAGACAGAGGGCCTAAGCCTGTGGGCTAGAGAGGCAGGAATGCTGTGAAAGAGCTAACCAAAGTACAGCATTTGTATGTGAATGGTCAAGAGGACCGAGGCATAAAGCCTGAGCAGCGATGCTGCAAAAGAGAGCCAGGATGCTGAATCTTTTTCTTTTGCATTGATGGTGGATACCCCTGCATGGGAAACATACATTTTATGGACATTTTTTGTTTTCTTTAATAAAAGTGGGCCAACAAGCCTTTAAACAATAATTTCTGGCGTGGACTCTACTCACTGATAACCACTACCCTGAGCTAAATAACCACCAAATATTACAATAGATATGCATCCCTTAGTAGGTAATTAACAGTTGGGCTTCATACCAAATTGATGGGTAGGTGACAATATTAGGTAGTTCGGTATAAACCAAAGAAAATGCTGGACACAGACAATGTCTTCACAGGCAAAACTTTAATAAACCGACCAGTTTCAGCATATGGTCCCACCCCCAGGACTACCCCTCTGTAGCAATCGTGCACACAGAGATGGACGCGGTCATCCATTTTGCTCCAAACCCTCCATCTTGTATTTCTCTCTCCCTCTTCCCTCATCCCCCTCTCTCTCTGTTGAGTGACACGTGGTCCCTGGATGCTGAGTTCAAAAAGGCATCAAGGCCCAGCGGGGGAGTCTGCGAGTCTCTGCTTGGAAAAGGATCGTAAAACCATAAGCCAGTCCCTCGCTGAGCTTCAAAGACATGCCAGATAAGCCATGAACCAGACATCACATTCAACATCCACTTTCCCCTATGATTAGATATCTTGGAATATGAAAGACTTATATAAAAACCAGGCATATATTCAGACCGGTCACTTTAATACAAGTCGTCTGATATATTACACTCCCTAGCTGACACAAACAGGAGAGCAGAAAATGATATCTCCTTAACCATCCAGGCAGGTATGTCATATTTCATATCTAGATGTTCAGCAGATGATTCTGTATATTAATCTACCCGTGGATAGAATGGTACATGTACCTAGGTAAAGTTATTGACCATAGTATAATTTGTGAGGGATTTGGTCATAGCCTGAGATCCCCGCCTACAACACCCCTCCCCAAATGAGGCGACTGGTTCTCTGCTTTAAGGAGACACCCTCCTGAGTTCCTAGAAAAAGGCTGTTATGCTCGGAGCTAGCTTTGGGAGATAAGGCAGTTGAAGATTCTCCTTTTTAACATCGGGACTAACTTTGGGAGATAAGGCACCCTTTTGGCTCAGGAAACTTGATCTGCTTAAACCAGGACTTTTGGCAAGTACTTTATCCCTCTAAACTTCTTTCTGTTATCTCTTTGCTGTGTTATTGCTCTCTGTATATTTATATATATATATATATATATTGGCTACATCTTTTTCTCTAAATATTTTTATTGCACCCTTTTGACCTTTTAGTAATAAATCTTACTTTCTGAAAGTGTTGAACTGTTTCTAAAGCTCTTTAATGCAAACTAAGAACCCCTGTCTCTGAAGAGTGCTACTGTGTGTTTTAAACGACTGCATACATCTGTCTGCGGTGACATTGTGTATACAAACGATTATTCGAACATCATAGTGTTATTGCTGATATTGCCAAGTTTCCGCTTTCTCTGTACAAAAAGGAGGTGGTGGCAGTGTGAAGGGTTAATTGTGTAATTAACCTGACCCAGTAACAATCGCTCCCAGGCTGCAAATACACAGATTGTGGTCCATTAGCTGGAAAATCTTTGTGCAGAGTACAGCTGGGCGTGGCATTGTTACGCACGTGACAGCACGGTTTTAGATTGGCTAGTCCTTCGGTCACGAGTTTGTTGAGAACGGCTGGGGTTTGACGCCGTGATCGTCACACCCTCTAGAATGTTTCATCTGATGAGTTCAATCACAGAACATAACTCTTCATCCTCTATTATAGGGGAAACCCTTGGAAGAAATATCAGATCTCCTGGCTAGGTTGTATAGCTGTCCTGAAAATTATATTACTTCCAAAACTGTTGTATCTATTTAGAGTCCTCCCTAGACCTTTCCCAAGTCATGGCATGTTTGCCTTAATGCCTCTTCTTGAAGTATATTGAACACAACTTGAGACCAAGGGTCTCCAAAACCTAAAAATAGGTGTGACTTGGATGTATAAGTTATACACTATTATTGAGCTGCTTAAATTTGCCCCCTAACTGCTTATCATGCAGTTTCCAGCACACCACTATGGGTTATTCTGGAGGCCTATAGAGCAGACAACATGTTATGAACATCTCCATCACTCCATTACAAAACAATAACATCAACCCTGTTATGAGGTGGAGGATAGATTCAAGTATTTAGGAGAGTTGTTCTTTCTTTACTTTCCTCTTGTGTTTCTATGTGTTTTTTTCTTCTGCTGATTGTGATTTGGAGACTATCTTGCTTCAGGGTCTTCACCTCTATCTCTGCTCTTAGGTACCCCTTTTCTCCAATTAACCCTTTCCCTTTTCACTATTACTGTTCTTAACCACTTTTTTTCTTTCTCTCAATGCTGCATATTGTTTAACCAGACATGTTTACAGAGTTCAATTCTAATCTTATATTGTTACTGGAAGTCTGGGTGTGAAATATAAACAAAGGTGCTCCTCTTTGATTCACTTAAAGTGGTTCTAAAGGCAGAAGGTTTTTACCTTCGTGCATTCTATGAATGAAGGTAAAAAAATTTCTAAGTGCACCTCAACCAAAAGGTTTTTTACCTTCATGCATAGAATGCATGAAGGTAAAAACCTTCTGCCTTTAGAACCACTTTAAGTGAATCAAAGAGGAGCACTTTTGTTTATATATCTCAGCTCCCCTAATACTTACTTCACACCAATCTTGCTCCAGTGATGTGCATGAGAGCTGGGTGTCTCCCAGGTCTCACTGTCCTCATTGGCTCACACAGCAGCGGGAGCCTTTAATGCAAATTATAAATTCGAAATTTATAAATGCAAATTTAGCAGAGACTTATGAGTTCCAGTCTGTCCCCCAATGCATGTCACAGTTGGTCAGTGAGGTCACTTCCTTTCTTTAAACTACCAATCGTGATGCACAGGAAGTATTGGAATGGAGTTAGACTTTCTTTGCGTAAGCTGAGATTTGCACAAGAGAGCTTCCATGGTTCTGGGGTTCACTGAACACTCCAGCTACCATTTGAAAATATGTCTGCCACAAAGCTTTGCTGTTAGTTCCATTAGTGTATGTGCACAACAGGTTTACTTTAAAAGTATCCACTTAAAGACCAATCATTTTCTGAGACATTTTGTTTACAAGTTTAAATCCTGTATTTTTTGCTAGAAAATTACTTATCCAGTTCCCAACTGCGCTATAGCCGAAGGAAGACTACAGCGTGGTGGTCTAGTTCTGGGACAACGTCCATGGGTGAAATTCTAGAACACACCTCCCTGCGCACCCCCAGCGGCACGCACCTGGCACCGCCGGTGATCGCTGCGTCCTACGAACACATCTGATCATGTGATATGGTAAAGGTCAATCACGGCGGCCTTTTACCACATGATCAGCTGTGTCCAATGACATAGCAGATCACCGGGTAAATACAGTTGCCGGTTATTGCCTGCACTTTCCTCACACTGTCATAGAGTGAGGAAAGTACTGCTGATAACCAGCAATTGTCAGCAAAGGGATCGACACTGATCATCAGGGCACTGATGATCAGTGCCCAGCAGTGCCGTCCACCTGTGCCACCCACCTGTGCCCATCAGTGCCGCCCACCTGTGCCACCCACCTGTACCCAGCAGTGCCACCCACCTGTGCCCAGCAGTGCCACCCACCTTTTCCACCTACCTGTGCCCTGCAGTGTCACCCACCTGTGCCCATCAGTACCACTCATCAGTGCTGCCCATCAGTGCTACCCATCAGTGCTGCCCAGCAGTGCTACCCATCAGTGCCGCCCATCAGTGCTGCCATCAGTGCCACCTATCAGTGCAGCATCATCAGTGCCAGCTCATCAGTGCCGCCTATCAATGCCGCCTATCAGTGCCTCCTATCAGTGCCCATCAGTGCTACCTATCCGTGCCACCTCATCAGTGTCCATCAATGCTGTCTATCAGCGCAGCCTCATCAACGCACATCATTTATGGAGAAAAATTACCTGTTTGCAAAATTTTATAATAGAAACAAAGAAAAACTTTTTTTTTCAATTTTTTTGCTCTTTTTTGTTTATAGTGCAAAAAATAAAACACCCGGTGGTGATTAAATACCATCAAAAGAAAGCTCTATTTATGTGAAAAAAATCATAAAAATTTAATAAGGGTACAGTGTTGCATGACCTCGCAACTGTCATTCAAAGTGCAACAGTGCTGAAAGCTGAAAATTGGCCTGGGCAGGAAGGGGGTAGAAGTGCCCAGTAGGTAAGTGGTTAAAACCCCCAAACATTATATATTTATTTTAGCAAAGACTGTAGAGAATGAAATGGCAATCATTGCAATTTTTTATATGACATGGTATTTGTGCAGCATTTTTTTAAATGCAATGTTTTGGAAAAAATACACTTTAGTGAAGTAAAAAACCCCCCACAATATATACCCCAATTTGTGCTTGTGGAATGACAACAAACTACGGTACTTAAAAATCTACATAGGTGACACTTTAAAAATGTTTACATGTTACCTGTTTAGAGTTACAGAGTAGGTCTAGTGCTAGAATTATTGCTCTCACTCTAATGTTCATGGCGATACCTTACATGTGTGCTGCGAACACCGTTTACATGTATGCACGATTTGCGTATGAGTTCGCTTCTGCATGCAAGCACGGAGGGATGGGAGTGCTTTAAAAAAAAAATTCTTATTTATTTAATTTTTTTCTTTTACATCGTTCCTTTATTTATTTATTGGATCACTTTTTTTCCAATTACAAGGAATGTAAGCCCCCGCAACATCTCCAAGATACGCCCGTTCTTAACCTCGGAAGCTACTAATGCAGGCCGTAGACGGGTCAAAAATCGTCCGAATTAAAAAAAAAAAACAATGAAAAATCGGTAGTTCGATCAGCCGACGTTACCACCAACGTTAAAAAAAATCGTCCGATTTTCAACCCGTTTATGGCCGGCATTAACCCCATAACTTCTGTCCCTTGCAGAGACAGGGGAGCACACCATACAATGTGACAGCAATACAAATACGTTATTTGGATTACAATGTTTTTATTTGGATACAAATGGATACATTTGTTGCAACCGCAAGACTTTTTCATATAAAATATAATAGTGGACTTCTTTTTATTAAGTGTTCTTGCATGGCAAGACCACTTACTGTTATCTCACATATATATTCTTAATATTATAGCCAAATTTACCACCCTAACTCCTCCCACAGTTTTTACACTACATAGACAGTAATATACGGAAATGTGCGGATTGTTCCCGATTGGTGTGCTATTACTTTGTGGAATGTTTCGCCAAATGGTTCACGAATATCGACATTTTTGTTGTGAAATTGGTCCCATAGGAATGAATGGCGGAATGATAAAAACTAGAGTGGGAGCTGACAAAAGCTAGAGTGTGAGCTGAAAAATCAGGACATGATTTCTAAACTGCCATCATTCCCTCATTTTCAAGCTCACTTACACAAATCTTATATCAAAAGGTTCAGCTATCCCTGCTGCCACTAAAAATGTCCACGGTTAAGCCAAAGTCCTGATAGTTTTCCCAATATGACATTTGTTTGCAACTCACGCCGCCCATTGACATTCATTGAAACTCCACTCTAGCCACCTCAAATTTGAAGGGCAATTTCTAAACTGCAACTGTGCCTTCATTTTTAATATTTCAGAGACATACTATGCATCAAAATGTAGGTCTGGGTCTTGTGATTCTCACAATATAAAGCTCTTCGGTGTAGGATTTATAATTTTTAAACTACAACCGTTTGAAGATGGCAACTGCCAGTGAAGTGAGCAAGTTGGAGCAGTTTGTTTTTAACTGCTCTTCTCTGCCCTTGCTGTAGAGTGAGTTGCCGTAGGAACCCAGGTGTGTGAGCAGGCAGCAGAGTGACAAAAGCTAGAGTGTGAGCTGAAAAATCAGGACATGATTTCTAAACTGCCACCACTCCCTCATTTTCAAGCCCAACCAACACAAATCTTATATCAAAAACGTTCAGCTATCCCTCCTGCCACTAAAAATGTCCACGGCTAAGCCATAGTCCTGATAGTTGTCACAATATGACCATTTGTTTGCAACTCACGCCGCCCATTGACATTCATTGAAACTGCACTCTAAAGCTCTTCACTGTAGGATTTATAGTTTTTAAAACTACGACCATTTGAAGACGCCGGTAAAGTGAGCAATTTGGAGCATTTTTTTTTAACCGCTCTTATCTGCTCTATTTGAAATCTAATTTTGAATTTGTGACAGTTTGGCCAACTACTGGTTAAAGGTTTGGAAATAAGTTTTCTACAGTAGAGAGTATTTGAGGTGATAATGCTGCTAATGTTTTTATAAATGTATGTTTTAATGTAACTGTGAAGCACTTTGGACAACAACATTGCAATTAAATGTGCTATATAAATAATTAAAAGTTGAAATGCATTTCTCACTCTATCAAGCTTGCAATGTGCACTTTTTAAATTTGATCAATCAATTGGTTAGTGTAATGTTTACTATCTTTACTCACTCCAAACACTCCACACAGTTACTCTGCCCACTCCATAAAGTTACTCTGCCCAGTCCAACCTTTCACAGTTACTCCAGCCACTCCAACCACACAACAGTTACTCAAGCCACTCCACCCAGTTACTCCGCCCACTCCAGTTGTAGACTACTGGTGGAGGCAAGAACACTTCACACAATTTCCCCAGAAATTGTAGCTTTTCTAGTTATTATTATTATTATTGCTGCCACCAATGTCTTTCCAGCATGACCGATAAAAAGAAACGAGAAGATCCATGAAAAACGGTCAACGGCATTGCCCCACCAACGGCGTGAATATCGGCCGATTTATCGTGCGGACGAAAATTTGGCAGATAAACGACCCGTCTATGGCCTGCAATACTAGCCATTCCATATCTGCCACCCCTCTCTGCCAATCCCTCCACTAGCTTCCCATTGCCGAACAGATAAAATACAAAACATTAACAATAACATATAAAGCCATTTAGAACTCTGCCCCAAATTACATCACCAATCTTGTCTCCAAATATCACCCAAACCGTACTCTCCTCGTACGACCTCCTGCTCTTTAGCTCCCTTGTCTCCTCCTCCCATGCGCATCTCCAGGACTTCTCCAGAGCCTCCCCCATCCTCTGGAACTCTCTACCCAAATCTATCAGACTATCGCCTACTCTGCCCACTTTTAGGCGATCTCTGAAAACCTTCTCTTCAGGGAAACCTCCTACCAGTCCATCCCCCAGTTATTATACAAAAGGTTATTACCTTTTATACCACCAGCCCCTCCCTCTTAGATTGTAAGCTCCGAGGAGCAGGGCCCTCCTAACCCTCTTGTATTGAACTGTATTGTTGCTGTATTGTCTCCCTTTATATTGTAAAGCGCTGAGCAAACTGTTGCCGCTATACAAATCCTGTATAATAATAATAAACATCCCTTCTAATAGATATATGCATGACAGGTCCTCTTTAAGGAAAGATCTGGGGTCAAAAGACCTCAAATCTCTCCTTTACCTTTAAAAGCAAAAGATTCAAAACAAAAAAATGTAACTATTGCTTTAAAAAGGAAAAAAAAATAGTTTACATCCACCGCCTGCCGGATTTGACGTCATAACGTCACTCCAATCCTCCATCATGATAGAGACAATCAAAGACCATAGAGTCTCCATCTTCAGCCGACCGCACCATCTGATCATTTCTCGGGCGTGTTGGTTTTAATGTTAAGTCCGAGAAACACCAGTGAGCTGCAGGAGAGGGGAGACATCCCCTCCTGCTGCTACAGAAAGCATTCCAGTGTCTGAAGAGCCGCTAGGAACACTTTCAATAGAAAGCTGGCAGTCACCTGAAAAAAAAAAAAAACCGGGGTTATGGCTGATTTCTTGAGCCATAACCCTGGTAAACCACTTGAAAACCGCAATGTTTATATACGCATTGCGGTCTTCAAGTGAATATACAACATACCACATGTCTGTTAAATTGTAGTGTCATTACAGGTCCAGGAATAGCTTTGGGTGTGTCCAATATGTTGTTGTCACTATGTATGCAGCAACAGTTTAACGGAATATGTATTATATTGTACTGTCACTCTATGTCAGGAAAAGTTTAGTTGAAAAAATAACAAGAGTAACTGTAAAGAAATCTGTTATGCTTCTACCCCATGAGGTATGAGCAGGGCTTTTTTTCAGCCAGAACGCAGGGGAACACAGTTCCGGCACCTTTAGCACTGAATGTATGTGATGGTTAAGGGTGCTGGGGTGTGCTGGAGGATCTATTAATTCTGGCTGCTGGGAGATCTATTATTCATGGGGATCTATTTTTGCAGGGAGGTTTATTGTTGCTGCTGGGGGATATATTTTTGCAGGGAGGACTGTTGTTGCTGGAGGGGGATTTATTGTTGCTGAGGGGTTAATTGTTACTGGGATGGATCTACTGTTGAGGGAGAGGTCTATTGTTCCTGTTTTCTGGAGGGTCTATTGGTGCTGTTTGCAGGGAGATCTGTTGTTGCTGCTGGGGTCTATTGTTGCTGATGGGTATTTTAATTGCAAGTGATCCATTGTGGCTGTATCTATTGTCACTTAAGGGAGAGGTGGAGTAGAGGTGGGTAGAGGGTGGATCCAAGCAATGGTGCTTGGAGGTGGGTAAAAGGCAGAGATAAGGGATGACTGAGAAAGGATGAGTTCCAACATCTATTCTCTGAGAAAATAAGTCCTGGGTAGGAGGTAGTACAAGCTTAAACTATATGCAAACCCAATAACGTAAACTAAAGGCAAAACTTTTTTTGCCTACTGTGGCCCATAAGAAAGATTTCCCTTCACTTCCTGTCCCATAGTGACAAAAAGTGAGAGAAAAGTAACAGAATCCTTGGTTGTCACCAGAGTCACCAGAACTAGTGCCACATTGGCAAATTTCCCCTCTATTAGTGTTCTGGGAAGAACCCATAATTTGGGATTTTCTTTTACTTTCACTGTCAATGATGACAGTAAACATGACAAATAAAAACCTGACAGATGTTTTAATCTGTCTCTGCTCTGCTATCCAAAACTAAAAGTTTTGCCTTTAGTTATATTTTGACATATAAGCTTTAAAATTTTAATTTTGTTTGAAAAGTAATTTTCAATATTTGTATATCTTCAGCTTTCATTATAATATAATTTTGTCCAGAAGGTCCTTGTTCAGGTAGTTCCTGTTATACTGTGACAACGTTCCCGGACATATGTCACGTAGCCAGGGGCGGACTGTCAACTCATGGAGCCCCCGGGCAATAGGGGATCATGGGGCCCCTGTGTCCTTGCCCACGCTCAAAAAAGCCTATAAAAAAGGTACCAGGGGCATTTCATGGGGCCCCCTACTGACCCCGGGCCCCCGGGCAGTGCCCGAGTGCTCGAATGGTCAGTCCACCCCTGAACGTAGCCATTGCTGGAGTGCATGTAGACAGGAAGTGCCTGCTCTCTGATAGAGACCCCAGTGTTTACTCCACATTTTATGTGCCATTCATAGAATGTAGAGTGCATTGTGCATTCTTCATTGTTTCTAGAGAGCTTTCTATATAACCTTGCTATGAATACTCCTTGATTAGAAGAGAGGCAAGTCACTCAATTCTGAAAGGTCACGTGCCCAGTTTTTTTCCACATTCGAGTTATTTAAATGGGATTTAAGAATCCCAAAGCACGGGAATCATGGAACACATTTGTAGCACACACTGCTGAGCTTTATAAATGTGCAGCTTTTAATTCCTGTATGGCCACAATAAGGCCAAATGTTGCTTTATAATCAACACTAAATTACACTGATCTTCTTTAATCAGTATATGTACAGGAAAAGCTTAGCTGAAAAATAATGATAGTAATTTTAAACACAGCTGTTATACTTCTTTTCTGTGAGATATGAGGACATACTGTACATGCAATAGAGCAGTAATACTGGGGAAATAATGAATAAATGCAATGGACAATGGATGGAGCAATCTACTGGGGGCAGTTATGAATACATGCAATGGAGGTGCAGTCTACTGGGGGCAGTAATGAATGAATGTAATGATCAATAGATGGAGAAGTCTACTCTCTGGGGAAGTTATGAATGTATGCAATGGAACACTGACTACTGGGGCAATAATGAATGAATGCAATGGCGCAGTCTACTGGGGGCAATATGGATGAATGCAATGGAGCAGTCTACTGGGGGCAATATGGTTGAATGCAAAGGAGCAGTCTACTGGGGGCTATATGGATGAATGCAATGGCGCAGTCTACTGGGGGCAATATGGATGAATGCAATGGAGCAGTCTACTGGGAGCTATATGGATGAATGCAGTGGAGCAGTCTGTTCTCTGGGGAAGTTATGAATATATGCAATGGAACACTGACTACTGGGGCAATAACGAATGAATGCAATGGCGCAGTCTACTGGGGGCAATATGGATGAATGCAATGGAGCAGTCTACTGGGGGCAATATGGATGAATGCAATGGAGCAGTCTACTGGGGGCAATATGGATGAATGCATTGGAGCAGTCTACTGGGGCAATATGGATGAATGCAATGGAGCAGTCTCAGGCACAAAATTTTTTTGTTAAATACGGTATATTCCTCAACAACCACAATAGATATAAATCAACTTTGTGTATGCTAATTACCTTTGCAAACCCAATTATTACCTTGTAAAAGTAGCAGTGATATCATCATTGTGCTGTAAATAGCCTGTACAGAGAGCAGAGCTGTGGGACAGACCCAGCAGGCCCATTTTCCATAGGCTGTCTGCATCAAACTAAATGGGACAGATACAAAACCAGTCACCCAGCAAAATGAGAGAGTGTATGACACCCAATACTGATCATACTTCCTAATCTAATTACTGACCTATTTCTCTCCTTAATTTGTACTTAGAAAATTACCCAAATTTTTATTTAATAGATTGAATAAAAATATATATTCACTAATAGGTAAAGAACAGTCAAATAGATAGGCAGTGACAATACCAGGTGGTTACTTCTTATTTATTTCTCTAAGTCCAGAATATAACCAATCTTCACTTGATATTTTGATACACTGCCATAACTCTACCTTTTGCCATTAATAGATAAATGGAGTTCTAGTCTCTTTTTTGCAAATAGGTAACAGCAATCTACCAACCACCCCATAGACTTTGTGTTGTACCCTTTCCCATCAAAAGATAAGTAGAGCTAGAGCTTCCCTTTTTCCCCTTTGCTATTTGCATTAGCAAACTCCTAGCCCCTCCTTTCTTCTTTCTACTTCAGATACACAAGGTTTAAAGGTTGCCGACTATGAGCACTAAGCCTATTTGCCAATTATGTGATTCTAACATTTCCAAAATCCCAAATCTATTCACAATTTGTCAAGTAAAAAATAAAATGGCTTATTAAGTAAACAAGAAGAAGGCCACCATGGTGAGTAACTCTATGAGCAAAGTCTGGAAGTGGGCACCATGGATAACTCATTATTATCCAAATTAATTATTGCTAAATATAGAACAATTTTGCTGGCTTCCGTGTGTTTTTTTTTCCTGGTTGTGATTTGAGGGGCTACCACGCTCCATAGACACAGACAGTGTGGTTTGGCCCCACCCCTGGTCCCTCCTCACAGCATTTGATTGACAGCAGCAGACACCAATGGCCCCTGCTGTTGCCAAAGTCCCTGTAAAAAGAGGAAGAGAGGAGGAAAGATTGCAGACAAGCACAGTGCTGGATCCCTGACAGGCTTAGGTAAGTGTTTAGAGGATGGGGGGAATAGTTATTGGGGTGTTTTTTACCTTATTGCATTCCCTGCAAAACACCTGGTCTTTAGATCCACTTTAAATGATATGCAAACCCAAAGTGGTAGTAAACTCTTCTTTAATAATTTTACCTACAGGTAAGCTTATAATAAAGCATAGCTGTAGATAGAATGAATATCTCCTAACGTGAATGTGCTGTTCCTTCCGAGCACTCTGCCATGGCCCGGGACCTCATCGCAGCTTGGGCAGGCAGAGCTCACGAACCCAGAAGGAAGACTGGGTGCAGATGGACACCCCGGGGAGCCGTGACAGCGCTCTGCTGCAGGGCTTCGTTTCAAGGTAAGTCCTTCATAATGTGCTAGTATGCAATGCATGCTAGCACATTATCCCTTTACTTTGCAGGGTTTTTTTTTTTTTAAATGTGGTTTACTACCACTTTAAAGCTCAAATAAGCTTTAAAATGTTAATTTAGTTTTAAAAGTAATTTTCAATATTTTTATATCTACAGCTTTCATTATTATATAAACTGTCTTGAAGGTCCTTGTTCAGATGCTCCCTGAGATATGCTATGTAGCCATCATTGGAGTGCCTTTAGACAGAAAGTGCGAGCTCTCTCATATACAACTTCACATTTCACTATGTTTTCTGTGAAACACATATAGAATGTACAGGGCAGTGTGCCTCCTACATTTTTTCTGCATAACTGTGTGATTGAAAAAGAGGGCGGTCCCTCAATTTTGAGCCGTCAGATGAAATTTTTTTCCGAAATGAATCATTCAGATGGTGCTTCAGAGTACTGAAGTATGTGAAATATGAAATGTGTAGGTTTTTTTCCAGCGGAATGGACGCAGTAAAGCCAGGTTCACACTTGTGCACAAGTTTAAATGGGCTGCTGTGCCCACAAAAAAGGCGGGGAAAAAAGTCCCTGACCTTTCTAAAAACTGCATGGAACCACATGGTGCTGCATCGCCATGCAGCTTCATGCTCATGAAAACATGGCCTTTTTGCCGATGTGTGGGGATGCAGTTAAAGATGAATGGCACCCTCGCCTGTCTGCTAAACAGCAGAAAGTCCTGCCTGCAGGTCGGGAACATGCAAGATTATGCACAAGTTCTCGGCCCGCACACGTGAATCAAAGCTAAGGCCAGAACGCAGCTTTATAACCTGAAAACAAAAATTTCATTTATCTCCTTTAACCCCTTCACGCCTAAGGGTAAAACAAATCTTAAAGCCTAATCACAATTCGACAACTTGTACATCCAGGTGGATTATACCTTGTTTTTTTTCAGAACAAATTGAGCTTTCATATGGTGGTAAATGATAATGGATATCTCCACATTTGTTTTTATTATCTAGGGAAAACTGGCCCAAAATAGTAAAAAAAAACATTTTTTTAAATTTTGTTGTATTTTTCTTCCATAACCTTCCAACAAAGAACAACCCAAAATAAATTCTCCTGCTCCTCCTGATCGCAGCGATACCACATACTGTATGTGTATGTTAGTTGTTTGCATCCGTAGTATGGCCCAGAAACAATAGTGCACTGATACTAATTTAAAATTTTTTTAAGAACTGACCCTGACCCTTGACCTTTAACCCTGACCTTGACCCAAACACTAATCCTGGCAGAGACCTAGATCAAACCTTCATCTAGGTATTTTTATTTATTTATTTTTTTGTATTTATTTACAAACATTTTTTTTTTAGTTCTCTGAAAGGACAGAGAGAGATACAATGTATCTCTCTCCTCCATTCAGAGAGAGATAACAAGGAGGGCGGGCTTCACAGTGACTGATCACTGTGATAGCCAATCAGAGGCTTTCATAATGATCATGTGACCCAGAATCAGGAGTTCCGCATCGCGGTCATTAGAACAAAACCAGGGGCTCTCTCTGACACCTTAGTCTTTGAGGGTGCGCTCCCAGCACTAGTACAGGTATGCAAATTAGCGGCTCCACTGAAAAAAGCCCAGTGGGGCCGCTAATTTGAGTAAGCTCGGAGCCAAGGGGTTAAGAAGTATATGCTGTTATGTTTTCTTTCTGTAAGGCAGCCCTTTTCAACCAGGGTGCCTTCAGCAGGGGTGCGTTGGCAAAATTGCCCCAAAATTGTATATAATCCAGCGGGTGGATCAAGCTTGCCTTTTAGTTACACAACACCAAAGGTTTTCATTGTGCACCAATACAACCTTTTAGCTGCCAGTGTCCTCACAACCAATGATGTAATCAGCTGATAAGGAGGACATTGAACGCCTGCACAACATCCTTGTTTGCCCCTCTCTGTCAGTACTTATTGTGATCACATTAGCAGAGAGAGGGAGAGAAACTGAGGAAACAGAGAAACACTGGAATACTAATCAGTACCAGTGTGCAAAGGTATGTCTACTTTGGAAGAATAAATCACCCCCAATGCTGGGTGCCCTATGTGTGTGGATGTTGCTGTGTTATGTAAGACCCGGGGCTCTTTTTCAGCAGGGACGTGGGGGAATACAGTTCTGGCACCTCCAGTACTGAATATATATAATGACAAGGGGTGCTGGAAGGTCTATTGATGCTGGCTGCTGGGGGATATATTATCACTGGAGGGGATCTGTTTCTTCATGGTGGTCTATTTTTGCTGGGGAGGTCTATTGCTGCTGGTGGGGGATCTATTGTTGCTGGCTGCTGCTGGGAGATCTGTTGTTGCCGCTGGGATGTATTGTTGCTGGGGTGGTATTTTGTTGCTTGAGGGTGTCTGATGCTGTTGGCTGCAGGGGATCTATTTTACTTCTTTTCCTGTTAACATTAACAAATTTCATATAAATTACCTAGCACCACGAAATGATACTTGGCTGTGTAGTTTCTATAAGGAGCGGTACTGGGAGGTGGGTAGGGGGACTGTATTCGGAGGTGGGTAGAGGGGGCAGAGGCAAGAAGTGATTCAGAAAGGGGGAGTTCCTGCACCTATTCTCTGGGGAAAAAAACTCTGGTAAAACCATTAGTTTATTTTCTCACATTTTAAAATGGAGTGCATTGCATAATTTTAAACGGTGTCACAAATGAAAAACAAAAGGTTGAGAAACACTGCTGTAAGGCATGAGGAAGTTTACAATAACTTTTATGTAATAAATTCCAAAGTAGTTACAAAGGATATAGATGCACTTTGTCTGAACTAAATGCTTTTGCAGAGTCATTTATTACCTTGTAAATTCTTCTGACGGTGTTATTTGTATTACACTGTAGAGAACAGCATATACTGCTGTGATTTATAAATGTGAATTTTTTTATTCTCTAAAGTAGTGGTATAACCAGGGTAAGGCCATAACGCTGCTTTATAACTGTGCATTTAAATATCATTCATCAGTGTATATATACAGGAAAAGCACAACAAATATAACTGTAAGCTCCATGCACACTAGCATTTTTAAGCTTCTAGAAGCTGTTATTAGCATTTTTTCTGCTCCTAGAAGCTAAATAGTGTTATCCTATGTGTCAATGAACACTACTTTAGGCTATTAGCATTTTTTGAGCGTCAGTGTCCAAGAGCAGAAAAAAAATCGTTTTTGAAGAGTTTATTCGAGCATTTTTCGAACAGAAAAAATACTAAAAGCTCCTAATTGCAACTAAAATGCTCCTAACAGATTTTTTCCTCTCCGTGTACTGTAAAAACGCTAATAAAATGCTTACGCTCCTAAACACTTCTGAATGCTACTAAAATGCTACTAAAAATGCTATTACCAGAGTTTTTATAGCATTTTTGAGCTTAAAAAAACCCACTAATGTGCATGGAGCCTTTCTGTGAAATGTGAAGAAGTACAAGCACAAAAACTTTTGTTTAAACCTTTGTGGACCAAGGGACGTATTTGTCCCATGTTTTTAATTGCCTGTATCATCTGATTAGGAACTTAAAATACTTTTTTTTTTTGGTTTGAGTCAAACTATTATTTCTTATCAACAAATGGATCTAACTTTTTGGCAATTATTTCATGAAATGGCTTAGTTACAGCAACTGAAGTGTACGAACTTTAAAAATAAAAAATTGATTCTTTTTGCGTTCCGTAATCTTATGGTCCTCAAAGGGTTAAGTTTATTCCTCAATGGCCACAAAGGATATATATCCACTTTGTTTGCAACAAATGCCTTTGCAAACCCAGATATTACCTTGTAAATGTGTGTGTGTTGGGGGGGAGGGGGGGGGACTTTGCTGATCCATCAGACTCTGCAGAAAACTGCACAAGGAAACTGGAAATAAGACCAATGACCCTGCACAAGGAGAGAGAGCAACAGTGATTGGTCTTTAGTACAGCAAGCTTCTGCTCAAAAACAACATTTCAAATTGGATTACTGCACAGATCAAAGCACACTAAGATTCTAGTAAGAATACACATCTCTGTAATTTGTCTTTATTCGCTACTTGTTTGCTGTTTGAGCTTTGTAGAATAATTTAATTCCTTTGGTTCAAAGTCCTCCTCTGTCATAAAACTTAATAGCTCTTTTGCACTGTATGTGACCTGCAAAAACAAACAATATTTGCTTATCCTGATATCAGAGTGGAACTACAGGCACAGTAAAACATTATATACTGTATAGAATGCAGTCTGTCAATTATTTTTTTTCTGAGTCTCCCTATCTCCTGTTGATCCAGCCAGGAAGTGTGTTATTCTTCAATTTTATTAGCAAACAAAGTTATCCAGCAAAAGTGGCAGTTAGAGGGATGAGACAAAGATTTAACGCTGACAATAATGCTTATAATGGTCAGCTTTTATTCATTTAGTTAAAGTCTTTATTCTAAAAAGAAGAAAAAAAAAGACCTGTTTCTGTGACTGCTTAAAAAGAATTATCAGGAGTTCAGCTTACATTCATGTGTAAAGTCCATCTAAATCTACTAGTCCGTTTAACACTACCTACTAATTGATAATGTTGCTGTCCAATGGTGGCTGATATGTTGCTCCTCCGTAAATACACTGAAAGAGTGAGTGTAGCCAGCTTAAGGCAAGAAGTATGTCACTGGCCAGTCACCAGGCGAAAATTAAACAAATACAGAAAAAACGAATGTAGCCAAACCATCTAGAAACTGGTAAGCTGCAATATAAAACATTTTTTGTTTTGGGGTTTATATACACTTGAATCAGTTTCAAAACCTGTGGACCTTTGGCATTTGAAACCAATTTGGTCTGTCAGATTGGGGAATGTCTTTCCTAGTTTTCATAAATCTGTTTAGGGTTTGCTGAGCTACAGAAGTGGAAATTACAAAAAGAAGCTTCTTTAAAGTATATTTCTGGGAATCTAATTGTAGGCAGGTTGCCTACAGAAGTTGGGTAGCAGTGGCTGACCAAGACAGAGGAGGGTGTTAAATGGTTCTGCTCTGTTTCCTCGGCTTTTGGGATCCAGCCTTCCCACCCTATGATACATAAAAAAGTGGGGAAAGTTGGGTACCTGGGCATTTGGTCTCGGACCTGCCTGGTAAGGATGATGTGATACCATTTTACGGAGGGGGACTGCTGGGCACTGTAGTCTGCTCAAAGTCACCAGCTTATCAGAAAACGCCCACACTATGGACTCTCACCTGTACAAGGTATGCCTGGGCAGCCACAAATCAGAATAGTTAGTGAGGGACGCTTTTGTACTGAACTGTAATTTGCACTGAACTAGAACACAACAGAGATTTTCAGTAAAGTTCGTTAATTGTTTTTGGAGCCTGGTCTGAAGTTATATACAAAGGGCAGCTAAATGAATTTGTGTCAATTAACGCACACACAGGGTATGAAGCAAGTCTGTTACAAGGGATTAACTCAGAACCAAGAGTAAAAGAGAGCATAATTGCCATAGATAACCAAGGACTGGTGTAAAGTGTTCCAGCAGCCTGTTGTGAAGCGTAGTACCCAGGCAAGGTGACATGTCCACCAGTAGCAAGGGAGCCAATGATCCTCCCTTCCCAGAGGTCGATTTTTCATAGCAACCTGGATGGAATCAGCGTTATGGAGACCCACAGCCTACCTGCATGGTACAGAAGAGAACGTAAGAAGTAACAAATACTGTAGCTGCTGGCTTTTAATATAGGGACACTTACCTGTCCCAGTGGTCCAGCGATTTCTTCATCCGAGCCGATTCTTCCATTGGCTTCGGGTGCTGGCGCCACCATCTTTAGTAAGGGAGACCGGAAGTGAAGCCTTGTGGCTTCACAGCCAGTTTCCTATTTTGCATGCAAAAAGCGCACTGCACTTTGTGAATGGGCTGCAGTCTTGTGGAACCTGTGAAGTGTTAGGAGGGGGGCCGAACTTCCAGCTCAGTTCGCTATCTTACCTGGAAGTTTGAGTACGTACCTGTCAAAACCAGGTAACGGCTCCCCCCCCCTCCCAATAAAAAGTGCCAAATGTGGCAGAGGAGGGGGGGGGAGGTAGACAACCGGAACTTCCCCATTTGGGTGGAGTTCCATTTTAAGTAAGAGCATGCATGACATCTGCACTATGTGCTTGGCAGGACCCCATTCTGTCACTGGGAGTGAGGTGGCAGAGGTATGCTGGACACGAGGGGTGGGCATGGGCTCAACAGTATCCCTCCTAAATGCAACATATACAAAGAGGTGCGTAGTGACACGAGATGCAGCACTTCACAGAAGAACTCTGTACAACTCTTAAAGTTGATTTTACCTGAACATGGCCTCCTCCCAGTCCTGGGCATTAGTGAGTGCGTGCACACACAGAAAGGTACTTCATGTGCAAGGTGAGTGACCTCCCCCACTGGGATGCTCCCGCTCCACTCCACCCACATAATGACAGTTGTAGGCATCCATTATTGTACACAGTCATTTTTAATGGTTTCTAATAGCAGAGCTGGTCAGGTTTCTGATTAAATTGACAATGTTTGTGTATTGTTCTAAAGTTGGAGGAATGTTATTTTTCAACGTACCTGGTATCCCAAACCAGTCAACTAGTCAACCAGCCCACCCTGTTTGATTATTAAAACTGAAATGGGAGTTGTATTTAGACCATCTCTAACACTGAAAGCCATGACATGCCAATGAGGATATTTGTCACAACTGCTTCTAATTTTTTTGTCTCTAATTTTAATATAAATGGTCTTATGTATCCAGATGTTGACCGCCCACAGAACATATACTGCAGAAAGGCAGCTACAGGTACATCGCTTAGCACATGCACACTAGTCCTTACCACACTACACAGTGGTTTGCAGCTCCTGGTACCCGGCCGCTTTCATCAGCTGGGGAATCATGTGAATGTTATGCAATCACATGATCACAATGTCAGCAAAGCTGTTATGAATTAATTTGTTCAAAACAGCTGTGATTCCTATAATGATACTGTGATTGGCTCACAGCTATCACATGGTACCTGGGCCAATCACAGCACCCTAAATCATGTGATTAGCTGTAGGCAATCACATATAACTAGTAATCACAGCTGTCCTGAATATAACCCATTTATGACAGTGCAAAACAATGTAACAGCAAATCAAACAAAATCCCTGATCATGCTCAATATGGTGACACTGAACTACTTTGATGAAAAAATAGAAAAATGTTTAAAAAAAGGAAAAAAAAAGTTAAAGTTAAAACATTGAATAGAAAATTATTTTTTTTCCTTTTAACATATGGTCACCAGTCAGTGTCCCTGATCACCAAAAACTTACAACTTCAAAAAAATTGCCATCCCTCCTACTAAATAATTCAGACTGTCTACTTTCCAAACATGGGTCATTTGGGGGGTATTTGTACTTTCCTTATAGTGTTACTAAACCCAGGACCCTGCATTCCTTCTGTCTGGTCTCCCACAGTTCACAGAATGTGGAAATGCAATTATTTTAGTAACTATATAACTACTAAATACCTTTTCTCATCAGCAGTTAGAGCAGTCTTGTGACTTCTATGAGTGTTCAGCAGACCACTGGTTAAGGTTGTAGGAGGAGTTTTCTTTCTGCTCTAGGATGCAGAACCTCTGACCTCTGTCTGGACAGTGCTGATTGGTCCTGTGCTGATCACATGCGCTCTCCCTAGGAAAAATAAAAAACCTCTCTGCATATGCTGAGTTTGATGTGTATTGCTAGAGTTTCTCCACACCATATATCTTATCAGGAGATAGGAGAGGGGCCTTGGAAGAAGGGGAGGATCAGAGAAGACAGGATCAAACAGCATTTTTACACAATGCAGAGGATTAACCCCTTTGGTTCCACAATAAGTATAACAAGCATGCTTTACCACATATACAGACTGATTTTGCTGTTGTGGGTTTAGTAACACTTTAAGAGGGCCTCAAGAAATGACATTGGCCATCAGTACATCAGAACTGATCAATTTTCAAATGTACTGTATATACCAGTGGTCTCCAAACTGCAGCCCAGGGGCCAGATGTGGCCCTTTGCTCGCCTTTATCTGGCCCTTGGGGCACTTCTTCTCCCACAGATACAAGACACTATATCTTCCACTGACACCAACAATGGGGCAAAATTCCTGCTACTGACATCAACAATGAGGCACTATTTCACCTACTGAAAATATTTTTTTTTTTTTGAAATTTTCAGTCTTTTCTTTGCTATAGCAAAAAATTTAAAAATGATGGGACACTATTCTTTAAACTGACACCAACGATGGGACACTATTCCTCCCACTATTACCAAGCATAGGACACTATTCCTCCCAATGACACCAATAATGGGGCATTATTTTTTCCACTGACACCAATGATGGGGCACCATTGCTCCCACTTATACCAGTGATGGGGCACCATTGCTCCCAATTATGCCAGTGATAAGGCACTATTTCTCCCACTGACACCAATGATGGGACAGTATACCTCTCACTGACACCAATGATGGGACACAATTCCTCCCACTGACACCAACAATGGAGCACTATTCCTCCCACTGATACCAATGACGGGGTACTATTTCTCCCACTGCCACCAGTGATGCGGCACTGTTCCTCCCAACGATACCAATAATAAGGCACTATTCCTCCAACAACACCAATGATGAGGCACTATTGTTCCCACTGACACCAATGATGGGGCACTATTCCTCCCACTGAAACCAATGGTGAGGCACTATTGTTCCCACTGACACCAATGATGGAGCACTATTGCTTCCACTACTACCAAGCATAGGACATTATTCCTCCCACTGACACCAGTGATGGGGCACTATTCCTCCCACTGGCACCAATGGTAGGGCACCATTCCTCCCACTGACACCAGTGATGGGGCACTATTTCTCCCACTGACACCAATGATGATGGAGTGCTTTTCCTCCCCCTATACCAAAGAAGCCCTGTTTACTCCCACTGATACCAGGACAATTTCTACTTCCACTGGACAAAGTCCGGCCCCCATAAAATCTGAAGGACAGTAAACTGGCCCTTTGTTTAGAAAGTTTGGGGACCCCTGGTATATACCATAGTTTGTAGACACTATAATTTTCACACAAACCAATTAAAATACACTTATTGGGATTGTTTTTTTTTTTTTTACTACAGACATGTAGCAGAATACATTTTGGCCTAAATTTATGAAGAAATTAGATTTTTAATTGGATACGTTTTATAACAGAAAGCAGAAAATATAAAAATTTTTTAGAAATTTTCAGTCTTTTTTCTTTGCTATAGCAAATCAAAAAATCATCAAATCAAATACCACCAAAAGAAAGCTCTGTTTGTGTGAAAAAAAATTATAAGAATTTCATTTCAGTGTTGCATAACCCCACAACTGAAAGGTAAAGTAGCACAGTGCTGAAGAGCAAAAAAAATGACCTGGTCATAATGGGGATAAACCCTTTCGGAGTTCAAGTGGATATCATCATAATTTTTCCAATAATTTTAGTTGTGCCCCACCCTCATTCTGACTCTAAGCACCATGTAGTAACTGCTAATACTTTTGTTAGCCATAAATTCCTATTTTTATAGGCTATGTTGCTAATCTGTGTTACTGAAAGTCTTAACTTTTCCAACTTCATAATTAAGCCTCACTTTCTCAAGTTAAAGCGGAGTTCCACTCACACTGTCAAAAAATAAAAGTCAGCAGCTACAAAAACTGTAGCAGCTAACTTTTAAAAAACAGCCACTTATTTGTCTCTCGGTCCCGCGGTGTGTGTCCCGCAGCCTGTTTCACCGGCCGTCCTGTATTCCAGGAGGCCGGCATCTTCAGTGTGGGCACCCAGCTGTGACAGCTTGCAGCTTCACAGACGGGTACCCACTGCGCATGCGCGAGCAGCGCTGCGCTTCATGAATGATCCTGTAGTCTTCTGGGACCTGTCACATGTCCCAAAAGACTACAGGGAGGGAGGGAGGACACCTTCCGCTTCCGATCGCCTAGGCGATCAGACTGGAAGCGGGAGCGGGTACCTGTCAAATTCGGGTACCCGCTCCCCCCCCAATAGTGCCAATCCTTAATGGGGAGCGGTCCTTAAAGCGGAACTTCCCCTTTTGGGTGGACCTCCGCTTTAAGCCCATAGCATCAGCCAAGCAACCCCCCCGTGCAATGAGGACATCCCTATGGGCCATCAGTCTAGGGTGAGAGAATGAAAACAATAGTGTAGCAGGTGCCTTTGGGTAAAATGGCTACTTTTACTTTACTAAGGACAGCCTAAATGAGTATCAGAGTAATTGTCAGGGTTAACACAGAACTTGGAGCAAAGCAAACATCTTTGATATGTAAACAATATATTTATTTATATAAAGCAGACCCAAGCTGTGGGAAAAAATGTTTGGTACAACACAATAACCATATCAACCTTTGAGAACTACAAAAGATAAATGAAATATACAGAGCTTTTTGAGGCTGATTTATTAGTAGGTGTACATATTTAATGTTTTTTTAAAAATTAACTTCTATTTTTTTTTATAAGCTGTCCAAAGTGAACAGAGCTTCACTTGGGTAGATGAAAATTGTATGCGCTTCCTAAATCATCCAATTGTTTCTAGCACCTGCTGCAAAAATCACTGTTGAAAGTTGACAGTCATTTACAGAGCTGAGATTATACTGGCTTTAAACTATAGTCTCAGACTAATCGCCATAATTGCTGGAGCTCTGGCTTTTCAGCTGCAACTTCCACCTTGCTATTGGCATGTTGACAGCAGAGTAAGCAGAACTGTATGGATGTTGCTGGAGAAAGGTAGTTATTATGTTCACTCTCCAAAGGCAGTATATAGAGGACCCAAGGGGAGGGGGTTGTACTCATTTCTCCTTATTTCATAAGAAATGAAAGTGGGTAATGGATTGCCTGCAGACTGCTCCACTGACTGTTCCTGCTTTTCTGCTTCAGAATTTATATATGGACCAGGTTCCTTGCCCAAATGTTACAAGATTTATCTACCGTAATTGAGTGTATCATGTGGATACTCTAGGCAAATGGCTAAATACACATAAAATACATATATAAGAGCTAATTTACTTGCCAAAGCATTTGTAATTTTGTTCAGGATTTTCACAGTCCTTCAAGACAGAACAGTCAGGTTACTGAAGGATGAAACATATCAGGAGCCTCTTTCTTTCACAATTACCACCATTTGTGGTTACACGGATCCACTGTATTTATCCCATAGTGGGATCACTGGCATTGTTTAGATTCACAAATCATTTTCAGCATATACATGTGTTTACCTTTTTGATTTCCCTTTTCCTTTTTTTTTTTTTCCCTCATGTTTAACACAAGGAGTGGTTTCACTGATTCACTTTGATTTTTATCCCCTAGTGGGATCACTATTATTTCTTTCAACCTGCTTATCCAGGGCATGTAAAGTTTACATGCGTTTATGTCACTTTATTTATTCACTGGTGTTGCCGTTCAGGAGCTCATTCGGCATCACGGCATTCAATATATGTGTATAATTATTGTGTATGTATGTGTGGAATATTTTGTTTATGTACTCACTTAGTAGAGATGGTGTAGAGGTATATTTTGGGGTATATGTCATATTTTGATTTAATTGATTTATAAGGGGTTCTTGTTTACCCATTCACTGAATATCACGTATTGGGGTTCACATATAGGTTATTAGCACAGCACCACAATTTACAATATCAGGAGAGACTGTAGGATTTTATTATGAAGAGCCGTGAGGAAGGAAGAAAAAGAAGATATGTGACCGAACCCTTTAAATATATTAAAGGATAAGTTCACCTTTGGAACATATAACATATTCCACCCGTTTTTAGGGTGGAACATGTAACATGTACCCATAGCCGCAGCAGCGCCCACCGCCCCCCCTCCCTCTGACAGTACTATCTATCAGACTTGCTCCGCCCACATGGCCACATCACTCGTCCAGAGTTCTGTGATTGAGTGCCTACAAGTCCCGGCAGCCTTAGCGTCTGTGGGCTTATAATTTTCTGTGGAGTGCCGTGGTAGTTCATTGAAGCTTCCTGTCAGAATATCTGCTTGGTCATACATCCTGTTCAGCTAGCAGATATTCTGACAGGTCTGCAGGAGACCTGCATGGCATCAGCCATCTACTGATCACTGGTGCAATGTTTTGCAGGCTCCTTTGGACAAAAATAATAAATGCAAAAAAATGTGCATTTATTATTTTTGTCCAAAAGGTGAACTTATCCTTTAAGCCTGGGTTCACAATGATGTGGTACGGAATTTGCAGAGTTTTCTGTGCGAATTCCACACCGCATCACAATTGCACCCCATTCATGCGAACAACACTCTGAAATCTGTCCACAAAACGCGGTGCGATGTGTAGAATCACATCGCATGGGTGTGAATACCCATGCGATCCGATTCTAGTGCGGACCAAAAAAAGGGTCCTGCACCTCTTTGGTGCAGAATGTGGTGCAATTTAAGCCATACAAAATGTATGTCTCCAATCGCACCGCACACAAGTCGCATGTGATTTGCACAGGAATGGGGTGCGGTTACTGTGTGAATCACATGCAATATACCATACTGCATATGTGTGAACCCGGCCTAAGGGTCCAAATAAGGTTCAGAAGGGCAGTATTTTCAATATGAAGCTGAGATCAAGAACACAGGGACATGACCTCAAACTAGCACGAGGAAAAGAAAAAAATGACCTTACAAAGTTATATTTTATTTGGCCTTGTTCAAGCCTTTGTGTTTTATGTGCGCTTTAGATGTGGTGCGTTAAAAACATCCTTTGATGTGCTTTCATTAAAATGCATGCTATATAAAGTTCAATGGCAATGCACCAAAACAAGTCTAAAATGTACCTAAAGTGCACCGCACAGATGTAAACTGGGTCTAAAAGTGGTAGTAAACTTTTTTTTTATACTTTTACCTACAGGTAAGCTTATAATAAAGTTTACCTGTAGGTAAAATGAATATCTCTTAAACGTGCACCATTTAGGAGATATTATCTCTTTTTGAGAGTTGACGTCATCGTAGCTCAGCTATTCAGACGGCCAGAGTTCATTAACCCAGAAGGAAGACTGGGTGAAGATGGAAGCCTCTGCAGCGGTGACAGAGCACTGCTGGAGGGCTTCATTTTAAGGTAAGTCCTTCATAATGTGTTAGCATGCGATGCACACTAGCACATTATGACATTACCGTGCAGGGGATCTTTTTATTTTTAGCTGCAGTTTACTAACACTTTAAAGAGTAGTTTGGAACAGACTTCCAGCAGAGGAAGTAAGTCTCCAAACAGTTAGTGATTTGAAATATCATTTATAATACATAATTAAAGAAAAGGGGGGAGGCAGACTTGATGGACTACATTTGTTCTTTTTATACTGTCACTCTTCTATGTTTTTGTTTCTAGGTTCTTACTGCAGTTAAACAATACAATTTGAGTACTGTTCATTTTGCAAGGGAATTTTCCCCAGAGCTTAGTAACTGTGGTGACACTTCACTTTGTAAAGAATACCCAATCATGTGCAGGGCAAAATTTAAAAAAAAAACATAATTTTTGCATGCATATGATTGGATGAAAGAAGTCAGCAAAACTTCCCCTCCTTCACCAAATTCTGGGGAAAATTCCTTTGCATAGTGAACAGTCTATTTGCCTTTGGTAAATCAACTCCAATGTGATCGGACAATGAAGGCGCAGCAATAGATTGGTGAGGTTATCTTACCTTCTATTTCCATGTGTCAGCATGTTCCCTATCATCCCATACCACAGGCAGAAAAAAGGGTGTTAGGCATGGACCTACCAGTCACCATGAACTAAAGACTGGTTTACAATTCTGTGTTATTTGGCTACTGTGTTCTTTGACTGCTGTGTTCCACTCTCCTGCAGGTTGCATGCAACATTTGGACCATGCTACCCCATTAAAATAAAAAAAGTAACACTGCCAAAATATTGCCATTACAGCATTGATATTATATTGATGAATGCAATGGTCAATGGATGGAGCAGTCTCTGGGAGCTAAATCAATGCAACAGTCAATGGATGGAGCAGTCTATGGGCCAAATGAAAATACATGCAATGGAGCAGTACTACTGGGGAAATAATGAATGAATGCAATGGTCAATGGATGGAGCCATCTACTCTCTGGGGAAGTTATGAATATATGCAATAGAGCACTGACTACTGGAGTAATAATGAAAGAATGCAATGGTCAATGGATGGAGCACTCTACTCTCTGTGGAAGTTATGAATATATGCAATGGAGCACTGACTACTGGGGGCAATAATGAATGAATGCAATGGAGCAATCTACTGGGGGCAATATGGATGAATGCACTGGAGCAGTCTCTGGTGGCAATGACTGCTATAGAGCACCAACAGCTATGCTATCATGTTTGTTTTTTTTCTCCTTCTCTCTTTTTGTGCGATTAGGTTTTTCTGGAGTCTGAATTCACAATCACGCCATTGCTATTGACCTGCCCGTTTCACCACTGCCACCAATGCCTTGCGTGCTTGCTGCTGCCCTTCTTGAATTAAGTGAACTGTGCCAAACACAAGGTCAGCTGTCTGCCCACAAGCACAAGTACAGCCTACCTGCTGCAACTCCATTCCCTTTAGCTTCATTATACCGCTATATCATACAGTAAGCAAAAAAACAATTTGTTGCAGTGTGTTTAAGAAATTATCAGCTATAGTCTCATGTTTGTATTTTTCCTTCTCCCTTTTTGTGCCATTGGGTTCTCCTGGACTCACAGTCACCCCACTACTATTGACCAGCCACTGGCACTGCCTCTACCCTCCAGCTCCCTCTGATTAGGTATGTCAGTTTTGGAAACTAGTTTTTTTTGGGTGTCTACTTTGCTTATATGTGTTGGGGAACAGGGGCGGACTGACCATTCGAGCACCCGAGGGCCCGGGGTCAGTAGGGGGCCCCATGAAATGCCCCTGGTACCTTTTTTATAGGCTTTTTTGAATGTGGGCAAGGACACAGGGGCCCCATGATCCCCTATTGCCCGGGGGCCCCATGAGTTGTCAGTCCGCCCCTGTTGGGGAATGTAAATGAGGTCACAGTGGTCTGATTATTTTTTATTCTGCCATAGAAAACAGTCAACAATTTACTGAGAAGCCAGCTGTATGGCTCTACAGCCACCACCACCAGGTTAGACAACCTGATCATCTAAAAAATAAGTTTAATACTAATACACCACACACATCCTGTCTATGCAGCTTACTTTATAAGACAATGGGCAACACAAAAAAACATGATTTCTAATTGCAGCTAATGTGTTTTCATAACATTTTTCACTGAGGTCGAAAACATCAGCTTTCATTAACACCTATAACTTTCCTTCCTTTTGTCAGGGCTGGTTTGGCCTTAGCTTACCCACAGATGTGTGAAAAGATTTTTAAATGGCTGTTTGATTTCAGTTTTACACATTTAACAGCTGCTGTTGATAATACAAAACAGTTTACAGTGTATGTTTTAGATTACACTGTGTGCAGTGCAGTTCAACTTTACAACTGGAATCTATAGAAGGGGCACCTCCTCCTGCCAAAAGACTTAAGAAATGTAGGCATTGTTTCTTTTCAGGCTAACAGATCTTCTGTTCAAATACTGGTTATCAGCAGATGAATCAAAACAAAATGCAAAGTGTCTGTGGAGCAAAAAATTGTTCAGCATAGCACATGGTAGAGTTTGTGATGTCATGCTACAATTTACAAATACAATTTTATTGGTGTAGCTAGGCAACCCAAACATTGAGACCCAACCCAAAGATTCAGAAGTATTGGCCCATAAAAGAAATTTATTGTACAAAACATTTGCCACTATCTTTGTTAGATGATCTTACTGATAGCATGGCTGACTGGCTTCCAGACTCCAAATTACAAATTTTAAAATAGCAAAATCCCTCAGTTGTAAGTGTACCAAAGGGTACATGCTAATCAAATACGTCATTGCCAAGTGCAATAAAGGCATTGCGCCAAAAACTTGCCTGTTGTCACTCTTCATTACTGATGGATGAAATTACAGACATATCAACAATCAATAAATTAGCCTTGGTGGTCATTTATTTTGATGAAGATGGATGCTAATAAAACCCAGTATCAGTTCTACTGCCTTGTTGATCTCACTGTAGCTACTGCTGATGCTATTTTTGTGTAGATTAAACAATGTTTTCAGGAAGATGGTATCCCCTGAAAAATGTTATGGCACTTGGTACACTTGGTAAGAAACTCTGTACTATCCCACTTCAAAGCAGAGCAACCTTTCATTTTCCACATTCATTGTACCTGCCATATTGCTGCCTTGTGTGATGTAGATGCCTGTAAAGCTATACCCAAAACTGCTGAGTAACTTTGCAGATACATGCATAATCAGTTTGCATATAGCTGCAAACCTTTACAGTTGTATCACCAATTTCAGTGGTTTGTTGAGGCAGAATGTCTAAGGATCTTACAGCTTTGTTCTACTAGTAGCTTTCTATACTTGACTGTGTCAACGCTATTCTGAATCAATTTGATGCACTGTTAAAGCAGAACTTCACTCTCTCAATCAACATTGACTATTTTTCGTTCAATAATTTTATTGATGTTCACAATGTATACAAAAAGAAAAACAGCAAAGGACAGTGTACAAAAGAGTGTACAAAAAGTTGTGAAGATCGCTTACATCAGGATAGATGAAGTAAAATTATGATCATTCAAAGAATACAGATTGGGATGCTTTGGAGATGTGTAAAACAGCAGGCAACATTGACTATTTTTAATTCTTATGTTGCTAGCATTAGTAACTAGATAAGAAGGTACTGTATATTATATTTACTTGTTTTAAACTTTTTTTTACATTTCTTCAGTTACTTCCTGGTTTCCACCTTGCCACTGAATAGGAGTAATGTGACATGATCTTGTTGCACGACTGACGCATTTGCTCCAAAATGTGACCTTTAATGTTTAAACTGTGGTTATTAGACAGGAACTCCAACCCTTAGAGAGAAATCTCTGAGTAGATTCTTAGTTACTGTAGCTTTATCTGCCTTGTTTTTTTTTGTAGTCTTCAACCCAAACCAAACACATACAGTCATGGCCGAAATTGTTGGCACCCTTGATATTTTTCCTGAAAATCAAGTATTTCACACAAAAAAGGTATTGCATTAACACATGTTTTGCTATACACATGTTTATTCCCTTTGTATGTATTGGAACAAATATAAAACAGAGGCAGAAAAGCAAATATGACATAATGTCACACAAAACCCCAAAAATGGGCTGGACAAAAGTATTGGCACCCTTAACTTAATATTTGGTTGCACACCCTTTGGAAAACATAACTGAAATCAGTCGCTTCCTATAACCATCAATAAGCTTCTGACACCTCTCACCCGGAATTTTGGACCACTCTTCCTTTGCAAACAGCTCCAGGTCTCTCTTATTGGAAGGACACCTTTTCCCAACAGCAATTTTAAGATCTCTCCACAGGTGTTCAATGGGATTTAGATCTGGGCTCATTGCTGGCCACTTCAGAACTCTCCAGCGCTTCTTTGCCATCCATTTCTGAGTGCTTTTTGACGTATGTTTGGGGTCATTGTCCTGCTGGAAGACCCAGGATCTTGGACGCAAACCCAGCTTTCTGACACTGGGCCCTACAGTGCGACCCAAAATCCTTTGGTAATCCTCAGATTTCATGATGCCTTGCACACAGTCAAGGCACCCAGTGCCAGAGGCAGCAAAACAACCCCAAAACATCATTGAACCTCCACCATATTTTACCGTAGGTACTGTGTTTTGTTCTTTGTAGGCCTCATTCCGTTTTCGGTAAACAGTAGAATGATGTGCTTTACCGAAAAGCTCTATCTTGGTCTCATCTGTCCACAAGACGTTTTCCCAGAAGGCTTTTGGCTTACTCAAGTACATTTTGGCAAACTGTAGTCTTGCTTTTTTATGTCTCTGTGTCAGCAGTGGGGTCCTCCTGGGTCTCCTGCCATAGCGTTTCATTTCATTTAAATGTCGACGGATAGTTCGCGCTGACACTGATGCTCCCTGAGCCTGCAGGACAGCTTGAATGTCTTTGGAACATGTTTGGGGCTGCTTATCCACCATCCGGACTATTCTGCGTTGCAATCTTTCATCAATTTTCCTCATCCGTCCACGACCAGGGAGATTAGCTACAGTGCCATGGGTTGCAAACTTCTTGATAATGTTGCGCACTGTGGACAAAGGCAAATCTAGTTCTCTGGAGATGGACTTGTAACCTTGAGATTGTTGATATTTTGCCACAATTTTGGTTCTCAGGTCCTCAGACAGTTCTCGTCTCCTCTTTCTGTTGTCCATGCTTAGTGTGGCACAGACAGACACACAATGCAAAGGTTAAGTGAACGTCTCTCCTTTTTATCTGCTTTCAGGTGTGATTTCTATATTGCCCACACCTGTTACTTGCCCCAGGTGAGTTTACAGGAGCATCACATGCTTGTAACATTCTTATTTATCCGCAGTTGTGAAAGGGTGCCAATACTTTTGTCCAGCCCATTTTTGGAGGTTTGTGTGACATTATGTCGAATTTGCTTTCTTTCCTCCCTTTTTTTGTTTTGTCCCAATACACACAAAGGGAATAAACATGTGTATAGCAAAACATGTGTTAATGCAATACGTTTCGTGAGAAATACATGATTTCCTGGAGAAATATCAAGGGTGCCAACAATTTCGGCCATGACTGTATCTACCATTCAAAATAAAATATATATTTTTGTCTTAAAAATGATATACTGTATGTATTCTGTAAGCAGAGGACCTGTAAAATAAAAAGTTGGTAGTTGAATTTTTTTATGTTGTCCAATATTTGATAACCATAATTGTACATAGGCAGAGCATTGGAAATATTTCCAACTTATCAGTTTAGAGTTAACTGTTATTATGGCCCTCCAAGGAAGGATTCACTTGTAGGCAGTTGGTATCTGAAAGGTTGGCCATAACATCTCAGACAAATGAGGTGACTGCTCCATGTCTATTGCAATCCTTATCAATATCAGTCAAGGGGATGGGGGGGCCAAAGGGGCTACCTTGCCAAAGGCCCCATTCTGCCTTTTTATCCACTTTGCTTTTGTAATATTTTGTTTCTTTTTTTGAATAAAACTGTCCCAGTACCTATTGATGATCAGAATAATATCTCCAAATTTCTGTGTTTTTGTAACATTAGATTACATTTTGTTACATTTTGTTTTTGTTTTTTCTCTCATCTCCAACTTCTAACATTCTGCTAAAACATTGTAATAGTACTGCTCGGACCTTGAAGAAGGGGACATACCCCGAAAGCTTGTCCTCAAAATTGTATGTTAGTGCAAATAAAAAAAGTATCACGGAGAGTACACAATTGTTTCTGTCGCAAGTGCACTAATACGGCTACAATCACCTGTTACATTAGAGGGAAAGACATCAATAAAAGTTAAATTGTGGGAGCAATATCAATATAATGAATTCATATATTTCGAGGCCTTCATTAATTAACCAGTCTGTAAAACAAGACAAATTATCAAAAGGAAGTGCATAGTGGTTTTCTACAGATATATTTATGCTATTTAAACATGTGAATAATTTCCTGCAGATTGATATTTTTTGATGATGTTGGATGTCTTATTGGTCGGCAGATAATGTGTATATGCAAGCTATTGTTTCATGTTTTTGAGCCCCATTCATGTTTTATATATAGTAAATGTTAGTACATGCTTCACAAGGTCACTGCACTCTGAGTTCTCAGCTTTGTTTGCTACATCAGATCACTCTATCAGTCACAAGAGCAGTATGCTATGTCATGGGAAAGCAGAAGAATTTTGTCTGTTTAACTTGGAAACACAAGAACTTGGACTAATTGGATCGTGCCTGACAGTCATGTGATTTTTACAAACAGATTTTGTTTTAGATATTATTTTACTACATATTTCTTGGTACGCTTCTTCCTGGAACACCACTGTGTGGGTCTTTAGGCATCTCTGGGCCTAAACTCCATTGTCCAGTGGTAAATCCTGACCTGAAAAATAAAAAGGTAAGAACGAAAAACAAAATAAATAATAAGCAAAAGAAAGAGAAAACATAATGCTTGTATACTTGCCTATATCAGCCTTCAGCATTTGCTCTCTGGCCTGCGATCAGGTAGCATATCATAGCAAACAGGCAAACCTGCATGAAAATCCATGTAAATCCACTCTCAAGGGAGACAGCAACATAAATATTAGTGAAACCAACACTTGTGTTAAAGCAAGATGATAACAGTCCAGTGGCAGATAGGACTAGCAGTTCATTCATTCTTTCACAAATGTCTTTGAATGAATGATGTGGCTGTCTGGGCAGAGCCCCGCACAACCGCGCCAAATTAAACAATGACAGTTGCTGCAGGGGAGAAGAACCCCACATGCTGTCATAGAGGGCAGTGCTCTGGAGGTGAGATGGGTTTACTTAGCAACTTAGTTACTAAAGCTTAAGTTAGCTTGTAAATCTGTTTTACATTATTAATGGGAATTATTGCTGATTTCATGATTTATTGATATGCACATGAATCAGGGGAATTTTATGTAACAGAGCTCTGCATAGGTTGTATACAAGTTTATAAATCTTTTGGATTGTTATTCTACAGTCCAGAGGTGACGAATAACCAAACAGAGACATCCATGCATCCTTGAGTAAAGTAGTTTTCTGGACTGCATTGATAAACCTAATTACATTAATTAGTTAGTTACATTATCCAAGAAATGTGAGGCATGGGGAGAATTGCATAGACCACTTGTCAACTTAACCCCCTCCAGTTTACTCTTGTGGCAACTTTTAAGATACGCATCAGGGACCCCAATTTAGTGAAAAAAAATCAAATGCATACTGTGCTCTGTGTAGTATCCAAAAATGGGTTTCCTTGCAAGACTCATTTACAATACAGTTCTGGACTTGTAGATAGCCCTGCAGTATTTGATCAAACATCTTCTGCTTGTCTTGAGGAGTGGGTATAGAGAAGTAATGGATTAGGTGCATTTGCACCTTAATTTATTGAGAATGTGGGTATTTTGGAAATAGGAGCACATTTCACTCTTCCAATAGCCCATTAGTTAAGAGTACTAATAAAAGTGGGTCAGGGGTATGTATTGAGTACATAACTCTAGTGTACATACCTAGTAGAGGAACCTGAAGGGATGAGGACTGCCTCTCATGCACCTTTGGCTCATGGCCCTTGGTAAAGTGAACATGTGGTGCGAGGGCACAAAATGTCACAAGTGCCCTGTAGTCAGCAGCTGGTATGGGTACATAGACTGAACTTCAGCGGAGTCAGGCTGGTCAGTAGGCAGAAAGTCAGCAGAGACGGGCCAGGCACCAGGCAGACGATCAGCAGAGACTAACTGGGCATCCGGCAGGTGATCAGCGGAGACTGGTTGGGCAGCAGGTAGGTGATCAGCAAAGTCAGGCAAGCTGGGTTGTAAACTGATGATCGCATAATCAGATATAGAGTTGGAATTTAGGCCAGAGTTGGTAACAGGTCAGAAACAGAAGGAGCAGGCAAAAGTGTGGTCCAAGTGCAAGCCAGGATCAGTACAGGTGGATACCAGGAATAGACAAGGCAGGCTGGGTCAATAATTGGGATGTGGGAATTAAGGAGTTTCTCACTATGCTAATGTTTGCAGACATATAGGAATAGACATCAAATTTCTCTCTGGTTTCATTCCAGGCAACCGTTTCATTTCTGAATAGGGAATTGGTTCTAGGATGGGAAGAGAGTTTGGATATCCTAGTGTGGAGGACTGATATATTTACATGTTAAAGCGGACGTTTAACACTAACTATTCCTAAAAAATTTCCCCTCCCCCCTGTTGCTTCGTATTCTGCCTACCCTATGTAAAAAAAAATCTGCATACTTACCTTTGTTCAGTCCGCTCCGGTCCAGTCACATGATCCCATGGCTCTGAGTCCCCTGTTTCAGGTAGTGGCGGCTATAGAGAAAGGAAAGAGCGCTGACAAAGGCTGGGCTATAGAGCCTATGGGTGACATCACCGTTCCCAAAATTCCACAGGATCCTGTAACTGGACTGGAACAAACTTAGAAAAGGTAAGTATACAGATCTTTTTTACAGAGGGTAGGCAGGATAGTTAGCAGAAGGGGGGAGGGGAAATTCTTAAGAATAGTTAGTATTAGGCAGGAACTCCACATGAAAGATTGTTTGGGATTTTATTTATAGGGTTTACATATTCTTTAATCTCAGATTAGTGTACATGTTAATTGGTTAACTCTCCTGGACTATACATATAAGATAAATATTACATTTGAAAGTAACAATACATTAACATGTACCTGTATTAAATTGTGAACAATAAAATTACCAATTCATTTCCCAAGAAATTAAATTTGGTTCAATTTGTTCACATATATCAAAGTAAAAGCAAGATGAAAAGAAATTTGTTTCCCTTTGTACTTCTTTAGCTGATACTCAGAAATTAGCTGAAGAAGAGAAGAGTTACGTGAAGGCAGACTTGAAGATGGAGCTGTAGGTGCTTGTTAAAATACCTGGAGCTGATGCTGATGGCTTACAGCGTAAGCCTGGAACTATGATGACTCAATTGATGAAGTCAGAGCTGGCAGACATGGAATAGTACCAACATTTCAACGCAATCTTACAATAAATAGACAGGTAACATTTAGCAACAAAGTATATCGCCATCAATAAGCACAGGTGACAAGAGAAAACTGGCATCAACTACCAGGAAGGTAGTAGGGTAAACAACTAAAAATGGGTTTCTCAAAACTCCAACACCAATTTCAGTGTAGTAAACCCACAAGAGAGAATAAAGAAAAACAAATATTCACTCCAAAACATTAAATACATTAATTACCCTTAAAGCTGAGCTCCAGTAAAATATAAAAACATGCATTATGCAGATCTGTAGTCATTAATACATCATTAATGTATTTCTTAAATGCTAACAGGGTAAGCATCTTAATTTGGTCTGGTACAGGGGCAGACTGACCATTTGGAAACTCAGGCACTGCCCGAGGGCCCGGGGTCAGTAGGGGGCCCCATGAGATGCCCCTGGTACCTTTTTCATAGGCTTTTTTGAGTTTGTGCAAGGACACAGGGGCCCCATGATCCCCTATTGCCCGGGGGCCCCATGAGTTGTAGGTCTGCCCCTGGTCTGGTATCAACCTTTTTTAGTTCCTGTACAGCAGGGCTGGAGTGTCAGAAAAATCAGTACGAGGAGCCAATCAGTTAATGTGTCGACAAGAAATACACTGACAGGAGGTGAGAACAGAGTGACATAGAGATAAGCACATTACAGTGCTTCATCTGTTTTCAGTCTCCAATCAGTTTCGCCTGTTCAGGACGACCTGGGCTCTGAGAAAACAACTTGAATTGGCCATCAAGCAAAAGCATATCTAGTGACAGAAAGAAGTACTGCTTTCTGTAATCTTTAGATTGAAGGTAAGTTTTGCCGAAAAGTACATTTTGTTTTATTTGTCTTTTAATAAGCTAAATCCTCTTTGGTATTTTTGGGTGGAGCTCTGCTAATTGCATAAACCTTTTATAAAGCTACTTACTAAAAATCAACTAAGTAGATTATATAGACATTTTGGGTTATTATTCAAAAAGATTGATACTTGCTCATGTAGCACCCTCCTGGTCAGGTGCTAGGATTTGTACACTTAGAATAGTATAGCTGTGTTTCTCTGCTTACCAGAGAGGCTTTCAGGTAAATTCAGTGTGGTATTCTGCTTAATAGAATGCTGTACTTGTTTAGTCAGGTCAGCTCATGATGTTCTGGTGCTGTTGAGTTCTGCAGGCCTTCAGGAAGCTATGAGAGCCTTCCGAAACCAGGGAGGGAACTAGGAAAATGAGCAGCATGAATGTAGATACAGCCCTGGCCAATTGCGGTGGGGGGGCAGTCTCATTGCATTCTGGGAGTGATATTTATGTTCTGTGAGCACACAGTTGAGTGTCTTTCCCTGGAGTGGATTGCACCAAGCCAGGCGGGAGGCAGGCTGCCTTACCTGGCACTTGTTGCCATGCAGCCTCAGGTGGGTCAACCTGAGGTGAAGAACAAAAGACAGAGCGCACCAACCTTGCGCATTACCTCAATAAACAGTTTATTGATTTAGGAGATATACTCACAAACATTTTTCGAAGGGGGATCCCTTCTTTATCAGAGAATCCCCCTTCAAAACGCGTCAGTATCACTCTGAGAATCTCCCCTTCTGATGGGATGCGCACATGTCTCCTTATCGTGGGGTTCGATTTTGAACTTTACATGCTTGTTTTACTACTATGTTTGTGAGTATATCTCCTAAATCAATAAATCAAATAACTGTTTACTGAGGTAATGCGCAATGTTGGTGCGCTCTGTCTTTTGTTCTTCACTACAGTTTGTATCGAGCTTCCCCAGCTTTTTGTTTGAGCTGCACAGCTTTTGATCGGAACCTGGACGAATCTCCATACTCCATCGGCCTCCTACGGATCCGGGTCCCTGAGCGCAGGAGGTGTTGCATTTGAGGTCAACCTGCGGGCTTGAATTTGGAGAGAGTGATCCTGGTTCTACAGTACGCTGACTGAGGGGAGCTGTCTGCCAGAGATCTGTCTGGTATTACTGGAGAGAGAGTCTCTTGGAAGATTGGAAGGTAGCAACCATTCTGTGAGTACAGACACTGAGAGATCTTGGGGACTCTGAGTGCTTTGCTACCCCTCTGGTGCCTGTCTGTCAGTTGTCTGTCATAACTGGGTTGTATCTGAGGAACTCAGCCCTGTAAATACTACTACTGCAAAAAAGGGACTTTGCTCACTCCTAAACTACTTGTTGCTACACTTTAAAGAGAAATCTGCTATCTGCTTTCAGTCAGGACTTCAATAGTGCTCAACTAAGAGATTAGCTAGATATCCTCAGTGTGAATAGTTCTTATTTTGCAGTATCCTACTAAATCTCCTATCCCTATCCTCAGTTCTACAATAAAACTCCAAAAACAATTATCCTCTAGACTGGTCACTGAAGACAACACGCATAAGTCTGTGACTGTATTTGGCTGAAGAAATACACTGTGCCTTGCTGCGGGGCGAAGTAAGGGGAAACCGGGGTAGACATACAAGCAACCCTTGCGAGGGTAGCGCTGCACTCATACAAAATTATTACAGCTTTGTGTTACCACAGTACACAAACATAACTCCCAATTTGCTGAGATGGGAAAGAGGGATACAATGTAGCACAAAGTATGCAAAGGCCACATTGCTACTATGCCCCAGATTTCATGGATCATGAAGAATAATATGCAAAAAATGGTTGGGTAAACAGATTTCACCACTACTTTTAATACCAGCTTTTCATAATAACAAATGCAATGATTTAGATGCTGTGTGAAATTTTTATTTACATACTGTAGCTAAATTGTACTTTTTTAACAGAGGTCTATAGATCGGGCCAAAAAAGAGGGACAACTAGGGAGTACTGAGGGACAGAAGAACTAAAGAGAGACTGACTCTCCAAAGTAGGGACAGTTGGGAGCTATGCACAAATTAGAATCAGTAATGGTGTGATACTTACCAGTGACAGAACACACACAACTGATGTGGTAAGGGTAGTTACAAGTTTATGGTATCAACCCAAAAACTCTCACTTCTACTATGACACATGCATTCTGGGATAGACTTAGGATACTAGCACTGTGCAATGTAACAAAGATCTAATTGTCTCATTGTGCTTAACCTAGTCCTTTAAGTTGGAGTTCTGATGCATTGTGGATTTTGAGAAACTTATATAAAGAAGATTTCAGGTATTATCAGGGGTGTGGAAATTTTTTTAAAAACTACTTGTCCAGGGACAAAATCAGGGCCCCAATCTACTTGTCCCTCATGACAATCTACTTGTCCAGATAAAAAAAACAAACAAAAAAAACAAAACCGTATTTAAATTGGAGGTGATTTTAGCAATGTCTGGGGCGACAGGGCAGTGAAGGGGTTAACTGGGGGGGGGGCGATCAAGGGGTTAAACGGGATTACTGGTGTACTGGCGGGCAAACTGGCGCTATCTGGGAGGGGCACTAACTCTATCGGAAGTCGCCAGCGACACTGATACAGTGATCAGTAAAAATTGGTTCACTGATCAGTGACACTGGTGACAGGGCAGTGAAGGGGTTAACTGGAGGGGGGGGCGATCAAGGGGTTAAACGGGATTACTGGTGTACTGGCGGGCAATCTGGCGCTATCTGGGAGGGGCGCTAACTCTATCGGAAGTCGCCAGCGACACTGATACAGTGATCAGTAAAAATTGGTTCACTGATCAGTGACACTGGTGACAGGGCAGTGCAGGGGTTAACTGGGGGGGGCGATCAAGGGGTTAAACGGGAGTACTGGTGTACTGCCGGGCAAACTGGCGCTATCTGGGAGGGGCGCTAACTCTATCGGAAGTCGCCAGCGACACTGATACAGTGATCAGTAAAAATTGGTTCACTGATCAGTGACACTGGGTGGCAGGGCAGTGAAGGGTTTAACTGGAGGGGGGGGGCGATCAAGGGGTTAAACGGGATTACTGGTGTACTGGCGGGCAATCTGGCTCTATCTGGGAGGGGCGCTAACTCTATCGGAAGTCGCCAGCGACACTGATACAGTGATCAGTAAAAATTGGTTCACTGATCAGTGACACTGGTGACAGGGCAGTGCAGGGGTTAACTGGGGGGGGGGGCGATCAAGGGGTTAAACGGGATTACTGGTGTACGGCCAGGCAAACTGGCGCTATCTGGGAGGGGCACTAACTCTATCGGAAGTCGCCAGCGACACTGATACAGTGATCAGTAAAAATTGGTTCACTGATCAGTGACACTGGTGACAGGGCAGTGAAGGGTTTAACTGGAGGGGGGGGGGGGCGATCAAGGGGTTAAACGGGATTACTGGTGTACTGGCGGGCAATCTGGCTCTATCTGGGAGGGGCGCTAACTCTATCGGAAGTCGCCAGCGACACTGATACAGTGATCAGTAAAAATTGGTTCACTGATCAGTGACACTGGTGACAGGGCAGTGCAGGGGTTAACTGGGGGGGGGGGGGCGATCAGAGGGTTAAATGTGTCCTAGAGTGTTCTAACTGTAGTGTAGTGCTTGTGTACTCACTTTTTGGATGTCTTCTTCTCTGTCTGGAACGGAATGTGTCCAGGCAGAGAAGAATGACATCATATCCTGCCCTGTGTGTATGTCAACACAGGACAGGATAGGACAGGGACCGATCATGTGATTTCAGCCAGAAATCACTGGCTGAAATCTAATGATTGATCCCTCCTGGATCAAATCGTGTCACCCGCGGGTCGGCGGGAGCGCGCGCGCGCGCCCCCTGCCGGCGAAAGTGTCGGGAGCGCGGAACCTGTTTTTAAACGTGGTTTTGCGCTCCACTGCCGCCCTGCACACGTATATACACAGTGGCAGGGCGGCAAGCGGTTAAGAAACAGAAGATGCTATTACATAAATCCTCAAAGACCAAAAAATTGTGTAGTCCAAACCCTATAAGTCCAAAAATAAAAAAATTGTCAATCAAATTTTTCTTAAATAATGTCGTGTTTAAAGAAATCCTTCCGAAACTTGCTTCAGTAATAAACCTCAAAAAAAGAAAATATTGACATAGTGCATTATATTTTTTATAATCAAATAAATTATAGTGACCTCATTCAGGTGAATACCAAAATCACATTAATACCCAATAAATGTGTATATAGTGAAAAAACACTGTGAATCAAACAAAAAAATCACTGTGAATGTGAGTCACTCTTCAGTGCTCTTATTCAAAAAACACTGTGACACTTCTACGTGCAGTAAGGAATGCATACCCTTACCCACATTCCAAAAACAAAACGCTTTGTAATCCTTCTAAAAGATAGGTGGGAAACAATCCTCTTAGAGATCTCTACCCAAATTGTATTGCCTTCATACTGTCATCAGAATCCAAAAAGTCTTGAGACTCCATATATCACCATCATTTCACAAACTTGAAAACCGCTTAAAAGTACCCATTTGTAGTCTTACTGTCAACCAAGAAGTATCCAGGGGAAATTAGATGATCTTTCCCACATCCAAGATGGCCGCCGGTCAACTTCCGGTTATCGTGTGCGCGTTGAGGTCACTTCTCCTTGACGCGTTTCGTCATCGACTTAATCATAAGGGATTCAGACGTCAAGCAGGACAGTCCCATTTATAGCTCTCTCCCACAAAGCTCCATAACAGATGCCGCCATGTTGAAGAAGGGAATAATGCCCTCACTTCCTATTGCTGCTCACATCGTACCACAACGGAAGATTTACATGCCAAAACTACATACGGTACTACCGTAATTGCACAAATATAAAAACACATACATCTTGTCACTCTCTTAAACATAAATTAGATCTATGCATACATTATTACAAAAAGAATTATTTTAAAATAACTAACCTATATATATTCTATCTGTAATTATAAAAACATAATATACAGGGAGGAATTCATTCTTATAACAGGAATAATATTGCATACTACTTATTTCTTTTATAACCCTCCTCCACAAAACACCGCAGCACATGTTACCATGTTTGAGAAGGGAATAATGCACTCACTTGCTATTATTACTCCCATAGTGATGTAATACAAGATACTCATATCACTACTAAATATAATCATATCATAATTATACTCAATATATAAAACTACACTACATAAATAGCCTGCACATAAAATCTAATCTATACACACATAATCAAACTAGTTTAGATATCTATCCTATACTTATTTGAATTATATGATATTCAAGGAGGAATACATTATTATAACCGGGATTTAATAATTTCATAATTATATATTATTCATATATCCTATATATATTAAATATTAAGAAATATTTGTAGAGGAAATCTAATCTTTAATTTAAAATTATAATCAATTATTAAAATATACCCCATAAATAAAATATAATTTATAAAATATAATATACAATATATCTCATATTTATTCCCAATTATTTAATTACATTTTGATCATATACATTAATAATATTTTTTATATATATCATCTTGTTTCAATTAATCCCACATAAATTCTTAAAATATTAAATTAAATTAAAATAAAATAATTTAAAATTAGAATATAAATTTCAAATTTTACTTACCCCACCCCATAATCATAAATATAATTAAAAGTTACAAACAAAACAATTCAAGTCCAAATCTACATTTAAACCTCTTGGTTTTAGTGTTTGTAGCTCAAGTATCCAAAAAGTTTCATTCCTCGAAATAGCTTTAATTCTATCCCCTCCTCTCCAATGTGCATCTACCCTGTCAATACCACTAAATTTTAAACAACTCGGGTCACAATTGTGACAATCCCTAAAATGTCTAGAAAGACAGTGGTCCTTTTTTCCTTTTTTGATATTTGTGACATGTTCATTTAATCTTTTATATAGTGGTCTCTTAGTTCTACCCACATACTGGTGCTGACATGGGCATTCTAATAAATAAGTGACATAGGGGGTAGTACAGGTAATAAAATTCTTAATACTATAATTAACACCTGTGCTACATGATACAAAATTTGAAAACACCCTTGTCCTGGTGTTAGTAACTTTACACATAACACATTTTTTGCAGGGGTAAAAGCCAATAAAACCAAACATATGTTTTTTCTTATGTTTTGGAGGAGAAATTACATTCTTAACTAAAACATCCCTCACATTTTTGGTTTTCCTATAAATAAATGTGCGTTTTATCGGGATTTCGGGTCCTAAGACATAATCTTTTTTTAATAGAGGCCAATATTTATAAAAAATGGATTCCACTTCCTTATATTGGTTATTATATCCTGAAATGAATGTGTATTCTACCCTATTATTACAATTCTTCTTTTTAGATACAGGTTTGAGTTTCTTATTTCCCATATAATTCCTACTTACTTCAAACCTTGTTTTTTCCAGCACCATCTCTTTGAGACATCCAAGGTCTAAAAGACCCTGCATGTCTCCCCTCTGTTCCACTGGGGATTGCTCTTTCCCGGGCATTGCATTACAATCTCTCAATGGGGACCTGAAAGTGACATAAACTCACTCCCGGGTCAGCACAAGAAGGGGAGGGAAGTGGACTTGTCCGCTCTTCTCCCTCCCCTCTAGCCGACAGCGAGCCAGGCCTGCAGATGGGTAAGCGGAGCCCGGGAGACCTCACGCCGTGCGCACAGAGAGGCTAGCACTGTGTGGAAGCAATCGACGACAGCGCTACCGCCAATTGCTTCACCTGACAGGTGAGCCCTGCTGCTTGCCCGCAGGTAGAAAGAAACTACCTGCCCGGCACCCGGAACTACATGTCCCGGTCACCAGGCGATAGGAATCCAGCATCCCTGATCATGTTAATAAAAAAATAAACTATTTGAATGAGTAAATGTATACAGGTGCTGGCTATATCATTATGTCATTCAAGGATATTTACAGATGAGACTATGGGTAATCCTTTTTTCTCCTAGTACCCAGTACTGGGACTGCTTCATCACTTCGTGTTAGCAGAGCGGATTCAGTTTTTCTGACAGCAGAGCATCTTGGGACCTGTAGTCCTATAGCCAACGCATCCTGTATTCCTGAGTGCTGATTGAACTACAACTACCAGAAAGCTGGGGAACAAGAAGAAGGCTGGGAAATCAGATATATTTTACAGCAAGGAACTGGCTTGCTCTTTTGGTATGAGATTCAGAGCTAAACAGAGGGGGGCTTCCGTTCTCCTCCAGAGACAGAATACTGGCTTACTGCTGTGGGACTCTGCACACTAGTTCAGCACAACAGTGATGCCAATTGCCACACCGGGATCGCATCAGATTCTCTGTAGAGGGACTGTCACTGCCCGGTCTTCACAAAGACATCTCCGCTCGCTGCACTGACAGACCGTCAGACGGTAACTCTGTACTTCCCTGCAAACAGCCAAGAGTCTGTGCAACTCTAGTTCCTAGAAGACCGTGCTATGCTATCCATAGGATTGGTGAGCAGCTGGATGCCCAACCTCTTTCTGTCATCACTTTAGAAACACTGCATGCAGACCCCTTTACACCTCAATTACTAGGAGATTTTGCTTTGAGCAGTACCATGTCTTATCTGTTTAACTTCATTAACCACTGGGTGCAAGGCAGTTCTCTCGTTCTGGGAGGATGTCATATGACGCCCTCCCACTCTAACCACGCATGCGCGGCTCCGGGAGCGTGTGGCGATTGGTTGTGCCTGTGTTCCTCGGACACAGCTGATCACCGATCAACGGAAAGAGCTGAAGATGTTGGCTCGGTCATGTGATCAGCTGTGTCCAATCACAGCTGTTTGCATGTAAATAAGGAAATGCCGGTTATTGGCATTTCTCTCCTCACGAGCTGTCATGTTGACAGCTCGTGAAGAGAGGAGAGACGGTAATCAGCGTTCCTCAGAGGGGACATGTACACTGATCATCAGGGCACTGATGATCAGTGTGCCCTGATGATCAGTGTAGCCCCAGCAGTGCCACCTGTCAGTGTCCATCAATGCCACCTGCCAGTGCCCATCAGTGCCTCATCAATGCCACATATCAGCACCTACCAGTGCACATCAATGCCACATATCAGTGCCCAACTGAGCTGCCTTTCAGTGTCACCTGTCAGTGCCACCTATCAATGCCAGTCAGTGCCACCTATCAGTGCTTCCAGTCAGTGCTGCCTATCAGTGCCAGTTAGTGCCGCCTATCAGTGCCTGTCAGTGCTGCCTATCAGTGTCACCTAACAGTGCCAGTCAGTGCCACCTAACAGTGCCAGTCAGTACACCCTATCAGTGCCAGTCATTGCCGCCTATCAGTGCCATATATGAGTGCTGCCTTTCAGTGCCCGTCAGTGATGCCTGTCAATGCCCATCAGTGCCAACTACCAGTGCCTCCTCATCAGTTCCCATCAGTGCAGCCTATCAGTGCCCATTGGTGCAGCCTCATTAGCGCACATGAGTGAAGGAGAAAAATCACTTATTTACAAAATTTTATAACAACAAATAAGAAAAAAACTTTTTTTTTCAAAAAGTTCAGTTGTTTTTGCTTTGTTTAGCAAAAAGTAAAAAACCCAGAGGTGATTAAATACAGCCAAAAGAAAGCTCTATCTGTCTCAAAAAAATTGATAAAAATTTCATATGGGTACAGTGTTGCATGACCGTGCACATGTCATTCAAAGTGCGACAGCGCTGAAAGCTAAAAATTGGCCTGGGCAGGCAGGGGGTATAAGTGCCCTGTAGGCAAGTGGTTAAATTACCAGTATCCACTAATGCTTATGGACCCCCACTATTGCTAGCAGAAAGCAGTGGATACCACCATATCAGGAACTTTAAGCATTGCAGGGCTCAAGTTGCAATCTCTGGTAAAAAGATCTCTTTTCTTCTAAGGACATTATTATTCCGTTTTTGGTATTTATATTATTTATGCCAGAGTGAAAACAGACTATGCCAGACTTACGCCTTTTCTTCTCCCTCTTGCTACTGGTGTTGCTGTTGCTGGCAATTAAATAGTTGAAGCTTACTACTCATGACTGTATAACCTGTTAAACGTTGTCAATTTATTATTCCTATTACCAGTGTTCTGCTTGTATGCATTAACTGGGGTTGTGTATCCTAAATCCATTATTCCTGCAGCCTACCCTTTTGAACAAATGTAATTTAGAGGTATTACTAAAGAATTGTGTCTCTTGCATTTTTATTCTATACTGTTGAAATATGTCTGAACCCAGAGTGTCAGAGGTGACGGGAGGCTTGCAAGGTCAGGGCAACCACTGGGGACAAGCATTATCAAGCGGCCCCTGTGGGGGTAGGGCTACATAAATACCTGGGTTTTCCACTTGTGTTTGTAGTTTAGGAGCATTAGGTAACAGATAAGGGATTTTTTTCGATAGCATCAGTTTGAGATCATCTTCAGCTACTTAATGGATCATTAAGATTTATTGGACAGTGCACGTGACCTGTTTCAAGCGGGGCTTTGCAAATCCTATCTAATCCAAACAAATCACATCTTGAATAGGCCATAATGAAATCTGTAAGCTACTAATGCTACCTAGCATTATTCTAGCAGTAAACATGGATGTCAGAATGTTTACTCAGTTTAGTGTAATCCAATAGTAGGATGTGCTTCCTGAAACCTATATAACATCCTCTTTTTCTGTTTCCTGCAACTCTGATCTTTTTCAGACGTCCAAATGCAAGGTAAAACTATAATGCAAAGAAGCGGCCATATCTGAACATGGTCCAGAAACGTCTTCACTGAGCCAAAGCTCATTTAACCACTTGCTGCCTGCCCGCAATGTACTGCGGATGGGCGACAGCTACAAGCAAAGTGACATACGGGTACGTATCTCTGGCTGTACAAACATGGGTCCCCACCAGGAACTGCTGTGTCCATGGGACACAGCGGAATTAAGATCCCAGTGAATGGAACCCAGTGATCACAATGTTGGCAAAGTTGTTATGAATCAATCTGATTCATAACAGCTTTGCTTCTCTTCCTGGTGAGCTGTGATTGGCTCACAGCTCTCACATGATACATGGGGCTAATCACAGCACCCTGTACCATGTGACCAGCTCTAGCCAATCACAGATCACTATCATATTGCACCGTCATGAACTTAACTCATTCATGACAGTTCAAAGCAGGCTTTGCAGTGCAGAGCAATGATCTTCATTGCTCATGCAATGCAAAGTGTAAAAAAAAAAATCTTTGATCACCCCCCAAAGTAGTACAATGTTTCTATACTAACATTGCACTACTTTGATAAAAGTATATAATTTAAAAAAAATAATAAAAAATAAATAAAACAAAATAAAAAGTACTGTATTGAGAGTTTTTTAAAAAAACATTTTTTAAGGGTTTTTTTAACCACTTGCCGACCACCTGTCTGCCTGAGCAAAGCAACCTTACGTTGCTTTCTATTTTGGATTATGAACGTGCCTGCTCCCCCCGCTGCCCCCCTGTCAGTCCAGGAAAAGAAGAGAGAACACCGCACTGAGTAAAAGCACTACATTTTACACGCACACTTTAGATAGCACATTTAACCCTTTGAGCACCCCACTTAACCCTTTGATCACCCCGTCACCCAGCCAGTGCCATTGATACAGTGTCAGTATATAGAATTTTTCACTGTTCACTGTATTACTGCCTTTAGCGAGATCAGATAACGTCAGTGTCTGTAAGCTCCCCTCCCAGCCAGGATCAGCTAGCGTTAGATTGCCCGCACACTATCGCACTCACGCTATAGGTTGCTGATCACTGCCGTTATTGGTATAGTGTTTGTACGGATAAATATATTGATCACGAACAAAACTATACTAGTGCCTCCTTTGTATAGTGTCTCCAAAAACGCAGTGTTAGCAGGGTCAGCTCCGTTCACTGCCAGCACTAGCATTTATCCCCTCCACTGTTTTTCATGGAAGATTTGTACAATTGATGTTCCCCTCCCTCCTAGATTGTAAGCTCAAAAGAGCAGGGCCCTCAATCCCCTCATGTTTTGCATTGTATTGGTATTGTTCTGTCACATGTTCTGTCCCCCTTTGTAATGTACAGCGCTGAGCGAACTATTGGCGCTTTATAAATACTGTATAATAATAATAATAATAATTGATTGTGGACCAAAGCAATTTATATGCACAACAATACATCTATGCTCACCCAAATTCAGCTCTTAGCAGACAATTTGCATGGAAACCTGTCATGGCTTCTGAATTCAAACCTTTTTTGGGCCTAACCCTCAACATGGGCATTACAAAAAAGAATGAATTGCGGTCATATTGGTCCACAGACTTGATTCATCATATGCCCATGTTCTCTGCTGTTATATATATGCCCAACAAGAACCAGCGACATACTAGTACGTCACTGAACTTTGAGTGGTTATACCAGGATGATTCCTGCAGCTACAGGCATCATTCTAGTATCATCTTTTTCAGCTGGTGTTCAGCTTTCATGTTAAAGCAATCCTAGCAGCTCATTAGCTGCTGGACCATTTTTAGAAGCCGTGAAAATGGACGTCTCTAGAGTCTAATAAACCCCAGATTTCTCAGAAAAGAATACCTCTCATTGCCTATTACTATCACATGGGATATTTAAATTCCCTGTGATAACAATAAAAGTGATCAAAAAAAAGAAAGGGATAGTGTAAAAAAAAAAAAAATCTGAATTTTAAATAAAAAAAAAAAAATCACCCCCCACCCCCCTTCCCATGCTCATGCACAAAGGCAAATGCAAATGTCGGTCCCCTGTCGGTATGTGAACAGAGATTGCACCATGCGTGTGAGGTATCACCAAGAACGTCAGATTGAGGGCAGTAATTCTAGCACTAGACCTCCTTTGTAAATATAAAGTGGTGACCGGTAAAGGCTTTTAAAGCATCACCTATTGATATTACAAATTTAGATAGTTTGTTGCCGTTGCACGGGCATGTGCAATTTTAAAGCATGTCATGTTTGGTATCTATTTATTTATTTTAACATCATATTTTATATTTTATCAAACAATTGGGCAATATATTGTGTTTTTGTGCTTTAGGATTTAAATAAGTGTATTTTTTAAAGAAAATAGCATTTGAAAAATCATCAAAAGGGGTCATTTGGGGGGGTGTTTGTACTATCCTGGCATTTTAGGGCTTCCGAAACAGTGATAGGTAGTGAGGAAGTGATATGAGGAAATACTGTATGCCCTTTGAAAGCCTGAAAGTGGTCATTGGATTTTGGGGGCCTGTATGTGGATAGGCTGCCAAAAAGTCTCTCACATGTGGTATCCCCATACTCGGGAGAAGTAGTAGAATATGTTTTAGGGTGTCATTCCACACATATCCATGAGCAATATATCATGTAAGTCACAACTTTGTGTAAAAAAAAAAAAAAAATGATGTAATTTTTTAGAAATTTGTGGCAAAAAAAATCTTCCATGGACTCAACATGCTTGGGGCCTTCCAGCTTGTTATTAGTCCTCAATTCAAAAGCTTACATGTCTGATGGTATGGGAAAGCACTAGTGCGTATGGATTGGGCAACTTGCACATGTATAAAGGCACCATCAATGCTGAAAGATTTATCCAGGTCTTAGAGCAGCATTGTTCCCCTCCAGGTGACGTCTTTCATATTTCAGCAAAGTAATGCTAATCTGCATACTGCATCTATGACAACAGCATGGCTTTGGAGTAGAATAGTCCGGGTGTTTAACTAGTCTGCCTGCAGTCCAGACCTTTCACTAGTTGAAAATATTATGCGCTTCTTGAAACAAAAAATATGACATACCTTAGATTGTATGCCCCTTGAGGGTTAGGGACTGATCTGAATGTACAATATATATGTAAAGTGCTCCGTAAATTGACGGCGCTATATAAATACCTGAAATAAATAAATGACAAAGACCCAGGACTGTTGAGCAGTTAGAATCCTATATCCGACAAAAATGGGGCAACATTCCTCTCCAATAGCTCCAGCAACTGGTCGCCTCATTTCCCAGACCTTTATAGAGTGTTGTTAAAAGAAGAGGGGATTCTACACCATGGTAAACTTGGCCCTGTCCCAACTTTTTTGAGACATGTTTCTGCTGTCAATTTCAAAATTACCTTATTATTTTCTTAAAATGGAGTGTAGCATTACCCCTGAAGGGGCTGCTTGACACTTTGGGTTCCCTGTTCTAAACCTTGAGCCAAAGAACAACCTCAGCCCCTCTGACAAACCTGGTTGGATGAAAGGCATTACAAGCCCTTATAAGAACAAGAGTATAGGTGACTTTGAGTTGCCTGTGAATTAGTAGCAGGAAAAAGCCACAAGACGGGTAGTAGTAAGGTACGAGATAGAATAGATTTTGGTTTGAGCAAAAATGAGCATACAGAAGGTAGGTTCACACACAGTCTGCTAGACAGTATAATCACTTTACCAAGGTACGTTGTAACTTAGAATAGAGTTCTGTACCACTAGACTGGAATCAACTCATAAGTCAGCAAAGTTAGCAATAAGCAGTGCATATAAACATAAGAATACTGGTGCTAGGATCTGGTGCAATGTCCACTGAGAGCTACCTTTTTCAAATAAACATTTGGAAAAGGTCATTGTGTAGCAAATATAAAGGGGCAGTCTTTAGCCTGCTTGGTAGTGTTGGGGCCTAGCTGTACCATTGATACACAATAGACAGTCCCAGTCAAATCAGCAGGCAGCAATGAGGCTACTAGGCAACTGTGTGATCAGTTCCCAAAGGGCTCAGTCTCCGGATGTAGTCACATCAGCAGCTGCACACATCACAGGAGCCCTTGGCGGCAGCACCGGGGGGAAGAAGAGGAGAGCGGGGGGCAGGGAGGAACACAGTCTGTCCTTGCACAGTGTCTGTACTGCAGCTCCCTGCTACGGGTACATTTTTGCACTTTAAAGCAGAGCTCCAGTCATATTTTCATTTTCCCATGCAGGGGGGCAGTGCCCTCACTGCATAGGTTAACTGCTTGTTTTGTCTAGGGGCTCAGGAAAAAACTATACTATACCCCATTCTACAATCCTCCTGAAAACCTCACTTCCCCCATCCAGCAGTGGACTGTTCCTGCTGTCCTCACATGCAGAGCTGGTCTATGGGCATGATGACGTCAGGAACAGCCTATTCACAAGACCGCTAGTGTGTGGGGGAGCAGGAACAGCTGGAACTGGTCTTGCACTCAGAGGATTGGCAGCTTAGGTAAGTATATCTCCGCTTACTGATTCCCTAGACAAAAACAAGCATTTAACCCATGCAGTGCAGGCATTTTTGTCGATAATTTTTCTTTAAACATTTGATGTTTCAATTCATTGCATTCTGTTTTTATTTAGATTTTACTCAGGATCCCAACTGTTTTGCAATTTGGGTTTTACAAACAATAACACTGTCAAGTGTACCTACAACTGTTATTGTTTACTAAATACGTTTTATTTATACAATAATGGCCCTTAATTTAATTGACTCTGTCACCACAGTTATACTTTTATTCAAACATACTCAGCTGTCCTGCTCACTAAAGCTGACTGTACATTGCTTTGTTTTCTTCATTCAGTCAGCCGCCTGAACAAAAAAAAAAAAAATTGATTTCCCCATCCACACTAGAGTGAAAACCCTAATCCACACATTCAAGGTGGATATAGAAATCTTCCCCACTGTGTCATTGTATTCTGATAGCGGGACACCCCTGCAGTCAGAATACACTGATTGGCTGCATGCAGTGATCGAGCGGAAAGATACCAACAAGTCCTTTCATGAAAAGTCAAGGGATAGATCAATTTTTCATGAATGGGTACAGCCAAACATGGGTCGGGATTCAGATGATTCCTACTGAAATGGCCACATTTTGATCTATGTATGCCCAGCTTAAAGCCTAGTACACAGGATGAGAAAATTGGACAAAAAATACTACTTTCAGAGCGATCGTCCAATAATCTGATCGTTAGTACACAGCTTTCGAGAGCATGACAGTTCATGAAAAATTATACAAAGGGACAAGCACAAAACTTTTTCTCATACGATACCAGAACAAACGATTTCTGGTTAATCAATAGTATTCATCTGTAAAAAAAATTCTAGTGACCAAGACTGCACATGCTCAGAAACTAAAGAATACATTACAATACAATACATTACATCACATCAATTTTCATAACTTTAGTAGCCTATTCATTTCAATATGAGGCTAGCATGCAAGAAAAAGGACAATCATTTGTCTGATATTCTCATCCTGTGCACGTGGCTTAAGCTTACACCTTTTAAAGGCGTTATCTTTGAAATTAACTTGAAACTTTGCTTGCAAAGGTGTGATCACTGTTTCCAGTACTCCTCCCTTTGAATTTACACATTAGATCAATAAAGGGAACTATTACAGAGATAATGCTGTATAACCTGTTTATATATGTTTCACAATGTTCTACAACCAGCCACTGGCTCTTTGGTTGATGAAATTTTGCTGTTGACAGTATTACTATGGTTGAATGACCAGTTAAAGTAGAAATATGGCTAAAGGTCTTTTGGCCCTAGTTTTGTGGGTCACGGGTGCACTTAGCTTTGCACTGCTGTGACTCGTATTCACCCAACAGCAACCTAAAGTCCACTGTTGGCTGACAGCAGTCACCCAAACCAGACTATGCACTGCTGAAAGCCTGAGACAGTAGTTCTTGCCCCTCCACAACACAACACTAAAGTGAGCACTGGAGGAGAAGAGCAGAGTGACGGTGATTGACAGTCATCTGCTCTCTGCTCACTGAAGACCAAGAACTGGGTAATCAGCAGTCTTTCATTGCTCGGTTCTCAGTCTTAGAGGGGCAGGGGATAGATGCAGCATCAGATCAATGCTGCATCCATCTAGGTGAGTATGATTGTTTTTTTTTTATCCTGCACTTCTCTTTTAAGACCATTCTCGCTTGTAATTTCATGCAGCTGAATACTATTTTGTCATGCCATATCTTTTCCATAGGAACATAATGAGGTGGATATTGCCCATGAAACATCACGGCTAGGGTTTCCACCTCATCCCTTTAAAACTAAACACATATTAATTACACAGGTTCTAAGCCTAATTTATTGCAGATAAGACACTAAGTCCCCAGTCACACTAGACGTGAATTGGCATGCGATTTGCATGCCATGCGACTTGCAAATTGCATGCCAAATTGACGCCATTGTCCACAATTAGAGCGGTCATATTGGAGAGGTTTTGACTTGGTCGGAGCCACACTGATTTCTAAAGTACTACTTTTGGTGTGATTTCTGTGTCAGATGTCTTTCAAATCGCACCTGAAATCGGCATGTCACCCGACTTTGATATCAAAAAAGGTTTGTGACCGGGGTGTAAGTGAGTTTAATCACCACTGTAATCAGCTACAGAACCTGTGTCATTAATATGTGTTCGGTTTTAAAGGGATGAGGCGGCAACCCTAATCACGGCTCTGTACTTGTAATGAACTAATGTGTGTTAAGACACATTTACATGCCAGCTAATGTGATAATAAACTCTGGTATGAAAAAAAAAAAAATCAAGTACGTATTCTTAACTGAAAAAGTACATTCTATTGTTCTCAGCCTCCTCCAAATCTTCTAATTCCTTTTTATTGCTGCTGTGATCTAACTTCCTGTTAGAGGGTGGCTACATTTGTTCCCCATAGTCCCATTGTATGTAGGAACGTAGCCACCCTCTCCTGCTCAGTACTGAGATGGACTATGGGCTATGGGATTTGTAGTGTGCATAGAGAAGAAGAGCAAATAACTTCAACTAAGGTGTGCTGCTCATTCTAACTAATGCAGTGACGGAGAAAAAGAAGGTTCGGGAGCTCACAAAGGACATTACAAGAAGGCAGATAAACACAGGAGGAAACATTTTCATGAAAAATAGATTACATGGCCATTAAATAGTTGATGTGTATGGATTGTTTTTGAAGAATAGGTGGTATAATGGCCACAATGACCCTGGAAGCTTGCTCCTATTAGGGCACATTCAGATCAGCAGCGTTTGGTTGCATTGCCCAACTTAGTCCCAACAGAAAAAGAAAATAGTCTTATTTCCTATGGTTTCAGTTCAGTTCAATTCACTGTGTTGGTGTACGCAGAATAAAAAATAGAGTGCATTATGCTCACATTTAATGTGTGTGCAATATACTGTATATTGTATGCTATATTAACCCGGCCGAATGCAAATGTGCGGCCTCCCAGCGTCTGGCCTAGACACCGAGAGTCTGCACATTTGCGTTCTATTAAAAAAGGACATATGTGCCGAGAGCGTGCGCCCTGCGCGCTCCCAGCACACATGTCCGGTACTCATGGAAAGGTCCCGATCTCCTCTTTTGATCGGGACCTTTCCCGATCATGTGACCTCCTTGACGAAGCGTCACGGCGGTCACATGACCCTAAACCCCGCCCCACTTCCCGGCTTCTGAAACTCTTAAAGGGCCGGGAGGCGCCGGCGTGAAGGGGTTAAATTTATATACTGGATTTTATACAATATGCAGCATTGGTCTCCTTTCTTCTTTGTGCATGATACTTTTGAGATTGTGGACCTGATGACCATTTCTCTGGTAGTGTTCCTTACCTGATGCATGCTGAATACAGCTCTTGTCCTGCCCGCATACTGTTGTAATTGTGACATCATGCTTAATATGACTAGTCTATCATTTGAGAGTCGTATTTCTCTGTTAGCCCCGGTTCACACCAGTGCGCCTTTGACAGTACCAAATCGCATGACAAGTCGCACTCTACTGTCGGTAATGGAACCGTTCAAATTGATTTTGAAAATAATTCTTGCACTATTTTCAATGATTTCAGGTGCAATGGGCATTGACATCTGTGCATGAAGTTGCACAGATGTCAAGCAAGTTGCATATAAAATTGCACTGGGTCTGCTGCTTTGAAAACGCACTACTTCAAGTGAAGTAACACAATTTTAATGGTACATTTGATGAGAACTGGGGCTTAAGCCTCTGCTGTGTTTCTTTGGCGGTGGCGATTCTTGTGAAGTGGGAATCACACTATTTGTACTTTTGAATGTAAGTTTGAAGAGATTCACAATGAGTGGACTTTGATCATTAATATTTGTTGCACATTTCGGTTTCTTTATAATTTGATAAAACGAAGTTCCAGTTGAATTTAAAAAAATTAAAAGTCAGCAGCTACAAAAACTGTAGTTGCTGGCTTTTAAAATACAGACACTCACCTGTCCCTCGATCTAGCAGTGTCCTCACCATGGCTAGTTTCACTGGCCATCTTCTCTCCCCGGCGCTGGCATCTTCAGTGTGGGCATCCGGCTGTGACAGCTTGCAGCTTCACAGCCGGGTGCCCACTGCACATGAGCGAGCGAATGGTCCCGTAGTCTTCTGGGACCTTTCATGTATTCCAGAAGACTATGGGGAGGGAGGGGGGAAGACAACTTCTGATCGCCTTAGGCGTTCGCAGCGGAAGTGGGAGCAGGTACCTATCAAATTCAGGTACCTGCTCTCCCCCCCCCTACTCCCCAAAGGTGCCAATCCATAACGGGGAGCAGGGGACAAAGGCTCAAAGTGGAACTTCCCCTGTTGGGTGGAGCTCCACTATAAGTAATATACTGTACACAAATGACATATTTCTGCTATTGGTGATTAAGCGTGGCACATTTTGGAATGCTAGAATACTACACACCTCCATTGTGCAAAATATTGAATATTTAATTTTGTGCATTATTTATCTGGTGCAGATCATGCAATTCGTTGGCTCACGCCACACTTTGGGATTTTTTTTTACAGTTGGCAAACTAGTCACATCTTACTGTTCAAACCCTTCAACTTGAATAAGTTCCATAGATCAGTGTCCCATGTGGCAAATATTTGGCACACAATCAAGTTTATTTGGACTAGTGAGTGAGCTTTGTCACCCTCACTACCCGACAGGTAATATGTTACTGGCAGGATCACCAGGTGAAGATAAAGGAAACAAGCCTGAGAAAAAGGAGAACCAATTCAGCACGTCAAAGGGCTGGTAAGCTGCAACATATTGCATTTTTTGGTTTTGTTTTAGATATATGTAGCACTACCCCTTCAGGGGTCGCGGAGTAATTTTTGGGTTCCCTGTCTTGCCTGACCCTACTCTGGAAGCCAACCCCTGCTGACACCACTTTAAACCTCCAGTCAGAGGAACCATCTGGCTGCTACCACAAAGTAGGCTCACAGACAGTTTAGAGTGAATTGATATCTTGATTGTATTGAGATCAAATTTAATCACAGTAAAACAACAGACGTTTGTGCATGAAATAATAGCTATCACATGGAGTAATTTCAAGCAAAAGTCAAACACAGCAAAGTCTCAATTAGTTATGGACATCCTGCAATTCAGGATTTAGCCAGTAACCCCAGCCATGAGATGTCTTTCTCCTTTGAGCAGAAAAATACTACCAAGCAGAGTGGCTAGCTCACTTTGGGCGCTCAGAAGCCGGTGATAGGGTTAAATTCTGAGGCTAAGAGAAAAAACTCTTTAAGTAAGTAGGTCACTGTCCCTTTAAACTGCAGTATAAGATCTTCTGTGCACTCCATGGGGCCCGAGTTGGTGCACTTTAAGAATTCAAATCCCTCTGGAAGCAAAGCTTCCTTGTGGATAAAAGCTGCCCCTTTAAGTTGTACAGTTGTGACCAAAATTATTCAACCCCCAATGCTGTAAAGGGGTTTAGGGACTATAGTGTACATTTGGAATTGTATTCAGAATCAAATCCTACAAGGACGTTGTAACTACCCAAATGCAACTAAAATGACATCAATTGTTTATGTAATACAGTAGTAAATGGTTCTTATGTGGTTTCTTCATTGCCACAATTATTCAACCCCTTAAAGACTACCACTCTGAAGAACAGAGGTTCATACAGGTGCTTTCCATCAGGTATTGAAAACACCTGTGGATGTCACCGAGCAGCAATCAAGCATAATAAGCACCAATTAGGCAGCTTTAAAATGACTGTGATACTCAGCTCCTTCTAGACATTTACTGGTGTGGTTACAAACATGGTGAAGGCAAGAGAATGGTCCAGGAAGACAAGAGAAGAGGTGATTTCTCTTCACAGGAAGGGCAATGGCTATAAGAAGATTGCAAAGATGTTAAACATACCAAGAGACACCTTAGGAAGCATCATTCGCAAATTCAAGGCAAAGGGCACTGTTGAAACGCTACCTGGTCGTGGCAGAAAGAAGATGCTGACTTCGACTGCTGTGCGCTACCTGAAGCGTAGAGTGGAGAGAAGTCCCCGTGTGACTGCTGAGGAACTGAGAAAAGATTTGTCAGATGTGGGTACAGAAGTTTCAGCCCAGACAATAAGACGCACACTGCGTAATGAAGGCCTCCGTGCCAGAACTCCCAGGCGTACCCCCTTGCTGTCTCCAAAGAATAAGAAGAGTCGACTGCAGTATGCCAAAAGCCATGTGGACAAACCACAAAAGTTGTGGGATAGTGTTCTGTGGACTGATGAAACAAAATTAGAACTGTTTGGGCCCATGGATCAACGCTATGTTTGGAGGAGGAAGAACAAGGCCTATGATGAAAAGAACACCTTGCCTACTGTGAAGCATGGTGGAGGGTCAATCATGCTTTGGGGCTGTTTTGCTTCTGCAGGTACAGGGAAGCTTCAGCGTGTGCAAGGTACCATGAATTCTCTTCAGTACCAGGAGATATTGGATGGAAACGTGATGCAGTCCGTCACACACCTGAGGCTTGGGAGACGTTGGACCTTTCAACAGGACAATGATCCCAAGCATACCTCCAAGTCCACTAGAGCATGGTTGCAGAGGAAAGGCTGGAACATTTTGGAGTGGCCATCGCAGTCACCAGACTTAAATCCGATTGAGAACCTCTGGTGGGACTTAAAGAAAGCAGTTGCAGTGCGCAAGCCTAAGAATGTGACTGAACTGGAGGCCTTTGCCCATGAAGAATGGGCGAAGATACCCGTAGATCGCTGCAAGACACTTGTGTCAAGCTATGCTTCACGTTTAAAAGCTGTTATAACTGTAAAAGGATGCTGTACTAAGTACTAAGATTGAATGTCACTTGGGGGTTGAATAAAACTGATAATGCTGTGAGCACAGAAAAGACATTTGTGGTTATTTCATTATAACTGTTATGTTATATTTGTCTGACCTACAAGTGCCTCTTTAATGTAAATGTAAGCAAGATGACTGAATGATCAAAAGCAATGTCAAACTGGCCAAAACACTCAATTTCAGTGGGGGTTGAATAATTTTGGTCACAACTGTAGGTAGCCTGGACAGTACCCCTTTAACACACACGGTGAGATGTACATCTACACAGGGATTAAAGAATATGCAGAATTTCTTTTCGTAGGGATTACTTTCTCTTTCTCTTGTGATCCCAGTAGTTCTTTGGTGAATGTGGGCTGACTGCAGGGGAAGCAATGATGTGGCTTATATGTATAACTTGTGAACAGTGTCAGTTAAACTAGGCAGAAAGCAGCAGACTTAAATAATGTCATAGGCAAATAGAATGGCTTGAGAGCGGAACACTCTCACCCGATCCATGGCACTGGTCAGGTAGCTGATGGTCTCTCTGTAGATGGGAGCCCCCCAGTGTTCCTGCGGTTCCTCTTTCAGAGATCACTCTGGACTGCAGCACTCTGTACCACTGGCCTGCTCACAGGGCTGTCCGCCAGGTTTGTTAGTGGTGTCAGCGTTTAGCAATTCCTGCTTTCTCCTCCACTCTTGGGGGCCTGGCCAGGTGCGGCTGGACCGCCAGTGTCCCGCACAGCCTTCTCCCCACAACTGCTCTCCACCTCTCCCCATGCATTTCCTACTCTCTGGTTCCCGGGCTTCTGTATTTATATGCCCCAATTAGATAACTCTTCTGGGAAATGTAGTTAACCTATTGGCGCTGGCACCTCCTGGCCTTTTAAGAGGTTTGTGATGCTGGGACGTGGGGCAGGGTTTAGAGCCATGTGACCTCCGTGATTGGCTGTCACATGATCGGAGAGCTCCAGACAGCAAGTAGTGATCGGGACCTTTCCATGAGGTGGCGGTAAATGTGCTGGGAAAGCGCAGGGCATGCTCTCTCAGCACATCTGTTGGCTACACTGGGTACACAAATATACAACCACTCGGTGCTAAGGCCCAGCTGCTGAGAGGCCACATATCTGCATGCACTCGGCACCAAGGAGTTAAACAAGGAAGTCCTTCTATCAGCCTACAAGTCCAATAAAGTCTGTATGACTGAGCTGCAGAACACTGCCATCTTGTGCCCATTTAACATCCTGCAAAGTGTTACATACATACTAAGGGGGATTGTATAGAGTCACATGACAGGAGGTTAAAACCAACCAGAAACAGCATATAACAACCTTAACAACCTTAGACCCATCTCCTTGTTGCCCTTCACTTCCAAGCTCCTTGAGCGCCTGGTCTACAATCGCCTAAGCGCCCACCTCACTGATAACAACCTCCTTGACCCCCTACAGCCTGGCTTCCGCCCCCTGCACTCCACCGAAACCGCCCTACTTAAAATCACCAATGACCTGCTAACTGCCAAAGCCAATGGCCACTATTCTATCCTCCTGCTCCTCGACCTCTCCGCGGCCTTCGACACTGTTGACCACCCTCTCCTCCTCCTTGCCAAACTGCACTCCCTTGGCATCAAGGACGCTGCTCTCTCCTGGGTCGCCTCCTACCTTTCCCAATGCTCCTTCAGCGTCACCTACAACACTGCCACCTCCCCCTCCCTCCCCCTCTCTGTCGGGGTCCCCAAAGGCTCTGTCCTCGGGCCCCTCCTCTTCTCCATCTATACCTCCTACCTTGGCAAACTTATTCACTCCCACGGCTTCAATTACCACCTCTATGCTGACGACACCCAAATTTACCTCTCCACCCCCCTCCTCACCCCCTCACTCTGTGCCCGCATCGCCCACCTCCTAAACGACATATCAGACTGGATGTCGCTCCATTTCCTCAAACTTAACCTATCCAAAACCGAGCTCCTGGTGTTCCCCCCACCCCGTGCCCCCCCCCATCCTCTCCATCACTACTAACAACGCCACCATCTCTCCCACCCCACACGCCAAAGTCCTGGGTGTCACCCTGGACTCCCACCTCTCCTTCCTACCCCACATCCAACTGCTATCTAGATCTTGCAGACTCCACCTCCGCAACATCTCCAAGATACGCACATTCCTCACCCCAGACACCACCAAACAACTCGTACACTCCCTCATCATCTCACGCCTGGACTATTGCAACTCCCTTCTCACTGGCCTACCCAAACGAACGCTATCCCCACTCCAGTCGATCCTAAACTCAGCGGCCAGACTCATCCACCTCACCAAGCGCTCCACATCTGCCTCCCCCCTTTGCCAATCCCTTCATTGGCTCCCGATTGCCCAACGCATCAAGTTCAAGCTGCTAACCCTGACCTACAAGGCCATTCACAATGCCGCCCCGAACTACATAACTGACCTGATACCCAGATACTACCCTACCCGTGCCCTCCGCTCCTCACAGGACCTCCTGCTCTCTAGCTCCCTGGTCTCCTCCTCCCATGCCCGATTGCAGGACTTCTCCAGGACTTCCCCCATCCTCTGGAACTCCCTACCCCAATCCATCAGACTGTCACCTACCCTCCTCACCTTCAGGCGCACCCTAAAAACCCTCCTCTTCAGGGAAGCCTACCCCAACCTCACCTAACACCCGACCTCACCTAACAACTAACCTCCTGCGCTCCACCCACCACTCCATCCCTCAGCCATCTCCTCCTGTGCCACCTTCCCCTCCCTCCTAGATTGTAAGCTAGAAAGAGCAGGGCCCTCGAACCCCTCGTGTAGTGTATTGTTACTGTCTTGTCTCATGTTATGTCCCCCTTGCTACTGTACAGCGCTGAGCATACCCTTTGGCGCTATATAAATACTGTATAATAATAATATAGTGAAACCAGCTGCATAGATTATCTAAAACATATGTAGAGTTTCTAAATTTGGTACCATTGCAATGCTTCCTGGATTACACTAGTGGTGTAAGGAATAGCTCTACTGGTTTCCTTGAAAGCAACAGTACGTTCATATAGCACTTCTGTCTTCATTCATGAATTTCTGGCAATGCTATACTAGGTTAGAAGGTGTCAAAATTCATATTTTGCTACTGATCTAGGAACGTGCCAGCAAACTGCTGAAGCTAGTTCCACCTACTACACTTCTAATCAAGAATCGCTACTGTTTACTGCTAGGTCTCATTCACACAGGGCATACATAACTGTACGCCCATGAAGAGCCTTCTTTACCCACCAGGGATGTCCAGGTGTTCTGTGCATCCCCATGTAGGCAATCCAATTGCTGTCAATTGGGATGCAGTAGCTACACAAACACGATACCAATATGACATGAGTATGGGTGCGGGTGCACAGCTCCAAATGCATTCCTGCCCCAAAATTTGTGAAATGTTGCTACATAATAAATGTATATTTAAACTCAATAGCAAAAATGTTTTTATATATTTTAGCTTATTGATCCTAAGGTGTGGTTGCTGCATTTCTTTTCTTTTCCAGGCTTCTTTCACTTTTATTTACACCTAGTGATTCTGCCAGTAACAAACTTTCTATCCTAGGGTGACAATGCCCACTGCACTGTATACAGTATATGCAATATTGTCACCCTAGGACGTGACTAGGCACTCCTGTATCTAACATATACTCTGTCCTCTCCAGCTTGTAACTGCTGTTCTCATGAAATACTGAAGGAGATTTGGTGATGTCACTACTATGCAGCTCTCTGTTCTCTTTGCTTGAGAGTAAGCTGTAACTGAGGACCTGCGGTACAAGAACTTCTGTGTTTCAATAATCCTGTGGATCTGTGTTTTCTCCAACTGAATAGGCAATACCTTGCCTTTTTTGGGACAAGTCTTCCACAGTACAAACCCTCTTTTATTTGCCCTGATCTGTGACACTTCTGTTGAGAATTGGAAGTTATTATATGCAAATCGTGGCTTTATACAGTGCCTTGAAAAAGTATTCATACCCCTTGAAATGTTCCACATTTTGTCATGTTACAACCAAAAACGTAAATGTATTGGGATTTTATGTGATAGACCAACAAAAAGTGGCACATAATTGTGAAGTTGAAAGGAAAATGATAAATGGTTTTCAAAATTTTTTACAAATAAATATCTGAAAAGTGTGGCGTGCTTTTGTATTCAGCCCCCTTTACGCTGATACCCCTAAATAAAATATAGTGAACCCAGTTGCCTTTAGAAGTCACCTATTTAGTAAATAGAGTCCACCTGTGTGTAATTTAATCTCAATATAAACACAGCTGTTCTGTGAAGCCCTCAGAGGTTTGTTAGAGAACATTAGTGAACAAACAGCATCTTGAAGCCCACAGAACACCCCAACTGGTCAGGGATAAAGTTGTCAATAAGTTTAAAGCAGGGTAAGGTTATAGAGAAAAATATCCCAAGCTTTAAACATCTCACAGAGCACTGTTCAATCCATAATTTGAAAATGGAAAGAGTATGGCACAACTGCAAACCTGCCAAGACATGGCTGTCCACCTAAACTGACAGGCCAGGAAAGGAGAGCATTAATCAGAGAAGCAGCCAAGAGACCCATGAAGGAGCTGCAGAGATCCACAGCTCAGGTGGGAGAATCTGTCCACAGGACAACTATTAGTCATGCACTCCACAAATCTGGCCTTTATGGAAGAGTGGCAAGAAGAAAGCCATTGTTGAAAGAAAGCCATAAGAAGTTCAGTTTGTAATACGCCAGAAGCCATGTGGGGGACACAGCAAACATGTGGAAGAAGGTGCTCTGGTCAGATGAGACCAAAATTGAACTTTTTGGCCTAAAAGCAAAACGCTATGTGTGGTGGAAAACTAACACTGCACATCACCCTGAACACACTATCCCCACCGTGAAACATAGTGGTGGCAGCATCACGTTGTGGGGATGCTTTTCTTCAACAGGGACAGGGAAGCTGGTCAGAGTTGATGGGAAGATGGATGGAGCCAAATGCAGAGCAATCTTAGAAGAAAACCTGTTAGAATCTACAAAAGAATTGAGACTTGGGCGGAGGTTCACCTTCCAGCAGGACAATGACCCTAAACATACAGCCAGAGCTACAATGGAATGGTTTAGATCAAAGCATATTCATGTGTTAGGAAGGCCCAGTCAAAGTCCAAACCTCAATCCAATTGAGAATCTGTGGCAAGACTTGGAAATTGCTGTTCATAGATGCTCTCCATCCAATCCGACAAAGCTTGAGCTATTTTGCAAAGAAGAATGGGCAAAAAGTGCACTCTCTAGATGTGCAAAGCTGGTAGAGACATCCTCAAACAGACGTGCAGCTGTAATTGCAGGGAAAGGTGCTTCTACAAAGTATTGACTCAGGGGGGCTGAATACAAATGCATGCCACAAGTTTCAGAAATTTGTAAAAAATTTTGAATGCCATTTATCATTTTCCTTCCACTTCACAATTATGTTTCACTTTGTGTTGGTCTATCACATCAAATCCCAATAAAATACATTTACGTTTTTGGTTGTAACATGACAAAATGTGGAAAATTTCAAGGGGTATGAATACTTTTCCAAGGCACAGTAGCAAATTTACTAAGTAGCCTGGCTGCTCCTTCCACTCTAGTGTGGTATTGAAGTGCTTATGTCCATTCATAATCAAGAGGCTATTTGTAGTAGTGTAATATCAGTGATGGCTGGCTGAGTGACATCCAGTGATCTTGTTTTGCAATTTATGGGTTTTGAATGTCAGATTTGGACGATATGTTTAACAATTCTGTTCACTTCAGCAAAGTATTTTAGCTATTGCAAGTATGTACATTTAGGGGGTTGAACCTAATGCTGGGAGCTGAGATCTGTGCCTTGCTGTTTCCATCTGTGCGTACTGCCTGTGTATTCAGCAGTGAAGGCTGGCTCTGCCTAGCCAATCCCTTGCTTGATTGGCGTTGTATTCTGACTAAGAAGAGTCTTTATGTAAGTATATTTTGTGCAGATTTAAGCAGGGATTGGCTACATCAGAAAGACTGTTCAGCACCCTGTGCTGTTCACTCTGAATCCTGTCTCTCAATTTCTCACTCACGGGATTTGTGTGAGTAAGCTATTGAGTGACAGGATGGGCACAGGCAGCCACAGACAGCCCAGTTTGCTGTGCATCCGCTCCCAGCCACAGAGTCCAGGCTGGGCAGCAGGTGGAGGCAGAGCCTCCAACATTCAGCATTGATTACATGGAAAGGCTCAGGTGACAGCCCAGCTGAACCTAAAGTTGGCAGGTGGGACAGAAGATGCCAGATGCCAGCCAGACCAGTGCTTGCTCACCCTGAGCCCCGCTGCTAGTCCTAAGTTATCCGTGTGCAGACCACTTCCTTACTTGCACCTGACCTGAGCACTGCTGGCCTGCCACATCCCATAGATCAGGGGTCTCCAAACAAAGGGCCAGTTTATTGTGCTTCAGACTTTGTGGGGGCCAGACTGTGCCCAGTGGGAGTAGAAAATGCTGTGGCATCAATGGCAACAAACCATCATTGTATCAGTGGGAGGAATAGTGCCCCATCATTGGTGTCAGTGGTAGGAAAATGCCCCATCATTGGTATCAGTGGGAAGTATAGTGCCCCATTGATGGGGTCAGGGGTAGGAATAGTGCCCAACTGTTGATATCAGTGACAGGAATTATGCCCCAATGTTGGTGTCAGTGGGAGGAAGTGTTCCCCAAGTGCTGGATAAAGGCAAGCAAAGGGCCACATCTGGCCCCCGGGCCGCAGTTTGGAGACCACTGCCCTAGATCATTGGAATTACAGAGCTGGCACTGATAGGGTCCCTGGGCAGTGCCCAGGGGTGCCCACTCAGTAAGATTGTCCTGGCACTTGGTGTTGAAGATTATTTTCCTGCATTATCATGTGGTGGAGGAACTTTAAAAACTATACACCATTAGATGTTTTTTAAAGAAGCACATATTAATTTAATCAGTTTGGTGGATGAAATTTAAGGACTATACATCTTTGGACATTTGTTGTACATACATATATTTTTTTGTGTGCGCATGTTATGTTTACACTTTTTGTAGATTCTTTATACATGTTTTTTTATCCGTGCTGTATTTTTGTTTTATGTGTATCTTTTAGGTTTAATTTACAGTGGATATAAAAAGTCTACACACCCCTGTTAAATTGTCAGCTTTCTGTGATGGAAAAAAACAAAGATAAATAATTTCAAAACTTTTTCCACCTTTATTGTGACCTATAAACTGTACAACTCAATTGAAAAACAAACTGAAATCTTTAAGAGGTGGGAATAAACATAAAAAACTAAAATAATGTGGTTGCATAAGTGTGCACACTCTCTTATAACTGGAGATGTAGCTGTGTTCAGAATTAAGCAATCACATTCAAAATCATGTTAAATAGGAGTCACTACACATCTGCCATCATTTAAAGTGCCTCTGATTAACCCCAAATAAAGTTCAGCTGTTCTAGTAGGTCTTTCCTGACATTTTCTTAGTCGCATCCTACAGCAAAAGCCATGGTCCGCAGAGAGCTTCCAAAGCATCAAAGGGATCTGATTGTTAAAAGGTATCAGTCAGGAGAAGGGTACAAAAGAATTTCTAAGGCATTAGATATACCATGGAACACAGTGAATACAGTCATCATCAAGTGGAGAAAATATGGCGCAACAGTGACATTACCAAGAACTGGACATCCCTCAAAAATTGTTGAAAAGACAATAAGAAAACTGGTCTGGGATGCCTACAGCAACATTAATCGCTTCCTGTCTGCCCTATAACAGAAGTACTACTACAGGGAGGCACGGATGCACAAAAATCAAGTATATCACGCCATTCGTGGCCGCGGCTGACAATGACCGGGTGATTACTCGCGGCGCCTGGTGATTGCCGAGCATCTCCGATGGGGGGGAGAACTGTTTGTAAACAAAACAGTTCTCTCCCCTATCAGCTCCCTCACACAGCCATGCAAAGCAATGTGCTTACAGTGAAGCACACAGACACAGCCCCCTAGTAAAACACACACAGTTAACCCTTTGATCGCCCCACATGTTAACCCCTTCATGCCCAGTGCCATTAGTACAGTGTCAGTGCTGTTTATTAGCACTGATCACTGTATTGGTGTCACTGGGGATGTCAGTGACACCAAGTCAGTTCCCCCCAATGTCAGAATGCCCACCGCAGTTCTGCAATCCTGCTATAAGTCGCTGATGGCCGCCATTACTAGTAAAAATAAAAAATCACAGTATATATACTGCCATTTGTAAACGCTATAACTTTCACGTAAAACGATTCATTTACACGTATTGGGATTTTTTTTTAGCAAAGACATGTAGCAGAATACATTTTGGCCTAAATTTATGACTAACTTTGATAAATTTTTTTTACTGGACATGTTTATTAGCAAAAAGTAAAAAATATTGTTTTTTTCTAAAAATTGTCGGTATTTATTTTTTATAGCGCAAAAAATTAAAAATGCACAGGCGATCAAATACTATCAAAAGAAAGCTCTAGTCGTGGGGAAAAAAAAGACGTAAATTTCATTTGGGTGCAGCGTTGCATGACCACATAATTGTCAGTTAAAGTAATGCAGCACTGTAATGCAAAAAATGGCCTGGTCAAGAAGGGGGTTAAATCCTCTGGAGGGCAAGTGGTTAAAGGAGCTGCAGGAATATCTGGCAAGTACTGGATGTGTGGTACATGTGGCAACAATCTCCCATATTCTTCATATGTCTGGGCTATGGGGTAGAGTGCCAAGACGGAAGCCTTTTCCTACAAAGAAAAACATCCAAGCCCGGCTAAATTTTGCAGAAACACATCTGAAGTCTTCCAAAAGCATGTGGGAAAATATGTTATGGTTTCATGAAATTAAGGTTGAACTTTCTGGCCACAATTCCAAAAGATATGTTTGGCGCAAAAAACAACACTGCACATCACCAAAAGGACACCATACCCACAGTGAAGCATGGTGGTGGCAGCATCATGAATTGTTTTTCTTCAGCTGCAACTGGGGCCTTAGTCAAGGTAGAGAGAATTATAAACAATTCCAAATACCAGTCAACATTGCCACAAAACCTTCAGGTTTCTGCTAGAAAAGTGAACATGAAGAGGAACTTCATCTTTCAGCATGACAACGACTGAAAACATACATCCAAATCAACAAAGGAATGGCTTCACCAGAAGAAGATTAAAGTTTTGGAATGGCCCAGCCAGAGCCCAGACCTGGAAAATCTGTGGGGTGATCTGAAGAGGGCTTTGCACAGGAGATGCCCTCGCAATCTGACAGATTTGGAGTGTTTTTGCAAGAAAAAGTGGGCAAGATGTGCCATGCTGATAGACTCATACCTAAAAAGACTGAGTGCTGTAATAAAATCAAGGTGCTTCAACAAAGTATTAGATTAAGGGCAGGGGCGGACTGACAACTCATGGGGCCCCCGGGCAATAGGGGATCATGGGGCCCCTGTGTCCTTGCCCAAACTCAAAAAAGCCTATGAAAAAGGTACCAGGGGCATCTCATGGGGCCCCCTACTGACCCCGGGCCCTCAGGCAGTGCCTGAGTTTCCAAATGGTCAGTCCGCCCCTGAATAAGAGTGTGCACACTTATGCAACCATATTATTTCAGTTTTTACTTCCCTCCACCTAAAAGATTGAGTTGTACAAATTATAGGTTGCACTTTAGGTAGAAAAAGTCCTGAAATGATTTATCTTTTGCCTCATTTTTTTTACATCACAGAAACCTGACATTTTAACAGGGGTGTGTAGACTTTTTAGATCCACTGTGTGTATATATATATATATATATATATATATATATATATATATATATATAGTTGCTGTCTTACACAAAGCCCCAGATTACTGAAATTGTAAGTATAAATGCATTTGGCCAAGAAAATTATGTAAGCCTTTCACTGCCTAGGTATCTGATCTCTTTACTAGAGATGTGCATGATAGAAAAATTTGTTTAGTATTGGCTTTGTTTGTTAGGTTAATCATTTTGTTTTGGAAGTCATTTTATAGATTTGGATTTGTTTCGTATATTCATTACTTTCCAATTCGAAATTTGAATTCGACATTCGAATTTGACTTTTGAGATTCAAATTTCAGAGGACTGCTATATTTGTTCTATTTTAGTCTCTTTTTTATTTTCTTTTTTAGTCTACTCTATTCTGTTCTTTTCTATTCTATTCTGTTATTCTATTATATTCTGTTTTATTCTATTATTTTCTATTCTATTCTATTCCTTTTTATTAAGGCTATTCTGTTTTATTCTATTTATTTCTATTATATTTCTTTTTCTATTCTATTTTATTCTATTCTGTTTTATTCTATTTTCTATTTGTTTTATTCTATTCCCTTATGTTCTATTCTATTTTGTTCTAATCTATTCTATTTTATCTTATTTTATTCTCTTCAGCACCCAAAATAGGCATCATCAGTTTATTCCACTTTTGTACCTTACTGTATTTATTGCAATATGTTTCCATTTCAAATTCAAATTAATTTTCGAATTCAGATAATCGGTTTTATTATAATTTATTTGGGATTCTTTAAAATTCATTACTGTTGTGATTTGGAAGTTTGAATACATCCAAATCTCTGAATAACACAAATTTTGTCCGAATTTCAATTTTGTAACGAAACAAATCACACATGTCTACTCTTTACAAAAGATGAAATTTAAATTTATGGGACAGATCACTATTAGGCCCCCTGCACACTGGGCGTTTAGCCCCAGCACATGGAGTTCAAGCGTTTAGCTGCAGGCGGAGGGTACAGATGTCCTGTTCAGCCCTGCTTCCAGCCTGAACAGGGCCCTTCACCCAAGGGCACCCCAGCCTCTTTTCATAAACAACGACAGACATATGACATATCTACACCAGTCCTAGGCAATGTCATCCATCCATAATCCACAAGGTAGGAAGGCTGACATATTTCAGGGGACATGCCTGCTTCCTCAGAGCTAAACATTTGTCCAAAAGGATATGCATCATTGCACATTTTGCATTAAGAGAGGAAGATTTAAACACTCCTGTGTGCTTAAATACTAATTGTGAGATCTGATGGATGGCTATGAATTCCATAGTTTTCTGCCAAGGTATCAAATGTTCTTATCAGCAGAATATACTATCACACCTTGCTAGTTTACACACTGAATGTGAAAGGCGAGTGCTGTTCCTGCATGTCAAAGCCATTCTATTAAAATACTGCTCAGGAAACACATACAGTTGCAAGAAAAAGTATGTGAACCCCTTGGGATTACGAGGAGTTTTGCATGAATTGGGCATAAAATGTGCTCTGAACGTCATCTAAGTCACAACAATAGAAGAACACAGTCTGCTGAACATAATACTACACAAACATTAGATGTTGCCATGGTTTAATTGCACATAACATGTAAACATTCACAGTGCAGGGAGGAAAAAGTATGTGAGGCCCTAGCTTAATGACTTCTCCCAGAGCTAATTGGAGCCAGGAGTGAGCCAACCTTGACTCCAATCAGTGTGATGATATTGGATGTGTTGCTGACAGCTATCCTGCCCTTACAAAACACACACCTGTTTTGGGTTTACTGGTTTCAAGAAGCACTGTCTGATGTGAACCATGCCTCGCAGAAAAGAGCTCTCAGAAGACCTACGATCAAGAATTGTTGACTTGCATGAAGCTGGAAAGGGTTACAAATGTATCTCCAAAAGCCTTGATGTGCATGTGCCCACGGTAAGACAGACTGTCTACAAATGGAGAAAGTTTAGCACTGTTGCTACTCTCCCTAGGTGTGGTCGTCCTGTAAAAATGACTGCAAGAGCACAGCGCAGAATGCTGCATGAGGTAAAGAAGAATTCCAGAGTGTCAGCTAAAGACCTACAGAAATCTCTGGCACATGCTAACATTTTTGTTGACACATCTACAATAAGGAAAACATTAAACAAGAATGCAGTACATGGGAGGACACCACGGAGGAAGCCATTGCTGTCCAAAAACAATATTGCAGCACGTTTGAAGTTTGCAAAAGAGCACCTGGATGTTCCACAGCACTAATGGCAAAATATACTGTGGACAGATGAAACCAAGATTGAGTTGTTTGGGAAGAACACACAACACTATGTGTGGAGAAAAAAAGGCACAGCACACCAACATCAAAACCTCATCCCCACTGTAAAACATGGCGGAGGGAGCATCATGGTTTGGGGCTGCTTTGCTGCCTCAGGGCCTGGATGGATTGTTGTCATTGATGGGAAAATAAATTCCAGAGTTTATCAAGACATTTTGCAGGAAAACGTACGACCATCTGTCCGTCAACTGAAGCTCCGCAGAGGATGGGTGATGCAACAGGACAATGACCCAAAGCATACAAGTAATTCAACAAAACAATGGCTGCAACAGCACAGAATATGCCTTCTGGAGTGGCCCAGTCAGAGTCCTGACCTCAGTTTGGTTGAGGTTATTGCTGCCAAAGGAGGGTCAACCAGTTATTAAGTCCAAAGGTTCACATACTTTTTCCTCCCTGCACTGTGAATGTTTACATGTTATGTGCAATTAAACCATGGCAACATCTAATGTTTGTGTAGTATTATGTTCAGCAGACTGTGTTCTTCTATTGCTGTGACTTAGATGACGTTCAGAGCACATTTTATGCCCAATTCATGCAAAACTCCACGTAATCCCAAGGGGTTCACATACTTTTTCTTGCAACTGTATACCATGAAAAGAGTTTACTTCTCAGTGAGTTTCTTAATTTCTCCGTCAATCTCCTTTCCCTTTTACATCAGTGTAAGATTTTTTTGTAAACACCAGGATATACAACACACTCTAACCAGTTAAAATGTGTTAAATTGTATAGTGAAATTAATTGTAAAGGCCTAAAGAAGTAATCTAAGGAATTCTGAAAGTATGCATCTTAAATAAGTAAAGTTAACGACCAATGGGTATCACTCACCATTTACAAAAAAGTAGTAAATGCAAGCAACATTGCTCTTACAATGCGCATTTACTACTTATTTGCATTGAAGCTTGCAGAGCACCTGCAATCACTGTGTTGTGAGTGCAATGGACAGGCTCTTCCATGGTTTACCCTCTCAAGGTACAGGCTTAATGGAAGCATGGCTTGAACTACAAAGCAGGGAGAGGAAGATGGAATCTCTGACGTGCTCTGCATAGTCCCTCTACCACAGTAGCAGATGGGACTTTTAGTCAATGTTTGCAAACAATTCCGTACCTGAATGGAAATCTGTTCGGGTGAAGCCACAATGCCAACTACATCTCTGTACGGATGTGCGGTTACATGCATACAGTGGAGCATTTGTCAGCCTGTCATTGATTTGTACTAGCTGCTGCCTGCAACTCCATGAAAACTGCCGTGACTCCTGGTTGCAGAAATACACTACTTTTTGAAACTTTACGGCTGTGTGAATGAGGTACAGGGGTTGGACAAAGAAATGGAAACACTACATGATTTGCAAGTGTGAAAGTGACCACATGTTTAGCATTGAAAGTGGAAGTGGTGTAACATTCTTTTGCGTCCACTGTGTGATGAGACACCTAGCTAACAGGTGGGAAGCCTCACTGTCGTCATTCACTGCGTGCACTTCTAGTATTAGACAATCATGTCAGAGGTTACTGATCTTCAAAGAGGGCAAATTGTTGCTGCTCGCTTAGCTAGTGCCTCTGTGAGTAAAGTTAGCAATTTATTTGCTGTCTCACAAGGTACAGAATCAAAGGTGATGACAGCATATCCAGTTTCCAGGGAAACATTTTCTGATAAGCGTTAGCGTGGTAGACATGGTCAACTGACCGAAAGAGACAAAAGGACATTGCAGAGCTCAATCACAGTCTTCCAAAGCCTGTGTTCACAAAAACTGTGCGGAGGGAACTCCATAAGCAAAACATTCACAGGTGAGCTGTAATTGCCAAACCACTAGTGACTGATATTAATACTTAGAAGAGGAGACAGTGGTGCAACACCCATAAATCGTCGACTATCGATCAATGGAAGACTGTAATATGGGCCGATGAATCGAGCTGCACACTGTTCCCAATTACCAGATGTGTTTACATGTGGCAAACACTGTCCCAAGCTTATGACCAGCACTGAATTCTGCCAACAGTAAAACATGGTGGTGGCGCAATCATAGTTTGGGCAGCTATTTCTTGGTATTCTGCAGGCTCCATCATCACCTTAAAAAGGTAAGAGTCACTGCCAATGACTATGTACACCCCATGGTGCAGACATTGTTTTTCAAAGAAAGCACCATTTACTAAGACGATTATACTCCAATTCACACAGCCGATGTTGTCAAATTGTGGTTTGTTGAGTATGCAGATGAAGTCTTGCACCTTCCTTGGGTACTACAGTCACCAGACCTCAATATCATAGAGCCACTATGGTCAATTTTTGAGAACAAGGTATTTTCTACCTCCAGCATCTCTGCGAGGACTGGAACGATTTTGTATGAAGAGTGGTATCAGATTCCTATATCCACTGTCCAAGACTTGTATTTGTCAATTCCCAGGGGAATTCAGGCCGTCTTGGAAGGCGGTCCAACACCATATTAGGTAACGATTTTGTTCTTTTACCTGGTATTTCCATTATTTTGTCCAACCCCTGTACATTAACTCAACTCTAAGTGCAAAGCGTTGGCACTTGCTGTAACACACAATGCATTGAAGTAAAATGTACACCTGCATCTTGCTCTTAGCGAGATATTTCAGGTCCTGAATTGTATTACTCAGTATAATTTCTGGCATAGACCTTTCTACAAGGTCTAGACTTGGTTGGTGGTGACAGCCCTTTGACAACCTTGAGGAAGGTTCTCTGGCCTCGCCTGGTACTCGTTCGGGCCCTGGCAGACTCACCGGCTGGAGAAGGATTATGTTATGTCAAGTGTAAATTCTCCATTAGAATTTAATACAAAAATAGCAGCGCATGTGTCTAATATAAAACTAAAGTGCTAAAGAATCAACATAAATGTATAAATCAATCAATCAATAAATAATACAATCAAAAAACTATTTTTAGTTTTTTGATTGTATTATTTATTGATTTACACATTTATATTGATTCTTTAGCAATTTAGTTTTATATTGAACATATGTGCTGCTATTTTTGTAATAAATTATATTTGAGGGGATGTTATATTCATTCACCTTCTAAGCAGCAGGATTATTAGGAGTGGATTGGTATCACATTATTGAGAACATATTGAGTTGGATTCACGTATACACTGCTTTGAGGCAGCTAATGTTGTCATTGTTTTGTGGTGATTATATTTTATATTGTGTTTGTGCAGTGGTTTTGGGTATATGTGTATTCTCCGTTGTTTGCACAATTTTTTCAATAAAAATTTTGTGGAAAAAAAAATGTACGCCTGCATAATACATTGCTCAAAAAAATTAAAGGAACACTTTGAAAACACATTAGTTCTCAATGGGGAAAAATATGCTAGATATCTATAGCGATATGGACTGGGTAATGTGTTAGGAAGGTAAGGATGCCCCATTGTTTGATGGAAATGAAAAATATCAACCTACAGAGGACTGAATTCAAAGACACCCCGAAAATCAAAGTGAAAAAATTATGCAGCAGGCTAGTCTATTTTGCTGAAACTTCATTGCAGCAACTCAAAATGGTACTCAGTAGTTTGTATGGCCCCCCCATGTGCTTGTATGCATGCCTGACAATGTCAGGGCATGCTCCCAATGAGACGATGGATGGTGCCCTAGGGTATTTCCTCCCAGATCTGGACCAAGGCATCACTAAGCTCCTGGACAGTCTAAGGTGCAACCTGGCAGCATCACATGGACCGAAACATGATATCCCAGAGGTGTTTTATTGGATTTAGGTCAGACGAGCTCGGGGGTCATTCAATGGCATCAATTCCTTCATCCTCCAAGAACTGCCTGCATACTCTCGCCACATGAGGCCAGGCATTGTCGTGCACCAGGAGGAACCCAGGACCCACTGCACCAGCGTAGGGTCTGACAATGGGTCCAAGGATTTCATCACGATACCTTATGGTAGTCAGGGTGCCATTGTCTAACCTGTAGAGGTCTGTGCATCCCTCCATGGATATGCCTCCCCAGACCATCACTAACCCACCACCAAAACGGTCATGCTGAACGATGTTGCAGGCAGCATAATGTTCTCTTTGGCTTCTCCAGACCCTTTCACGTCTGTCACATGTGCTCAGGGTGAACCTGCTCTCATCTGTGAAAAGCACAGGGCACCACTTACAGACCTGCCAATTCTGGTGTTCACTGGCAAATGCCAATCAAGCTCTATGGTGCTGGACAGTGAGCACAGGACCCACTAGAGCACGTTGGGCCCTCAGACCACCCTCATGAAGTCTGTTTCTGATTGTTTGGTCAGAGACATTCACACCAGTGGCCTGCTGAAGGTAATTTTGTAGGGCTCTGGCAGTGCTCATCCTGTTTCTTCTTGCACAAACGAGCAGATGGCGGTCCTCCTGTTGGGTTAAGGACCTTCTACAGCACTGTCCAGCTCTCCTAGGGTAATTGCTTATCTCCCGGAATCTCCTCCATCCTCTTGAGACTGTCCTGGGAGACACAGCAAACCTTCTGGCAATGGCACATATTGGTGTGCAATCCTGGAGGAGTTGGACTGCCTGTGCAACCTCTGTAGGATCCAGGTATCGCCTCATGCTACCAGTAGTGACACTGATCCTAGCCAAATGAAAAACTAGTGAAAAACAGTCAGAAACGATAAGTAGGGAAAAAATGTCAGTGGCCTCCATCTGTAAAACCATTCCTGTTTTGGGGGCCATCTCATTGTTGCCCATCTAGTGCACCTGTTGTTAATTTTATAACACCAAATCAGCTGAAACTAATTAATAACCCAAGGAGTTTAATTGACTTGATGCTATACTCTGAATAAAAAGTATTCCTTTAATTCTTTTGAGCATTGTATAATCGTAAAACACACCCCTACATGGCACTACAAATCAAAAGTTATCACAAAGCATAGGTGTGAAGTCACACTCCACATTTTTAGCAATAAGTTCCTTATTTACAGATTTGCCATTTTAAAATTCCCTAATATGTGTTCTTTATTAAATATATTTAGTAGGAATCATGTAAGTTATGTTGTGTTTGTGTGCAATAAAGCTTTTAGTGCATTGTTATAGAAAACATTGTCTTGATTATCAATACTGCCACAACTATCCTGGGACCTATAACTCTCGGCTCACACTATTGCAGGCCGTGTGGCATGTGTTTGCTCTGGCACGGCAGCCCATTCCCACAGGAAAAAGGTGCAAGCATCTTTCTGGAAACACAGCCACATGCGGTTTCCCTGCGGTTCTCGCACCTGCAATCACGCTGTGGGCTGAGATGTATGGGGGTGCCATTCAGAATGAATGGCAGCCCTGAGCATCTCGCAAGAGCAGTGCGATTCAGCTGCAAGTGGTTGTGGATGCGGGAACAGGTGCAATTCCTGCACTCGCAACCAGCCTGCAGGATAGTGTGAACCAAGTGTAAAATCATTTGCACCATCTTTTTATTCTATCAGTCCTGTGCTTTCAGAAAATGGTTTGGGGGGGGTCTTTTACAAACTCTGAAAGATGTAAGTAAAAATGATTTTTAAAAAAGTGAAAAATTGCCCAGCAGCAGAAGGGTTAAACTCTAAACTTTCAAAGTGTCAAAAAGATAAAATGCAAAACTTCAGCACAGACACACCTAAGTAATATATTCCAGAACATTTGGATTACTTATGTAATTATAGCATTTATACGGTTTCATTGTGCTGTTATCTTGCATCCTGGATAATTATGGTGCATTCACTTTGCATACAAAAATCAATTACGTGCATACAGTAAACAAGGGCTAAAATTAAGGCCCTAATGGTGATTACCGTTGGGTGGGGAACCATCTTCATTTAGGCTACTAACCTGCATCTTAGAAAAGAAAACAGCTAAACACTATTGAAATACATATCTACTGTTTTTCTGGTATCACTGTTATTCTGTTCAGTATTTTGTACTAGCCAAGCAACAGCCCTAGTTCTTGGTTCAGTCTTGTACCTCTAGCTTGTTTATTGGACAATGAATTAGCATAATCACCTCTGTCCAATGAGCAGGGAGGTGACCCAGGAAGCTATAAAGTGCATTATTTTGGATAGATTGGAGAGGCAGAAGAACACCTGTTGGGTTTTTGTTTGCAGTCTGTGTCTCCATAAGGGAAATTTGCCCTCTTTATTTGTCCTGTTCGCTGTTATTCTCTAAAGAAAATCCCAAATTTTGGGTTTTCCCCAAAACAGTAATAGTAATCTTCCAATGGGGACAGTAGTTTTGGTAAACCTGCAGGGATTGCAGCTCATTTCCTGTGCTGGCTATGGACCAGGAGTGAAGATTATTCTTCAAGGGACATACTGGTAGATAGCAAAAAAATCCTAAGGACCCTTTTACACGGGCATTCCGTTCGTCCGTTTTGCATCCATCCGATGATGGATGAAAAACAGACATCAATGCAAAACGGACAAATGTAAGACAAAATGTAAGTTAAATCTGTTTATGTCCGCATCTGTCAACATCCCTTATTTGGAATGGATCAAAGCCCTATTTTTGTGCCGTTATAATGGCAGAATGGACAACAAAACAGATGTAAACAGACAAAAGATCCATTTCTGCATTGCTACCGGATGTAAAAAAAACTGATGTAAAACTGATAAAAACCGTTGTAAAAACTGATTTGCTTTTTCTTTGAAAAAAACGTGACTGAACAAATGAAAAAACAAACAAACAAACATCCGTGTGAAAGGACTCACCCTATATAACATAGAAAAAAAGGTTTTGCCTTTAGTTCTACTTTAAGGTAATCTTCACATATGAAATTTTAGTGCAGCTGCCTGTGAATCTGTTTATAAAATGCATATGTGAAGTCAGAGAATGGGCATATTTGTTGAACCTCACATGAAGTCCTTAACTATTGAAAAAACTGTTCATTACAGCAGTGGTGAACAGAACAGCATCTCCGAATGTAAAGCAAACTTCAGTACCAGAAGACCATGCCACATTTGACTCCTGTTACTAATAAAAAAGACAATTTAGCTACAGTGGTAGATGATCTTGCTTTAAGCTGTGACATATTGTACATATAGATAGGTTGAAACTTGGCATACACAACTTCAATTTTTGGATCCATCCTCATCATTTAAATGCTACAGCATACCCAGTTATTGTTGCTCATCATGTACCCCCCCCCCCACTTTTATGGCCTACCAAACTTCTGTGGGGCTGTCTCCTAATTGCAATTATCCTGCTGCTGAATATGATATCATTTCTGTTAAATGTACAAAGAGCAAATTCCAAGAAACAAATATAATTCTGTTTTGATTGTATTTATTATTTTTTCAGCGCTTAGTCAAATGACAAATTATAGTGCTATAGTTCACATGCTGTGGAAAAGTTTCCAAGTGACTTTAACAAAGAACTGTAGCCAAATGCATGTTTTAATTAATATCTAAAATTAGGAATCTCTGAACAGGACTTCTACTACCATGTCCTTAAGTGAACATTTTCCATAGTAAGACCAGAGCTGTATTTTGTTGCGACCCTATGCCATCATTGATACCAAAAACAAATGTGAAGGAGGCTGCAATATGTCACATGGAATCCAGACTTAACTAAAAAAAGATGTCCAACAAGATATTCAGAAGGAAAAGATGAAATAATATTCATTAAAATAATTTACATTGGTTTTTCCTCAGAGGTCCAGGTTATCACTTTTCAGAAATTCTTCCCAGATATGATCCATAACGTGGCTTGGGAAAAAATCACTTTTATCAAGAAGTAAAATGTCTTTCACCTTCAGTACAGTGTTCATTGGATTGTGTAGATCTGAAAGAGCTGCAAATTAAAATTATTATTTTTATTTAAAAGTATTACACTGTAAAGGAAAAACCTACCACACCAGTGAATGCGCAAGATTCAAATGTGCAAGCCGTGACAATATGCCATTCATGGTCGCAGAGAACATATCTTATCAGTAAATGGCCATGGACACGATTGTTCTTCCTGCTATTTATTGCTATAAAAGAACAGGTATAGTATTGTCAGCAAAGCAAATGCAAGAAAGAGGGATGTACACTATATTGCCAAAAGTATTGGGACACCCCTCCAAATCATTGGATTCAGGTGTTCCAATCACCTCCATGGCCACAGGTGTATTAAATCAAGCACCTAGGCATTCAGACTGCATCTACAAACATTTGTGAAAGAATGGGTCTCTCCCAGGAGCCCAGTGAATTCAAGCGTGGTACCGTGATAGGTTGCCACCTATGCAATAGGTCCATCCATGAAATTTCCTTGGTACTAAATATTCCATAGTCAACTGTTAGTGGTATTATAACAAAGTGAAAGCAACTGGGAAAAACAGCAACTCAGCCACGAAGTGGTAGACTGTATAAAACGACAGAGCAGGGTCAGCGCATGCTGCAGCGCACGATGGGCAGAGGTCGCCAACTGTCTGCAGAGTCAAAAGCTAAAGACCTCCAAACTTTGTGTGGCCTTCAGATTAGCACAACAGTGTGTAGAGAGCTTCACGGAATGGATTTCCATGACCGAGCAGCTGCATCCAAGCCTTACATCGTCAAGTGCAATGCAAAGCATTGGATGCAGTGGTATAAAGCACTGCGCCACTGGACTCTAGAGCAGTGGAAACGTATTCTCTGGAGTGACCAATCATGCTTCTCTGTCTAGCAATCCGATGGGCATGTCCGGGTTTGGTGGTTGCCAGGAGAATTGTACTTGCCTGACTGCATTGTTCCAAGTGTAAAGTTTGGTGGAGGAGGGATTATGGTGTGGGGTTGTTTTTCAGGGGCTGGGCTTGGCCCCTTAGTTCCAGTGAAGGAAACTATTAAGGCATCAGCATACCAAGACATTTTTGACAATTTCATACTCCCAACTTTGTGGGAACAGTTTGGGGATGGCCCCTTACTGTTCCAACATGACTGCGCACCAGTGCAAAAAGCAAGGTCCATAAAGACATAGATGAGCGAGTTTGGGGTGGAATAACTTGACTGGCTTGCACAGAGTCCTGACCTCAACCCGATAGAACACCTTTGGGATGAATTAGAGCAGAGAGCCAGGCTTTCTCATCCGACATCTGTGCCTGATCTCACAAATGCGCTTCTGGAAGAATGTCAAACATTCCCATAGACACACTCCTAAACCTTGTGGACAGCCTTCCCAGAAGAGTTGAAGCTGGTATAGCTGCATAGGGTGGGCCAACTCAGTATTGAATCCTATGGTGTATGACTCAGATGCCATTAAAGTTCATGTGTCTGTAAAGACAGGCGTCACAATGCTTTTGGCAATATAGTGTATGTCTCCTCAAACTATTTCCTACAAGTAAAATGGTGGTGAGGGAAGGGGTGTAATGGGGCAGCACTGTAAATCCTAGCCAAGGCAGGATCTGGACCAAAAACATCACCATCTTTACAACAGGGCAAGCATGCACAAACAACTACTACTACCTTACAAACTGTAAGAGAAACTGTTCAGTTTTAACCACTTGCCTACCGGGCACTTATACCCCCTTATTTACCAGGCCAATTTTAAGCTTTCAGCGCTGCCGCACTTTGATTGACAATTGCGCGGTCATGCAACATTGTACCCATATGAAATTTTAATCATTTTTTTCTCACAAATAGAGCTTTCTTTTGGTGGTATTTAATTGCCACTGGGCACTTTACTTTTTGTGCTATAAACAAAAAAAGTGCAAAAAAATTGAAAAAAAAAAAAAAGTTTCTTTGTTTCTATTATAAAATTTTTCAAACAGGTAATTTTTCTCCTTCACTGATGTGCGTTGATGAGGCAGCACTGATGGGCACTGATAGGTGGCACTGATGAGCACTGATAGGCAGCACTAAAGGGCACTAATAGGCAGTACTAATGAGGTGGCACGGATAGGCGGCACTGATAGGCAGCACTAATGAGGTGTCACGGATAGGCGGCACTAATATGTAGCACTGATAGGTGACACTGATGATGGGTACTGATAGACGGCAGTGACTGGCATCACTGCTGGGCACTGACTGGCGGCACTGACTGGCACAACCGCTGGGCACTGACTGGTGGCACTGACTGGCAGCACTGCTGGGCTGCACTGGTGGGTGGCACTGGTGGGCAGCACTGGTGGGTGGGCACAGGTGGGTGGCACTGGTGGGCACAGGTGGGTGGGCACAGGTGGGTGGCACTGCTGGGCACAGGTAGGTGGCACTTCTGGGCACAGGTGTGTGACTGCAGAGTGGCACAGGTGGGTGCACTGCTGGGCACAAGTGGACGGAGCTAGTGGGCACACTGCTGGGCACAGGTGGGCAGAACTTGTGGGTGGCACTGCTGGGCACCGATCATCAGTGCCTTGATGATCGGTGCTGATCCCTGCTCTGACAACTGCCGGTTCTCGGCAGTACTTTCCTCATGATCTGACAGCGTGAGGAAAGTGCAGCCGAGAACCGGCAATTGAATTTCCCGGTGATCAGCGTGTCATTGGACACGGCTGATCACGTGGTAAAAGGCTACTGTGATTGGCCTTTTACCACATCACGTAATCAGCTGAGTCCGTAGGACACAGCGATCACGGAGATCGCCGGGTGCGCGCCCCCTGGGGCGCGCAGGAGAGCGCGTTCTGGGAGGACGTCATATGACGTCCACCCAGAACTGGCCGCCCGCAGTGCAGCTGTCATTTGGCTATCTGCGGTCGGCAACTAGTTAAATACACAGAACATATGTCATCTTGGTCATGAAATGGCACGGTTACACATTTCTAGTTGAATAGAATGCATAAACTTGAGCCTTTAGAACCACTTTCAAGTAATTGCCAATTTTTTAATTAAAATACAAATATGTTATCTTTACCTGCTCTGTGCAATAGTATTGCATAGAACAGCCCAAACCTCCTTGACTAAAGGTCTGACTTCAGGGCTACCCCTGGCCACCTGTCATCCTTCTGCCATATGAGAGAGCATCTGTGGCCAGTAAAGGCACTCCCGTTAAAGTGGAACTAAACTTTATCTGAGTACCACAACCTGAAAACACTATTTACTTTATTTTTAATATTCAGAGTAAACTCACTTACTCATCCATGTTTCTGTGCCTAATTTTGTTGAGAAATCACTTTAAACCCCCCCCCCCCCCTAGTATTTCTAGCTGTGGCCATCTTGAATAAAGACAGATAATGATTCATGTAGCATTTACTTCCTGAAATTCATCTATCTTTAGCTCTGGCATGCAGGTGGGAGGGTGTGCTTAGCTTTGCAAGCCCCTCCCCGCTTCTCCAGTAGAAAGAAAAAAACCTCCATGAAGACTCCTGGGACGTATAACATCATTTTGGCCTGGGCTAAAGGCCACTTTACAAATTTAAGCCCGCGGCTCTGGGGGAACACATGGACCGCTTTGTGGAGTGGTCCCACGCCCGCTCCTCTTCTGTCCCCTGCCTGTCACAGGGGGACACAGCAGCTGCTGCAGCTAAGATGGCAGCTACTGCAATCATTCCCACTGCCACTGCCTCCGGACCCTGCCTCACTAGCGGGCATTACCCATGCAGTCATGGCATTCCTACTGCCTACTCTCACAACAGTGCTGTTCTTAAAGGGCTAGAACAGCCACACAAAGATCTTCACGCGCAGACTCAGTACATTATACAGATGGAAGATAGGATCTCCTCAGTTGAAGATGACTCATTGGCTGTTTCTGCTGCAGTAGCCTGACTCACCACAGTCCAAAGAGATCTTCAGAATAAGGTGTACCGTCTAGAAAACCGCTCATGGCGGAACAATTTGCACATCATAGGCCTGCTCGAGATGTATTCTCCCTCCATGCTGATCAACATATGTGCTACATCCATTCCGGAGCACCTAGGACTGCGACACCCCTGTACGGTTGAAAGAGCCCACCGTATTGGTCAGCTGTCCGATTCTCGCACTAAACCTAGGCTGGTGATTGTACGATATCTGAACTACACTGACAAACAGGCCATCCTTCAGAAGTTCCAGAACACGCATGCTTTATCTGTAGATGGGCACCAATTGCTCTTGTTCGCAGACTACTCGATGAAGGTAATGAGACACTGTAAGGCCTTCTCTGTGATCTGCTCCACTCTCTATCACAGGCAGCTTAAATTCACCCTGGCTTATCCCACTGTTTTTCACATCCAGCTGCTGGATGGAGAAAGGCTATCCTTCACCTCGCTTGTTGGAAGCGGAGCAATACCTCAACAATATCCCTGAAGCAGCCATGGATCAAAGTCCTTCTTTTGCACCATCATCCTCCTCCCCTCCAAGGGGAAATTCCAGAATTAACCGAGTCTCCAAAAAGCCACCACACAAATGGGTGTGCTTTGGTTGTGCCGAAGACCGCTACGTTACCCATTGACCTGTTTCACTGGATGATATGTAATGGTTTTCCTTGATTTTATGTGCCTTCTCAGGGACTGATGCAATTTGTCTTATAATGGCTAATGTTTGGTTCTTCTCTGTCTTGTTTCATGCCTCCCCAGTGGCGGTCTGCCCTACTCACCTGTCTCCTTGGATAGGCAAAGAGGGCCCTCAGGTTTTTTATTTTTTCCCCCTTCTGCCATTCCCCCTCTCTCCTCCACCCCCACGCCCCCCCCCCCCTCCGTATACGTTGTTGTCCAAGACAGTAGTGGAGTGTCGAGTGCGGGAGCTTTGCTAGATTGCTCTATGCGGAAAAAAAGTGAAGTTCCCGATTTACCTGGGGAGCTTCTCCCCATTTGTTAGAAAAGTTCTGCTTTTATTGTTTTGCATTGTGATCTTTCACTGTTGCATTTCCCTAGGTACTGAATATTGTTCTGTTCAACCTGGACTTGCTGAGGTGATGCCTGGCAAGGTTCTGCCTTATTGTAGGTCTTATCCAATGTTCATGCTATGACAGACATGGCTCCACCTGATGACAGGGATCACTTGAAGGTAAATATTAAGGGGCTACACTCACTGAACAAGCGCATGCAAGTACTACACCATTTAAAACGCTTTGGGGCAGATGTGGCTCTTTTCCAGGAGACACATCTCTCTTTCCCGTCTTTCAAGACTTTGGGTGGGTCAGGTGTATGGTTCTCCGGCTGTGGGCCGTAAGGCGGGGGTAGCTATACTGTTCCACAAAAATTTGTGTTACAATGTTCGCTCTATTAATTTTTGATTCTCAGGGTCACAGACTTACTGTCCATATTACTATCGCATTTCGTGACATTGCTATCTCCACTCTATACACTCCCAATTCTCCAGGACAAAACTTTTACCAGGGTTTGATTTCATGGGCCTTACAAATTCTGGAGCCCTGTCCTAGGTGGGGACTTCAATGCAGTTATGCACAGTGATATTGACTGAAACAGAGATCATCACACACAACGTTCTGGACAAATGCCTCAGGGTTCTCCCTCTACTGTGTTAGCACAATTTATCGATATGCTTAATCTGCATGACATATGACGTCTCCAATACTCAACAGATCGGGAACACCCCCATGACTCATCCCCTCATGACTCCTTTTCTTGCATTAAATATCTTTTTTGCTCACAGCCTCTCTTGTCCATGCTACATAGAATGACCATTTCCGATATGGCCATTTCCAACCATTATCCCATCCTATTACAGCTGTCTGGGTTGAAAACTCCAAAATCCCCTAGCTCTTGGCACTTCCCCGCTTCTTTAGCCAATAATGAAGACTTCAAGTATCATCTATTTGCGGCGTGGCAAGAAATTGGGGAAACAAACAGAGCACATTTAACCAATCCTAACCTATTCTGGGAAGCTGTTCCTTAGAGGGCACATAATCTCCTATATCACGCAATTTAAGAAAAGGTCCCAACTGCTTTACCAACAGGCAAGCGAATCTCTTTGTCAGGCACATATTGCGCTTTCCCTCAATCGCACGCACGAGAATAGGCTGAATTGGCAATCTGCCACATGAGCCTTTGATTATTGGGCTGTACACCAGGAAGCAGCCAAATCGGCCTTTTCCACCATATAATTTTATATAAATGGCAATAAGGCGAGAAAACTGTTGGCACGGCTTAGTACGGGCCCTCATACTCCCACTTATATCTCTGCGCTCCGGTCACCCATGGGCAATGTCTTAATGCTGTCATCTGATATTAATGACCTTCTGACATCCCATTACACTTCCTTGTATTCAGAGGACCCGATTAACTCTAGAGCTGCTGAGGACTTTCTAGCCTCTATAAATTCCCCAAACTTTCTGAATCCCAGCTAAGCGCCTTAAATGCTCCCATTACACGAGACAACATTTGTGCCACTATCAAACTCCTACCCTCAGCTAAAGCTCCTTGACCTGACGGTCTTAGTGCGAAATTCTATAAATTGACTTTGGAATTCATCCCAGACACTCTGTATCATGTCTATAAGGCAATGTGGGATGTTGGCCCATATCTTCCGACTGGCTCCCAGGCGCATATTAAGCTCATAGCAAACAAGGGGAAAGACCCACTGCTCCCAGGATCGTACCAACCTATCTCTTTAATCAATGTAGACACCAAAATATTTTCCAAATTTGTAGCATCCAGCTTGGCCCTACTGCTTTCTGACATACTACATTCGGCCCAATTCAGGTTCGTGCCGGGTTGCTTGGTAACACTCAACATTTGCAAAGTACTATTAGCCCTGGAACATGCTAAAACAAACCCACAGATGGATCTAGCACTTACATCTTTAGATGCTGAAAAAGTCTTCGACAACATAAGTTTTGCCTGGCTCTTCATGCTTATGAGGAGCCTTGGTTTATGGGCCCCATTTTGGACTTTTTACGACACATGTACTCCTCACCACAGCTAGATTAGTCACACCTGACTTTATTTCGTCGAGCATTCCCTTGACCAAAGGCACCAGGCAGGGCTGCCCACTCTACCCCCTCCTCTTTAACATCGCCCTTGACCCTTTGTCCAGACTGCTCAATTCAGCATCGGAGGTTAGTAGTGTCACGATTGGCGATCTTACTGTCCGCTCAGCTCTCTTTGCGGATGATATATTACAGTTCTCCTCAGATCCACCCAAAGACTTCCTACTACTTCAGGACCTGTTTGCAACCTTCCATAAATGCTCAGGCCTAAGCAATTTTGATAAGAGCGAAGTACTCCCTTTGAATGCTACCACATCAAAGCGTTGGATTCCTTCCTCTCTCTTCGGTATAGCTACTCAATCCATTACATATTTGGGCATCCGCATAGGCAGAGAACCATAGTCTCTTTATTACCTAAATTACCCTTCTTTAATCAACAAGATTGTACAGGAACTGGAAGTTTGGACGACTCTTCCCCTTTCACTCTTTGGGAGATGTCATCTTTACAAAATGGTTTCGTTTGCAAGATTGCTCTATCCTTTGCAAACACTCCCTCTTCTGTTAAAACATTCTGATGTTCAGAAGATTCATAGGACTCTACAGACCTTTCTGTGGCAGCGTAAAAAACCATGTATTGCACTACAAAAGCTTAGTCTCCCAAAGAGTAAGGGGGGTGCAAGCCTGACGAATATTAGATTTTGCAACCTGTCCTGCCTTCTTCGTCAGAGTCTTGATTGAATTACTGGGAAATCACGTTATTCAAACTACTCCCTAGAGGAGGCCCTGGTGCCACCGCTACACCTTCCAGCAATTCTGCATTCTAACCTCAAGTCCTTACCTCAATCTCTCCGATCGAATCTCCTGATTAGCAACACAGTATTGGCCTGGAGGGAAATGTGGAAACTGCTTGCTAAGGATATCCTCCCACCTGCCTATTCTTGGAAACCCTATGTTCCCTCCTGTGCGAGAACATACAGCTTTTACCCACTGGTCTCTTAGCAGACTTAATTAAAGTCATATCTATTTTTGATGATACCAAACATACATTCCAGCCCTTTTCAGTACTAGCAGCCAAATTCTCCCTACCAGGATCTCATATCTTTTACTACTATCAGCTGGTAACCTTCTTCCAAACATGCTATACTCCAAAATAGCATCCCTTCCAGTGCTCCTTTATAGAAACTCTACTGCGTCAGGATAAATATTCCATCTCAGCAATCTACTGTCATCTAATCTCACACCAGTCTGCAAAATACCATCTTACTCCTTTTAAGTCGTGGACTCCCATACTGTCTACTGATGAAACTCCAGACAAAATACCGTCGGGATACCGGAATATCTCTTCACTTGTCCTCTGCGAAACATGGCGGTAAACTCAATTCAAAATCATTCACAGAACTTACTATCCTTTCTCAGAGAATCCAGATGTCACTCCCCACCCTACGTGTCATTGGTGCGACCACACTCGACCTAGTTTGTATCATTGCCTTTGGGAATGTGCCCGAGTTTCCACCTTCAAGTTCTTCATTACATTATTCATCTGTACAACATCTCTCTCCCCAAAGACCCTGTGTTTTGTCTCTTCAATAATTAAGATCCCGCAATGTCAGCAAGTCTTAATGCTCGTCCTCAGTGGATCCATATATGTTTATTGGCAGCTCACAGAGCACTCATGCAAGCTTGGATACAACCCAACCCTCCACAGCTTAAGACGGTAATACAGGCACTAACTGCCCTATTTAGTATGGAGAAGCTGGACAACATTACTTGGAATTTTATGTCTACACGGTGCTTCATCTCTAGATGGCAGCACTTCATGGAATACTCCTTTACTCCTGCGGAACTAGCCACTCATGTGGAACCTTTTTAATATTCAGTTTGGTATCTCAAAGCTCAACTCACTAAGACGTTGGGTATTGCTGCTGTCCAACTCCTCTTGTAGCCCCATCCCACAGCTCTCTACTCCCCAGTCACGAGATGGAACCCATGCTCCTCCTTATGATTCCTAGAGCAGACAGCACTCTTTCTCCATTGTCTTTTTGATAGAGATGTTATTGTTCAGGCCTTCATGACCAAGCTTCCGTTCCTAGGGAATTGCTAAATTTTTGGAATTCGGATTATGTTGTACTGATTTGTTGTGACATTGATGTATATTTGGATACTGCCTTTTGTTTCCATTACAGAAGTTGTACTGACTTCTGTGCTCACCACTCTTATGAAAAAATGGTTTACAGAGTTGTATGTCAAGATATTTTTGTACCAAGTGTATAAAATTCAATAATATTGTTTTAAAAAAAAGAGAAGAAATTTAAAAAAACAAAAATGTTAAAACAAAAAACTATACTGCACATCCCTATCTATTTATTAATGTAAAAGGTAATATGAATGCTCTTTAATGAAAACAAAGAAACATCCTGATTGAAAGAAAGAAAATGATCTTGTTTCACGGTTCCTATTTATTTGTATACGGTACCAAACTTATAAGACTCAATTGATTAAGGTAACATTAAATTTTAACATATGAGAAGCCTGTAAATGCCCAACCTACTGGAGGAATACTGATCTTTTATTTTATAAGGAAGAAATAAATATAATTTTATAATTTTGTAGGGGTTAAAGCTACAAGACAGATTATCTATCTACTCTGGATTTTCTGTAATTTACGGTGGAAATTTACAGGGACAGTTCCTATTTTCATATAGGGTAGTGTTCTAGTTGTGATCTGCTTTTCTTTAGCTGGAGATAGACTACTTAGCCAGTGTTTAGCAAGCCAAAAGAAGTAAGATTATTGTGCATTTATTGCAGTGTGCAACAAGATGACCAGTAAACATTTCTTGTGTTCTAATGCAGCAAGGGTTCCTATACCCTTATGCAGAAACTGGACAACAACTTCCAACAACTCTGAACAATGGGGCTGTCCCAGGTTTGAAAAAGGCACAGTATTTTATTCAGGGCACTGGGGAATAGGGGGGTGTATAATATAGCAAAGACTAACAAATATATGTTATGTGCAGCATATAAAGGTGGGTTATTTTGCCTAAATATTTAAGAAAACTCTAAACCTAACCATACAGTGTACAAATTAGTGGCAGACAATTTATGCCTGATATCCCTTGATTGAATGTGATATACCGGCCTCCTGGATCTATACCCCGCTTCCTGGATGACTTCTCCTCCTGGCTACCCTTCTTCCTCTCCTCTGAGCTACCCACCATCATCCTTGGGGATTTCAACATTCCTGTCAACCTCGACAACCCAGACACAGCCCGTCTCCTCCACCTAACCTCCTCCTTTGCACTTGCACAGTGCATACAATCCACCACCCACTCTGACGGAAATATCCTGGACCTTGTCTTCTCCAACCGCTGCGCTCCCCACAACCTCACTAACACCCCCTTCCCTCTCTCTGACCACAACCTGATCACCTTCTCTATCTCCTCATCCTCCAACGCCTACCCCTCCAAATGTCACACTACTACCAGCCGTAACCTCCGCAACCTTAACCCTGCCTCCCTCCACTCTGCAGCTGACCAACTCCACGACCGCATCCTCCCCCTGTCCTGCCCCGACTTGGCTTTGACCGCCTACAACAATGCGCTCTCAACAGCCCTTGACTCACTAGCGCCTTTAACCACACGCAACATCAGACCCCGACCGCTCCAGCCCTGGCAGACTGATCACACCAAAACCCTCAAACGACAAAGTCGTGCCCTGGAGCGACTATGGCGCAAAACCAAATCCCAACAAGCCTTCACCCGCTATAAATCTGCCTTCCGCACCTACACCTCCTCCCTCCATGCTGCCAAACAGGCCTACTTCTTGACCGTCATCAAGGCCCTCTCCTCCAATCCTCGCCGACTCTTCTCTGCCTTCAACTCTCTACTCTCTCCACCCCCACCTCCACCCAGCACCTCACTCACTGCCCTTGAGATTGCCAATCACTTCAAAAACAAGATTGACACAATTCGCAAGGACATTGCCGCAACTCACACGCCCTCTCAACCCGTCCCCTCTCACACAGCTACCCCCTTATCCCCCCTCCCCCTCGACATAACCCGCAGGGACTTCGTCGCTGCTCAAACTCTCTCCAACCCCCTTCACCCTCACTCAGCTACCCCCTCATCACCCCTCTCCCACGGCCTCACCACTGCTCTGACCTCCTCTTCCACCCCACCCTACATTCCTCATACTGCAGCTCCCCCCACACTCCGCACCTTTGACCTTACTACCATCGAGGAAGTCTCCAAGATCCTCTCTGATGCCCGCCTCACCACCTGCCCCCTCGACCCTATCCCCTCACAACTCCTACGACCTTCCTCCTCCTCCATCCTACGCTCCCTCACCCACATCTTCAATCTCTCCCTCTCCTCAGGCACTTTCCCCTCCCCTCTGAAACATGCACACATCACCCCCATACTTAAAAAGCCCTCCCTGGACCCCAATGACCCGAACAACCTCAGACCCATCTCCCTGCTCCCATTTACATCTAAACTCCTCGAGCGCCTAGTCTACACCCGCCTATGCTCTCACCTCAACGACAACAACCTCCTCGATCCCCTACAGTCCGGCTTCCGTCCCCTACACTCCACCGAAACTGCCTTACTCAAACTCTCCAACGACCTGCTAACCGCCAAAGCTAATGGCCACTATTCAGTGCTCCTACTCCTTGACCTCTCTGCGGCCTTCGACACAGTCGACCACCCCCTCCTCCTCAAAAAACTACACTCCCTCGGCCTCAGAGATTCTGCTTTCTCCTGGCTCTCATCCTACCTGTCACAACGCTCCTTCAGCGTTACCTATAATGCTACCACCTCCCCCTCACTCCCCCTCTCTGTTGGGGTCCCTCAAGGCTCTGTCCTCGGGCCCCTTCTCTTCTCCATCTATACCTCCTCCCTTGGCCAACTCATACACTCTCACGGCTTCAACTACCACCTCTATGCCGACGACACACAAATCTATCTCTCAACCCCCCACCTCACCCCCTTGGTCTCAGCCCGAATCACACACCTTCTGAGCGACATACCAGACTGGATGTCGCTCCACTTCCTTAAATTGAACCTCTCCAAAACCGAGTTTCTTGTCTTCCCCCCAGCCCGGACACCACCCCCCATTGATTTCTCCGTCACATCCAACAACGCTACCATCAAACCCGCCCTGCAGGCCAGAGTACTGGGTGTCATTCTGGACTCCAACCTATCCTTCCAGCCCCAAGTCCAATCTTTAACAAACTCGTGCAGACTCCACCTCCGCAACATCGCCAAAATCCGCACGTTCCTAACCCCAGAAACCACTAAACAGCTCATCCACTCCCTCATCATATCACGACTCGACTACTGCAACTCCCTCCTCACTGGCCTGCCTCGCCGCTGGCTATCCCCGCTTCAGTCCATCCTGAATACGGCTGCCAGACTCATTCACCTTTCCAACCGCTCTGTCTCCGCCACCCCCCTCTGCCAATCCCTCCACTGGCTTCCGATTGCGCAACGGATCAAATTCAAAATCCTAACGCTGACGTACAAAGCTGTCCACCATACTGCCCCGAACTACATCACTGACCTAATATCCAAGTACCGCCCAGCACGCACACTCCGCTCCTCACAAGACCTCCTTCTCTCTAGTTCCCTGGTCTCCTCCTCCCATACCCACCTCCAGGACTTCTCCAGGGTGTCACCCATCCTCTGGAACTCCCTGCCCCAACCCATCAGATTATCACCTACTCTCCTCTCCTTTAGGCGCACCCTGAAAACCCATCTCTTCAGGGAAGCCTACCCCACCCCCTGCTAACTTGCCGACCTCCTCCACTCTTCCTACCACTCCATCCCCCACAGCTATCTCCTCCTGTGCCACCACCCCCTCCCTCCTAGATTGTAAGCTCGAAAGAGCAGGGCCCTCGATCCCCTCATGTTTTGCAATGTATTGATATTGTTCTGTCACATGTTCTGTCCCCCTTTGTAATGTACAGCGCTGAGCGAACTATTGGCGCTTTATAAATACTGTATAATAATAATAATAATAATAATTGAAGAATAATCCATCCAATTAGATGCAGCCACTGTAGAGCTCTGTTGGTGTCAAAATACAATAGCCACATTAGAGGATTTGTCAACCCCCCTAAAAAAAAACTATCAGTGTATGGCCAGCTTTATGCCACTTCCCATTCTTTGGTATCAAAAGGTCTTAATTCTTCCCATACTGCTAATTAAGTATTCTCCATCTAGTGTCCAGTATTCAGACCTTACCTCATTTCCTGTTAGTGGAGAGAGAAAGCTACCACCCAAGAAGCTCAGCTCTTGGGACACGTAGTCTCGCCATCATCTGACATTAGATTATTAAGCATCTCCTGAACTAAATATCCCAACTGACTGAACCGCAGAGAGACTCATGGAAAAGCCTTTATATGTTTTCAATATTTGCGGACTCACTCTCTTGGCCCAGGACTTCTTACAGAACAGTAGGCTGTCATTCTGCACACAGTGATGGTACGCTGCTGTGGCCTAGCTGGTTGCAGCCACATTCCAGATGGCAGATCCTCATTGCTGGGGCTCAGTCTATGGGGCTGAGTGTAAAAGTCATTCTTCAGCCTGAGACCAGCACACCACACTCTGAAGCTGATCGCTGACTTCACCTTGTGGCTGGCCAGTCATCTGCTCCTCATCTCAGTGAGTCTTTAGCACTTATACAGCATATCCTGTTCCCATGGAGGCTGCCTTCAGGTCAGGATTGGTGAGTGGGCAGATGCCCATATCTTTCTCTACTGTCACTCCACTGGTTAGAGACACTGTGGGCACTTTAACCGCTAGCCTACAGGGCACTTATACCCCCTTCCTGCCCAGGCCAATTTCCAGCTTTCAGCGCTGTCGTACTTTGAATGAAAAATGCACGGTCATGCAACACTGTACCCATATGAAATTTTTATCATTTTTTTGTGACAGATAGAGCTTTATTTTGGTGGTATTTAATCACCTCTGGGTTTTTTTTTTTCTTAAACAAACCAAAAACCACAGAAAATTTTGAAAAAAAAACGTTTTTTCTTAGTTTTTGTTATAAAATTTTGTAAATAAGTGATTTTTCTCCTTCACTGATATGCGCTAATGAGGCTGCAGTGGTGGGCACTGATAGGCTGCATTGATGGACACTGATAGGTGGCACTGATGAGGCACTGGTAGGTGGCACTGATGGGCATTGACAGGCATCACTGATGGGCACTGAAAGGCAGCACTGATATATGGCACTGATAGGCAGCACTGACTGGCACTGATAGGCAGCACTGATTGGCAGCACTGATAGGTGGCATTGATTGGCAGCACTGATAGGTGGCACTGATTTGCATTGATAGGTGGCACTGACTGGCACTGATGGATGACACTGAAAGGCAGCTCAGATGGGCACTGATATGTGGCATTGATGTGCACTGGTAGGCACAGATATGTGGCACTGATGGGCACTGGCACGAGACACTGATGAACACTGACACAAGGCATTGATAGACACTGACAGGTGGTGCTGCTGGGGCTACACTGATCATCAGGGCACACTGATCATCAGTGCCCTGATGTTCAGTGTACATGTCCCCTCCACGGAAAGTCGATTACCGGCTCTCCTCTCCTCACAAGCTGTCAGCGTGACAGCTCGAGAGGAGAGAAATGCCGATAACCGGCATTTCCCTGTTTACATGTGATCAGCTGTGATTGGACACAGCTGATCATATGACCGAGCCGACATCTTCGGCTCTTTCTGTGATCGGTGATCCTCTGTGTCTGAGGGACACAGCGCACAGCCGATCGCCGCGCACTCCCTGAGCCGCGCATGCGATCAGCATAGGTCCCAGAATGAGAGAACCACCTTATTACTATATGACGGGCGGGAGGTGGTTAAAGGAACCCTGCTCAGCTATTAACCTATTGGATACTAAAATATACTATTACTCACAGGCCACAATGTGCTAGTGAAGATACTACCTTGCACCTAAAACCTGAATTGTCTTTATATTATTAGTTTTTTTTCACTGGTATAAAGCAGGAGTATTGCTCAGTGGCCAAGTTGTCCAGAGGGAGTTGACCTGTTTCTAAGTCTCTCCCCTTTAAACCAGTGTTGCATTTGACTGCTCTATTTAGGAGCACTGGTTCATTTATAAGTCTATATATCTTTCCATCTACATTCAGATATACATTCAGATTTATAACCACATAATTGTACAGTTATTATTAGTTTGGTGCTACTTAACCAGTTGGTGTCACACTGAAGTGATTCTTTAAGGCTGATCTGTGAATTATTCATCTGCCACTTTGAATCCTTTATTCAACTTCTTTAAATACAGTATTTGCTATGGTAAAACTGAATTGTGTCCTTTTAATCAGTTAAAGGAGTGCCATTGTCTGCACTTAATAGGTCTGGACCTAGAGTGTCAGAAGGGCTGAGAGGCTTGCAGAGTCAAGGCAACAACAGGGGACACTTGGGAAACTTAAATGGACCTTAGTGAAGGAGCCACCTGAGGGCCTAAGAAGAGGGAAGAGCTCCAAAGGTCAAAAGAGATTGAAGCCTAAGAAGGGATGTAGAAAGAAGCACCCTGAGAGTTCCTCTGACTCACTACAGATGTCCAAATGTGAGCCACCAGAGTGGAGGGGAAGGGCATGGAAAGTCAATGTACCACCTCCCGCCAAAGGAGCAGTCAGGTCCTCTCAGCAAATACTAGGCAGAACAAAGACTCAAACAAATAAGTCCAGGATAAGGTAGGTGCCTAAGAAGCTTGTAGGGTCATCTCCTATAGTTTCAGTTCAGGTGGAGGTTGTTTACACCAAAGCCTTGCTGGACACTGAGGCACAAGTGACATTGCTGTATACACTTTTATAACAAATATTTGAAACATATTCCTCTATGCAAACTGGAAGAACTGGAGATTTGGGGAATTGACTCTCAGAAATTCCCATATGAAGGATATATCCTAAGAAAGATAACATTTGGCCCTTCAGTGTCGGGAAAGACGGAGACATTCGATGCATTAGCAATAGTATGTCCCCAGCCACCAGGAATAAGGCAAAACTCCTTATTACTCAGGACAAATACTCATATAGTGAGATAATTACTCACCCCATTGGTGAAAAAAGAAGGCCCCATGTTAAAGGGAATACATCCTCGACTACACCAAGCCTTCCAGTGTGTAGTTTGAGAACAAGGAGTCCTCAAGGAAGGGGTAGGAAGATTGTGGAGGCTGGACACCAGGAAAGGGTGTTGCAAGCAGGAGAAATAGCTCGCATGAAGGCCACAGTTAAGTTGGCTTGGTCTCAGCCAATTCTCAAGGAGAGAAAACAGAAGTTGAGCTGATTCAGGAGGTAGTGCCCACCAGGGCTTTGTCCCAAAGCGAGGGAAATACTACCAATGTCCCCATCACATTGAAACCTCAGATGGAGATTAGGTGAGTAAGTTTGGCTACTCCAGTGACTCTAGCTGCTTTGGGGGGGCAAGATTCAGACTGCCAGCCAGGGAATGAACTTGGGCCCCAACACTTCACCTTACTGCCAAAGTGAGAGAGGAGAGCCAGCGATCATCTGTCAAGGTGGGAGAAGATGTTCTCCAAGAGCTTTGATGTGGGATGCACCAAGAATACTCAACATAGGATCCAACTGCAAGAAAATAAGCCCTTTAGGGACAGGGTGAGCCGTTTGAAAGACCTTAGAGAAAAGCTTGCTGAATTGAAGAGATCAGAAATCATCCAGGAGTCCGGAAGCCCTTACACTTCCCCTATAATAGAAGTTGGAAAGAAGAATGGGTCCCAATAGTATAATATCCCCAATAGTATAATGTCCGCAGAGGATGTGTATTGACTACAGGACCTTGAACTGAAGAACCATACTTGACCAATACATGACTCCTTGTATTGAGGATGCACTTCATTGCTTACCCGGGGCAAGGTGGTTCAGTGTCCTGGAGTCGAGGAGTGAATACTACCGAATCCCAATACATCCTGAAGATCGGGAATATACAGCGTTCATTTACCTGCTGGGTTTCTTCACATGCAACAGAATGCCCCAACGGTTATCGGGAGCTCCTGACACTTTTCAGAGTTTCATGGGATGCACAGTTAGAGACATGAATTTAATAGAGGTCCTGGTGTACCTTGATGACATTACAGTCTTGGGGAAAACCTTGGAAGAGCATGAGGGGAAACTCTAGGTTTTCCAGAGGCTGCATGAAGGGCTGAAATTGTTATTAGAGAAATGTTAATTCTGTAAACCTTTATCACCTATCTGGGTCATGTGGTCTTAGCCGAAGAGATTGCCACAGATCCCAAGAAACTAGAGGCAGTAACCTCGTGACCCAGGCCAAGAATAGTCACTGAGTTGAGATTCCTGGGGTTTTGCTCATTGTACTGAAGATTTGTAGTAAACTTTGCAAATATTGCTCAACCACTCAATGAGTTACTTCAGAGGGATCCTAGTGAGGGTGGAGAAAATAAGGTAAAGCCAAAAGGAGAGAGGAGTCAGGAAATCACAAGAATCCATTCAAAATTAATTAATGAGGAAGAAAAACCTCACGGAGGCTCCCGTACTGACCTATGCTGATCCTGCTAAACCCTACAAGCTCCATGTGGATCCCAGTCGAGAGAGACTGGGAGGGGTTTTATATCAGAGACAGGATGGGAAGTTGCATCCTGTAGCTTATGTAAGCAGAAGTCTCACCCCACCTGAAAAGAATTATCCAGTTCCCAATTTGGAGTTCTTGGCCTTGAAAAGGACCTACCTCCTAACCACAGCCAAGCTGGATGATACCAGACATCGGTGGTTAGCCGCCTTATCTGGATTTCACTTCAATCTGAAATATTAACCGGGGGTAAGAAACCAAGATTGCAATGCTTTATCTAGGAGACCGGGAAAATAAAGAAAAAAGACCAGAGGGTAAAGGACCCAGAGGTCAAAAAGAGGGGCCAAATGAGGACAAACTGCAGCATTGAAAACCAAATAATAAACAAAAATAATTTAATTTGCAGTAAAAAAGTACAAATATCACAAAGACATATATGGCATGATAAGCCAAAATATACAAAAAATTACCTCACCACCACCCAGGGGGAAAGGAAGTCAAAAGCAGAATGGCAAGATCAACCTGGACAATACTAGACATGCAAAAAGTCCCATAAAGATGTGATGAATAGTAGACCTGTGATGAATAGTATAGTCTCAAAATTTGAACAAAACAGTGAAGATGACAAGCAGGTGATGATATAGATAGCTGAAGAAGGTATGGTGAGTACCAAGGATAGGATTCATGTATAAATCACATAACCATATAAACATACACGAGAAGTGCATCATTTTTTGTGGACTTTTACTGAACTGGGTTTTCACCTGACAACCCCTCGTGTTTCAAGTATCCAAGGCATCTATATATTATGCATATTATGGGCTCCACCAAGCTATTATGCCATCTGTATGATACATGTCTACATGATAATCATTGACTGTCTAAATGACCTTTGGGAAATTGGGCATATTATGTCATATGTTGCCATTTCCCTTCCATCATCAAACCACTCTTGCAATATTGAGGAGATGTATTCTACATAATTTTGCACCACAAGCCTAACCGCATATTTTTGATGAGAGATCTATAATACTTTCACACTTTACCTGATACCTGAGGAATAACCTTCAGCTCTTTACCCTGATACTAGGGATTATATCAATTATTTTTGATGGTTGCATCAAGGATCATGTTTATCAATATTGATTATTATGCACTTCTCATGTATGTTTATATGGTTATGTGATTTATACATGAATCCTATCCTTGGTACTCACCAAACCTTCTTGAGCTATCTATATCATCACCTGCTTGTCATCTTCACTGTCTTGTTCAAATTTTGAGACTATACTATTCATCACAGGTCTACTATTCATCACATCTTTATGGGACTTTTTGCATGTCTAGTGTTGTCCAGGTTGATCTTGCCATTCTGCTTTTGACTTCCTTTCCCCCTGGGTGGCGGTGAGGTAATTTTTTGTGTACTTTTTTGTATATTTTGGCTTATCATGCCATATATGTCTTTGTGATATTTGTACTTTTTTTACTGCAAATTAAATTATTTTTGTTTATTATTTGGTTTTCAAGGCTACAGTTTGTCCTCATTTGGACCCCCTTTTGGCCTCTGGGTCCCTTACCCTCTGGTCTTTTTTCTTTATTTTCCCATTTATGATTAGGGTCCTGAGGATACCACATATATATATCTATGTGAGTCAGCATTATTCATAATTGGGTCACTATCTTTATTCGGTAATTTCTGACCCTGAGCTTTGGGAATCCTGGTGTGACTCAGCTAAACCCCAAATTGCTGCCAGGCAGTTCGGTCTCTGACTCAGCAAAACACCAAATTGCTGGCAGGTAGTTCAATTACAAATTCCAAGGTGATTTGTAAAGAGTTGGACCGACTGCAACAGGAGAGGTCCATCAGCCGGTCTGGAAGAAACATGGCAGTTTTCACTCCCAGAGAAGCATAGACAAATAGTGTTGATGGCCCTTTACAATGAGCACAGACATTTGGGTCTCCGAGCAGCCAACAGTTTCCTGCAATCAGCTCCACCTGGCCACACCTGTTGGGAGGGTATTTAGGTTCCACCTCTGCTATTACTCCTTGCGTCAGTGTTTTGATTGCCTTGCTTGCTGCCAGAGCCATCTTGCTCTTGAACGATCTTTGCATTCTGTTCTCTTGTTGCTACTCACCTTGTTCTTGTACCCAGTCCTGATTCCCCCTGTGACAGAACGCCGTGCTCGACCCCTGTCCTTCTCACCATCTTGTGACCGAAAGACCAGCCGATCTCGCACCGCGCTGTCACATGCTTAACAAGGCCACTCTCAGATGCGCCCTGCACAAAGATTTTCCAGCTCGCGGGACCACAATCTATGTACCAGCAGCCTAAGAGCGATTGTTACTGGATTAGGTTAATTACGCAATTAACCCTTCACACTGCCACCACCACTTTTTTACAGAGGAGGAAATTCACAAATCCTAGCAATCACACTATGATTTTAGCATAAGCGTAACACATACTGTCATCACAGACAACTATGTTCAGAGAATTATTACATACAGTAGCACTCTTCAAGACACAGGGATTCTTTAGTTTGCATTAAAAGCTTTAGAAACAGTTTCAACACTTTTCAAAATAGGATTTATTACTAAAAAGGTCAAAATGGTGCAATTAAAATATTTACAGAAAAAGATGTTAGAAAGACATAAAGAGAACAAAAAAGCAACAGAGAAATAAAAGAAAGGAATTAAGAACGCAGAATATTTGCAATGTCCTTGGTTTAACAGAGTCCAATTGTCCGAGCAAAAAGGTTGCCTTCACTCTCAAGTCCATTAGATGTTTTTTGATTGATGTTAAACAAGAGCTCTCCTCTCCAGGCCTGTCAGTCTTGTTCTATGATATTAAAGGGGTGTCACCTGAGAACAAATAACCAATCATCCAGTTTGGGGATGGGTGCTAGGCGGCCCCCAAGTTAATGACCAAGTCCCAACTGCAGTTTTATACTACTATTAATAACTTCCAGTATGTGCAGGTGGTATTCTAGCAGCTGGCAGATTAATATTCAGAATTATATTTCCAACCCAGGGATACCAAACACAGCGCACCCTTGTCACCCAGGAGGGAAGAGACTTTCTTCTCTCTCCTATGTACTAATATAGTCATGTATGGCCTTGTTTGACTCGCATAAAATTACACTGTTCAACAAATTTTTATTTTTTGCCAGTTTTGGAAACAAAAGGATCCATTTCTTAATGAATTTCACATTCTGAGTTCAAATATAACAATGAAATTTGTCAATTGGCTTTAGTTTTTCTGTAAACGGAAAGTTTTCTACTATAGGCGTAATGACTACATAATGCAGAATAATTATATAGATAGATGTCTTTCCACAAATATAAAGCAAGTGATATTGACTACATAACAAAGCCTAAATGGCATAATATATTGCATAGGATTACCAAGAAAAATTATAGCCATAAGCTAAGTTGAATCATTTTAATACTTAGGATTCTCACTAGTTTTGTCTTCAGTTTGTGTCGGTTTTGCTTCTCTTGGCTTTTCTCTTGTATTCGAGGAAAGGGCTATCTCTTACAACTGCACGTGACTACACGCTTCAGGTTCTTCCTCACTTGACTCAACCACGAAGGATTCTGGTGCTTTAGGAATTGGTAGCCCCTCTCCATGAGGAACTGGACGTATTGCCGATGGAATATTTGGATAGTGCACAGATAACTTTTTCTTCTTATTTAGCCCTTTTACAATTGGAGGCACCATACAAAAGTAACAATTACTAACATGATCTGTTGGCTCTCTCCAAATCATTGGCACAGCGAAAGGCATAGATGCCTTTTTTCCATTCAACCATTGCTCCAGTGCCGTCCCACAAGAATTGCAGCATATATGTGGTGCCCAGCTCTTGTCCTGGTCTCCTATCTTGCAGCCAAAATACAAGTTGTAGGCTTTCTTAATCATTCCTGTTATCCTCCTTTTTTGTGAGATAAAAGTTATTTCACCGCAGATATAGCAGAAATTATCTGCTTTATTCACACAAGTTCGAGGCATTACTGAGTAGCCTATATAAGCATAAAACGAAATGTAAAGACGCTGTCGAACTACAATCAGCTACAGATACTGCAGCTTTTATGCAGTGAAGTGATGCAATTAAAGGCTAATATTGCATCATCTCAGTATACATGCAATTTTCTATTGGTCACCAGTATCAATTGCGCAATATGCAGCTGAAGTTGCATCATAATTTTGAATGGCTTACGTCATTAGATGGGTGAATATATCATGGAAACTAGAGACAATCAACATTTTTTAGGGTCATTTTCGTTTTCAGCACCCCAAAATTATGTAAGATTAGCTAATTTTATGCCCAAAACTTTTTACCTGTTGAACAGTGTTATCTATCCAAATATATACCTAATATTAATGTGCCCAGTTCCTGCTGAACCTTATGAACTGTATGTGAAATGGTTACATGTGGAATGGATGTTTTATGGCATGCTCTGCATCCTAGAGCCCTAATGGCCTAACAGGTCATGGCTGACTGAGTTACTGTTTTACGATCGGGCAGAGGAAAGTGGTTTACAAAGATGACCTCCTGCACCAGACTAATTAGAGGTGTACAGATCTGGAGCTTCATCTATCTGTGTTTTATTTAAGATAAGAAGACCTTTTGAAGTCCGTTCAACTTACAGCTGCAAATTCCATTTCAAGAGGGAGGAGGAAAGGAGAGACAAAATGGCTGAGGCCTAACAAGATGTCACGTAGAGCGTCCATGTCTCTATTGTGCACAATCATCACACCCCCTTCTTGCATTCCCCCAATTACCCTTGCTTCCCATATTGTATATATTTATACATATTGTATATAGTTAGTTTTCTAGTTTTCTAGGCTTCTGTTTATGTTGTTTATGTTTGCTATTTGCTGCTTACTTTTTGCTTACTGATAATAAATGTATGTCCTTATACACTGTTTGGTTCCACAGATCCGGTCATCTCAGCTGCTGACTCTTGAGATACCACAGATGCCTCTAAGCAAATGGCTCCCAGTTCCCAGGTGTAGCTGATCTGGTCGTTAGAGTTAAGATGTACAGGTTATTTGTCAAGTGCAATTTGCAGTAGAAAATGAAGATTTCTGTCCCTCATTTTGGCGGGACCTCGCTGGTTATGAAGCATTCTGGCAGCACAGACTTTAGTTGATGAGGGCAGATTCTCACTTGATTCAGGTCTGTTCTGAATTATTATTTCTGCTTACCTCTCAGGGCCATGATGTTTTCACTCTTCCTTTTACCATGCTTCAGTTTGAATTTTTGGGATGGCTACTGAAACATTGCACATGTTCCTTTCTCCAGTAGTATTCAGTTCATTCATAGCAGGTTCTGTTAGATTCTGTTGCTGCTGTGCACTCTTTAATTGAGCAAGAGAAATGCAAACTGACTTAAGCTCAGCCTCTGCTCCAAGCTTGATCAGAGATCCTATTCTCAGTGTTAGATAATCCAAAGCCAGATCTGCCTCTAAACATAAAGAATCTCTTCCTTTGTTACCCTCAGCAACTACAGCTGCTTCTGAGTGTTTCCTGCCTCTTGTAGATCAGTACTCTTATCAGTAACCAAACTTCCCCTGCATGTAATCCATGGAAGGTTACATCTATAGCACCGTTACCCATAGCAACTTCTCAGACCTCTTCCTCTACTTTTGTTACCCTTTCTGCTAAACCTCCAAGTACTGTTACTACTTTTCTATCAGCAGTACACTCTGGTCAACACCATGCAATTGTTTTCAGGACTCCAGTATCAACTCCAAAATAGATATTCCATGCTCCAGATTCCATGCTGCCTGATGATGAGGTTTATTCCTCCTTCATGTTACCTGCTGATGGGGTCCATTCTTCCATGTTGCCTGCTGGTGGGGCCATTCCTCCTCCATGTTGCCTGCTGATGGGGTTCAGCCTGCCCCTATGCCTGCTGACAGGGTTCAGCCTGCCCCTATGCCTGGTGACAGGGTTCAGCCTACCCCTATACCTGCTGACGGGGTTCAGCCTGCCCCTATGTCTGCTGAAGGGGTTCAGTCTACCCCTATGCCTGCTGACGGGGTTCAGTCTGCCCCTATGCCTGCTGACAGGGTTCAGCATGCCCCTATGCCTGCTGATGGGTTTCAGGTTGCTTCTGGTGACCTACTGTCCTCTGCCAAGCCTGCTGCTGGTGACCTGCTGTCCTCTGCCAAGCCTACCGCTGGTGACCTGCTGTCCTCCACCAAGCCTGCCGCTGGTGACCTGCTGTCCTCCACCAAGCCTGCCGCTGGTGACCTGCTGTCCTCCGCCAAGCCTGCCGCTGGTAACCTGCTATCCTCTGCCTAGCCTGCCGCTGGTGACCTGCTGTCCTCCGCCAAGCCTGCCACTGGTGACCTGCTGTCCCCTGCAAGCCTGGTGCTGGTGACCTGCTGTCCTCTGCCAAGTCTACCGCTGGTAACCTGCTGTCTTCTGCTGAGTCTGCTGCTGGTGACCTGCCTTCCTCTGCTAAGCCTGCCTCTGGTGACCTGCTGCTTGTCAGGCCCGCCTCTGATTTGCAGTCCACTGCCAAACCCTTCTCTGATGACTTGCTGTTTGCTGCCAAGCCTTCCTCAGGCGATCCCCTGTCTTCTGCTATACATGATTATGTTGATTTCCGGGCTGCTATGCAGCCGGACTATGTCAATTCCCAGGCTGCTGCCCAATCAGACATTACCGATTCCCTACCTGCTGTCCAGCCTAACTGTGGAGATTCCTTACCTGCTGCCCAGCTGCACTCTGACTGTGTTAAGGCCCCAGCTGCTGATGCAACTGGAACTTCTGGGTTTCCATTGTCATGTGGCTTGCATGGGTTACCTGGCTGGCCTAAGATTCCTATTGTTGCCTGTTCTAAGTTCTTTTTGCAGGCGTTTGCTCCTGTTGTGCCTAAGCCAGGAGGTCCAGATACCCACTTTGAATGTGAGAGCTCTACCCGCTATTAAAGTCCCAGTAGTAGAGGTCTTCAGGGGAAGGGCTGAGTTCCATTTGAGCTTTGTCCTGTCCTAGGCAATATCTCTGCAATCCCAGATGCATTTGGGGTCCCGGGTCAGGTAACCTATGCCCTGGGTAGACCTAAGTGGCAGTTAAGATGCATGTCAGTCTCTAGCTACTTAAATGGGGAAGGCCCAGTTGTGATGGGACAACCTGGCATCAGGGTATCAGTTTGGATCAAGGACTCTGGTGTTGAGCCTTCAAGCTGCCTTTGGAGGGCCAGCGTTGGGACTTATGCTGCATTAAAGAATTGTAAGCTCCAAGTGTTGCGCCTCTTCTGGGATCTGACCAGCAGGGAGCCCAGCCAGTTTTCAGATGCCTGTAGCGGGGTACTCAGTCAGCCCCCAGTCATCTTCTGAAACCTGGTAGTGGGGTGCCCAGTCAGCTTCATGACCCCAGCGGTAGGATATGCTGGAGCATCCAGAGGCCGCTTCTTAAAGCGGGGGAACTGTTAGGACCGAATTCACCTGCTGATGGCACTGTGGTTCTCTGATCTGATAGCTGCAGTTCCAGTGACCACCAGTAGGTGTCTCCCAGCAGCCAGTAGGTTCCTGCCATCAGCTCCACCTGGCCACACCTGCTGGGAGGGTATTTAATTTCCACCTCTGCTATTATTCACTGCGTCAGTGATTTGATTACCTTGCTTGCTGCCAGAGCCCTCTTGCTTTGAGCTATCTTTGTATCATGTTCCCTTACTGCTGCTCACCTTGTTCTTGTACCCAGTCCTGATTCCCATTTTACCCTTGCTTCCCATATTGTGTATATATGTGTACATATTGTATATAGTCCATTTGCTAGGTTTCTGTTACTTAGGCATTTTTGGTTGTGGGTCACTCGTTGTTTGTTTGCTATTTGCTGGTGTGTGAATATCTTTTTGCTTACTGATAATAAATGTACTTCATTATACATTGTTTGGTCCCAGTTGCTTTATGTAGCTACACAAATCTGGTCATCTCAGCTGCTGAATCCTGACAGCACTATGGCCTGCCACAAAGAATACACATACAAAATACAAAGAAAATGCATTCGAAAGTTATGCGAGTTGGTGGGTTTCCAGAAATCCCGAACATCGCCTTATAACCCACAGGGAGACCCTCAAATGGAGCGGTTTAATTGCACTTTGTTAAACATGCTGGGAAATTTGTCCTCACAAAAGAAATAACACTGGGGAAATCACAATGCAGCTGTTGTGCATGCTTACAACATCATGGTGAATGATGCCACTGGGTATTCCCCCTACAGATTTGGGAGGGAAGCTCAAATGCCTTATGATCCAGTTTTTGGAACTTCTATTGACTACACATTTTTAACTTCCACTAAATGGTACGATGATCGGTTGTGCAAGATTCTAAAGGTAGCTTAAGAAATGGGAAGAAAAGTTTCTACCATTTGAGAGCAAGAGTTACAAAAAGAACTTTGACCTCAAAGTAAAGATACAGGATCTCCAGTCAGGGGATTGTGTACTTCTGAGTAACCTGTGAGTACCTGGGAAGCACACGTTATCTGAAGGTTGGTGATCTCAACCATACATCATCACAGGGTCACGTGGCTTCATCAGGGGGAAAACAAAACAATTGTTTTCCCCCTGATGAAGCCACGTGACCCTGTGGCGTAACGCATAGGGGAGGGGCTCTGACGTCACGACGCCGCGGTGGACGAGCGGCATTTACAAACACAGGATCTGGGCACAGCTCTGTTGGATACAGCTCTGTGGGAGACAGCACAATGTGAGTGGCAACTTATTCATAATAAAAGATTTAACCTCACAAAGGATAAGGCACTATTGTGGCTCTTTCTTACATGGTATCCCAATTTACTGGGAGGAGGAAATACTACTGATAACCATCCCTACTATCCATTGAGGCTCAGTGTGGAAGTAGGAAAAAGGGAGACCTCTGGTGGCAGGAAAAAGGCAATATAGATCCATGGCATGGATGGATATATATACATAATATGAAGATTACTACCTAGTCCTGAGAGGACAAAAAGCGCTGTTAGCCACTGTGTTTGGCTAAAGAAGGAGGTGAGCGCACATCTATCTATAGAGCACGGGGAGTGTGGCACAGCACTGAATTTGTCACTGAATAAATTTAAAGTATAAAGAGGACTATTTTTTAGTATTGAATCAGCATTTATTTTTTTCAGCACTATATGTTGCACTGATTGAAGCACATAAAGTTTTTTTCATAGCACTATTTATATGATCACTTGTATATATGGAGCACGGCACCTGTATATGTATCTGAAGATATATATACACATTCTGTTATATAACACCACATTCCAGCTCATCTGCCTGTGAGTATCCCAATCCTCTCCCCTGTGATCCCTTCAACTCTGCAGCCCATGATTTACCCAGCTCTGCTACCTGTGATCACTCCATTTCTGTAGTCCATGACCATGCCAGCCCTGCAGCCCATGATCATCCCAGTTCAGCTGCCAGTGACCACTCCAGCTCTCCAACCTGTGATCACCCCAGCTCTGCAGCCCGTGAGCACCCAAATTCTGCATCCCGTGAGTGCCCTAATTTTGTATCCCGTGATCACCCCAAATCTGCAGCCCGTGACCACTCTAATGTTGCAGCCCATGATCACCCCAATTCAGCAGCCCGTGATCACCCCAATTCTGCAGCCCGTGACCATTTCAATTCTATATTCAATGATTTACTAGAAAGACCTCCTGACTCTCCAATAGAAGTGGAGCGTCTCCACAGAGCTCTGAGACCCAGGCAAAGAGATAAAGACCCGCCCAGAGTCACAATCTGTTGTTTAGTGAACTTTCGCTTAAAAGAAGAAATCCTTAGACGAGCTAGAAACCACAACCGTATCTCCTTTCAGGGCACAGAGGTCAAAATCTTCCAAGATCTTTCCAATATCACTCTCCAGCATAGAAGAGAACTCTACCCACTACTAGATCTGCTACGATCCAGAGCTATCACATATTGATGGAAATTTCCGTTTTGCCTCTCCACAACAGCTCATGACCGCACTGTCAACTTAAAAGTACCGGAAGACCTGGAACACTTTTGCAATGCCTTGGAATTACCACTTGACCTACCAGATTGGTATAGCAACTTTCACCTTCTCCCCATGAGGCGAGCCACCTCAATAGAAGACTTTAAAGAAGCGGGATGCTCAGATCACTGACACTGCTGGCTCTCCCTTTACTCCTCACCACCACCAAAAGGAGGTAGAGCCCCCAGGAATGGTAGCCCCGCAGCTTCACCAGCCCATCAAAGAGCCCGCCATTCTTCCTAAACCCAAAGCCTCTAATCCTGCTGACTAGCGGAAGCGAGACCATCCTCCAAACTTCCATGATCCTGTTTCCACCCCCCAAGGGGTTTTTTCTCTTCACTTTTTTTTCTCCATGTTATTTTGACCTCACTTGCTAAGATCTTGGAATAACTCTTAGTTTTGCTGGTACCTTGACTATCCCAGTCTATCGCTTTAAGCAGAAGCAAATATACTCCTGACCTCTTACAGATAGGCCCACTTAAGGATACCTACCATTGGAGGGACTCAACTCTGTAAACTGGCTTTGATATCATCCTACCAACACTTCCACTTGGGCTACGAACTTCCCCTGACATAACTTCTATGCTCAATGACCACCCTTCCTCGTCTATTGAAGATTGGTTTCGACTAGAGCTTTTTGTGCCTACTAAGAAATACCATCAGTTATTACTGGGGACCAATACTGCAGGACTATCAAAGATACCCATGATCCCAGAAAATAGATCAGTCTTCCTGGAATGCCACTCTCAGCACATCCAACCATCCTGCGACACGCTTGACCCTCTATTGGCTGTTCAACTCTCACCGAATCGCACAATCACTATCGATGCTGATCATCCTGTTGATTCACAGAGACTGACACAACACCCAGAATCTCGCTTATGCCATGTTTCGTGAGTAAGAGAACTGTGGAACTCCCTGACATTCATTTTAGTATTACCAATACTCTTCACATTAACGTGACTGCATCTTACTTTTACTCCGCTATGTCCTTACCTCATCTATTCAACTTGTGCATCATTTCACTGAATGCTCATAACCTCTTCCATCTCCTGATTCACTTCAACTCATCAACACCTTTTCCCCACTGCTATGCCCTTTGCCTCCATTTCTCCCTCATCCCCCACCACCTCTCCCCTCTAGTCCCCTCCCCTTCTTATCTTTAACACCCCTTTTTTCTCTTTTTTTTTCTCTCTCTTTCCTGTCTTCCTCTGATTACTTTCTCTTCATTTACAACTGAATTGTATTCTTATGCATGTTGATGGTTCCAATTATTATTTATTATGTTAGTTGACTAGCTCTTGTCACCTGCAATGTACCTATTCATATGCTCATATTGAATGTATTCATGTGCATTAAGATGTTTTTTTACAGGTTACACTACAAACGACATTTAAGAGCATGATGTAAATCCCTCCTCAGCCTCTACTCCTAAACAGGCTTCCTCATAGATTGCAATTCCGTTAAACACCCCGCCTTTTTAACGCAATCCCCCAGCTATTTATTCTCCTACCAACTCGACTCCATACATCATTAATTCTTAAATCGTAACAACCACTGGTTCTCTATTAATCCCCCTCTTTTTACGCCGCCTATATATGCTACCTAGACCACATTGAGGCTCGGGCCCTCACCCTATCACAGGTCGTTTTCTACCACCCTCGCACACGGCACATGCTGGTAGTTCCTTCCAACCTTCATTGGAATCTCCTATATTTTTGGTGGGATAGCTGGTCTAACCCCACTTTCGGTACTTAACTCCCTTCTGCTATCTTTTCTTCTTACTCCTCTGATCTCCTTCTTTTTTTTATCCTTCTGGCTCCCCCTCCTTTGCTTTCCCCTCTTCTCGGTTCTAAGCTTATTTGTGCTCTCTCACCCTCTTCCTGGGGCGCAGGGTGTGCATATCGCTCCCCCCCCCCGATGGTCACTACACCTCTCAACAACGGAACTTGAACTCCCTGACTGTAAAATGGTTCCCCACAAAACTGCTCACATCACCCCTTCCATCAAACTTATTACCATGAATGCTAAAGGTCTCAATACTCCTGAGAAATGCTCACAACTCCTGGCTAGTATGTGTAGCATGAAAGCGAATCTCGTTCTCCAAGAAACCCATTTTCGCTCTAATGCGATACCCAAATTAGAAAATAGATACTTTCCGCAGGTTTACCACGTGACTACTCCGATCTCTAAATCTAAAGGAGTCTCGATCCTTCTCTCTAAGAATCTGCCGCTGACATTTACCAACATTCTTGCAGATGACCAAGGGTGATATCTCTTCCTGAAAGGTATAGTACGAAACAAACCAATCACTATAGCAAATATCTACAGCCCCAATACTGGTCACGTTTCCGTCTTTTGTTCAATCTCCCCTTTTCTCTTTCTTCTTTCCAGAGCGGGATCTTGATTCTCAGAGGAGACTTCAATGTGCCTTTAGAACCCCTTCTAGTCACCTCCACGATCACATCCTACCTGCCTTATAAGGCTCTACGCCAAATTAAGCTTAGCCTTCAAGACCTTCTCTTACATGATGCGTGGCGTATCTTACACCCTAATGAGAAAGGCTTTACTTTCTTTTTGACTCCCTACAACAGACACTCCTGCCCGGATTATTTTTTCATCACAGAGCAAGACCTACCTCTCTTTTCATCGGTCCGCATAGAACCGATGGTGCTTTCCGACCATAACCCAGTCTCGATTGTCCTCAATCTCCCTGACGGTTCCTCAGTTACTCCTATCTGGAGTTTAGACTCTCATCTCCTAACGGATACTGTCTGGGTAACTGAATTACGCAAATGCCTTTCTGAATACTTCTTAGAAAACAATACTTCAGAAGTCTCACCCCTGACACAATGGGAAGCACATAAATGTGTCAGAGGAAAACTCATTGCAATGGCCTCAGCTACTAAGCAAGATAAACAAGCACGCCTAAAGGATTTATTCACTATACGTAATCACTTGGAAACCAAACACAAACGTACACTAGCTCGCAATGTTCTTCAGGAACTCTCTTGACACCCATGCTCTTTTCCTTGAGGAAATTGGTCGAGGCCTCCGCCAAAGATATACTTTGTCACAAAAACTATTTTACGAACACGGAAACAAAAATGGGCACCTTCTGGCCCAAGCGCTAGGCTCTAAAAAGGCAAAGGCAACGGTCCATCAACTCAGATCCCATAAAGGCAATCTGCTGGAAAACAATGACAATATTGCTCGAGAATTCAAATTGTTCTATTCCGCCCTATACGATCTCCACTCCAAGGAAACTCCCCTTCTCTCTCCATCATCCAGGTCGACCCTTTTGAAAGAGTTCCTAGACAAACACTGCCCCACCTCCATCACTTCGTCTATTGCTGAAAAACTTGACCGCCCAATATCAACCAAAGAATGGGATCTTGTGCTTCAACAACTTAAGCCTGGTAAAAGTCCACGCCCTGACGGCCTTACAACCACCTACTACAAGACATTCTCAAACGTTCTCTCTTCCCCTTTTTTGAGTGCCTTTAACTCTATCTCACCTTCAGCACCCCTTTCTATGGAAATGTTGACTGCACACATAACCGTTATACCCAAACCAGGAAAAGATACTACGCAAACTGCTCATTATCATCCAATCTAGCTAATAAACATAGACATCAAGATTTTTGCCAAAATATTAGCTTCCAGTTTACTTCCCCTCCTCCCATCTCTTGTCACAAATGATCAAGTCGGCTTTGTCCCCGAATGCGAAGCCAGAGACAACACTATCAAAGCTATCAATATACACCACCTTTTGACTACCTCCAACCAACAAGGCTTCTTTCTTTCCTTAGATGCGGAAAAAGCATTTGACAGGGCCGCATGGGCTTTTATAGAACAAGTATTACAGACGATGGGGCTTGGTTCACGTTTGCTGACCTTTATAATGTCTCTATACGCCTCTTCTTTGGAAAGAGTTAGAGTAAATGCCACACTGTCAAGACACTTTCCCCATCCGTAATGGTACCAGACAGGAATACCCACTCTCCCCTATCTTTTGTCCTGACACTGGAACCTTTTCTTCACTGTCTCAGACACAACCCTGATATCAAATGTCTTAGCTCTGCAGGTAAGGAGTATAAATTAGCAGCATTTGCTAATGACATTCTGCTTTTTTATCAGCCCCCCACACTACTCTTCCAGTCCTCCTAGCAGAATTTTGTCACTTTCAATCCTTGTCCAAGCTCAATATCAACTTTTCGAAGTCTTATGCCCTCAATGTGACCCTCTCTTCTACAGATGTAATCTGCTGTCAGCAAAACTTTCCCTTTTTATGGAAACAGGACGCCATCACTTATTTAGGCATTCAGCTCCCTAAGAACCTACGAAACCTCTATAGTAAGAATTATCTACCCATCCTGCGAGAGTTAACGAATAACTTCAAACGATGGAACAAACCTATCTTTTCCTGGTTCCTGGTCTTCTATGGTGTGGGGGGGGAGGGGGTGTGATGCTTCAGCGTCCAGCGTAGAGGGCGAGAGACACATGCTACCCCCCTCTGTCATCCTTCCTCGATAACTTGTTACGTTTTTTTAGCACTCATCTTTCCCCCCCGCCTTCCCTACCCCTCCCTCCTCTCTCTCTCTCCCCCCCCCCCATTTTTTTTTCTCTCTCTCTTTTTCCTTTCCTTTGCTGGGATGGTGCATCCGGCATGTTAAACTTAACAATTTCATACCTGACCTAGAATCACATTATCAATTTACGTACCTCAGTGTAATTTCTCCACATCCACCGTTCTCAAAATTTTTCTCTAATGTAAATGATTTATTTGCAAATTATGGTGGAAAATAAGTATTTGGTCAATATCAAAAGTTCATCTCAATACTTTGTTATATATCCTTTGTTGGCAATGACAGAGGTCAAACGTTTCCTGTAAGTCTTCACAAGGTTGGCACACACTGTTGCTGGTATGTTGGCCCATTCCTCCATGCAGATCTCCTCTAGAGCAGTGATGTTTTGGGGCTGTCGCTGGGCAACACGGACTTTCAACTCCCTCCAAAGGTTTTCTATGGGGTTGAGATCTGGAGATTGGTTAGGCCACTCCAAGACCTTGAAATGCTTCTTACGAAGCCACTCCTTCGTTGCCCGGGCGGTATGTTTGGGATCATTGTCATGTTGGAAGACCCAGCCACGTTTCATCTTCAATGCCCTTGCTGATGGAAGGAGGTTTGCACTCAATCTCACGATACATGGCCCCATTCATTCTGTCCTGTACATGGATCAGTCGTCCTGGTCCTTTTTGTGGAGAAACAGCCCCAAAGCATGATGTTGCTACCCCCATGCTTCACAGTAGGTATGGTGTTCTTTGGATGCAACTCCGCATTCTCTCTCCTCCAAACACGACGAGTTGTGTTTCTACCAAACAGTTCTAGTTTGGTTTCATCTGACCATATGGCATTCTCCCAATCCTCTTCTGGATCATCCAAATACTCTCTAGCAAACTTCAGAGGGGCCCAGACATGTACTGGCTTAAGCAGGGGGACACGTCTGGCACTGCAGGATCTGAGTCCCTGGTGGCGTAGTGTGTTACTGATGGTAGCCTTTGTTACGTTGGTCCCAGCTCTCTGCAGGTCATTCACTAGGTCCCCCCGTGTGGTCCTGGGATTTTTGCTCACCGTTCTTGTGATCATTTTGACCCCACGGGGTGAGATCTTGCGTGGAGCCCCAGATCGAGGGAGATTATCAGTGGTCTTGTATGTCTTCCATTTTCTAATTATTGCTCCCACAGTTGATTTGTTCACACCAAGCTGCTTGCCTATTGCAGATTCAGTCTTCCCAGCCTGGTGCAGGTCTACAATTTTGTTTCTGTGTCCTTCGACAGCTCTTTGGTTTTCACCATAGTGGAGTTTGGAGTGTGACTGTTTGAGGTTGTGGACAGGTGTCTTTTATACTGATAACAAGTTCAAACAGGTGCCATTGATACAGGTAATGAGTGCAGGACAGAGGAGCCTCTTAAAGAAGAAAGTACAGGTCTGTGAGAGCCAGAAATCCTTTTTTGCCCCATTGTATCCCATAGTTTGTGAACTCTATAACTTTCCGACAGACTAAATAATAAATACTGATTTGCGTTATTTTCAGCAAAGAAATGTAGCAGAATACATCTTGGCCTAAATTTATGAAAAACAATTATTTATTTGCAAATTTTTATAACCTAAAGAAAAACTTGGGTTTTTTTTCAAAATTTTCGGTCTTTTTTTGTTAATTTAGCAGCAAATAAAAACCCCAGTGTTGATTAAATACCACCAAAAGAAAACTCTAGTTGTGTGAACAAAATGAAAAAAATTTACTGTATGACCACACAATTGTCATTCAAAGTGTGACAGTGCTGAAACCTGAAAATTGCCCTGGGCAGGAAGGGGGTAAAAGTGGTTAAAATATTTTTTTCCAGCAAGAACTTATCTATGTGGTCTTTTATTAAACTCTCCAGTATCTTCCCAACTACAATAGCTTTGAAATGACATTGCTCAATTCTTTAAGGACCCGTGGGTGTATGCCATCATGCCCTACTTCCATTCTTCAGATGGAGACTGACCTTAACTCCCCCTCTGACACTGCTAGGTGGGCCACTGGTACCTCTATGGCCTGTTCAACTGATAGATTCATTTCATTTGATGATTTAAGTAAACTTTATAGATAGATCTTGCTGTTTGAATAACTTCCCTTTCAATCACAACACAGTTTTACAAATATCTTACAAAGATATTGATACAACATAGTTTGTTTAATGATTACTGAGTACACAGCCTAAGCAGAGACTCTGTTGAATCTTTAGGAACTAAACAATTCCAGGTGGGGGAGGATGTAGCCAAGCGCTGACTATGCCATTATGAAAACAAGGGGACATTGCCAATTGGAACTGCTAATTACGTATTCTCCCTCTAGTGTCCAGTATTATTAAGCATCTCCTGAACTACATATCCCAACTGACTGAACTGCAGAGAGGCTTATGGCAGAGCCTATATATTTGCTTGCAAACTGGTGAGCTCACTCTTACAGAGCACTTGGGATGCCATTCTGCACACAGTGACAGCACACTCTTGCAGCCTAGCTGGTTGCAGCCACATTCCAGATGGCAGATCCGCATCCTTGGGGCACATTCTGTGGGGCAGAGTGTAAAAACCATTCATAAGCTTGAGACCAGCACAGCAGACTCTGACACTGACTTTGCCACGTATGAGTGGACAAGTGCCCGCTCCTCATCTCAGTGAAACTTCAGTGCTTATACTGTATAGCATATCCTATTCCCGCAGAGAATGCCTTTAAGCCAGGATTGGTGAGTGGGTGAATGCCCATATCCTTCTATACTGCCATTCCGCTGTTTAGAGACATTGCACGTGGACACAATAATCTGGGCACTTTAAAGGAATTGCTATCATTATTGCCTCAGCTATTGCCCTATTGAATGCTACAAACCTTTAAAGATTCACTATTACTCAAGGCTCCCAACGTGCTAGCAAATATACCACCTTGCATCTAAAACCTGAACTGCCTTTATATTATTAGTAACACTTGTGATTTTGCTTAAAGTGTTACTAAACCCAGGACCCTGCATCCACTATATCTGATCTATCACAGTACACAGAACATGGAAGTGAAATTATTTTAGTAAATATAAACTGCTAAATACCTTTTCTCATCAGCAGTTAGAGCAGTCTTGTAGCTACTATCAATGTCCAGCCCAGCACTAGCGAAAGCTTGTAGAAGGAGTTTTCTTTCTGCTCTAGGAGGATGGAAATCCCCTGACCTCTGTTTGGACAGGGCTGATTGGCCCTGTACTGATCACATGACTCTCCCAAGAATAAAAAACCCTCTCTAGCAATATACACCAAACTGAGCATATGCATGTCTACGGTTCAGTCTGAAGATAAGTGGTGCTCGCTTTAAAAAGGGGAGGAACTGAGAAGAAAGGATCAAACAGCCTTTTACACAATACAGAGAATTAACCCCTTAGGTTCCACAATGAGTATAACAAGCATGCTTTACTGCATCTACAGACTGATTTTACTTTTGTTTGTTTAAAAACACTTTAACGGGAACCCCATCTTTTCACTGGTATAGAGCTGGAGTATTGCCCAGTGCTCCAGAGGGAGTTGACTTGTTTCTAAGTCTCTCCCCCTTAAACTAGTGTTGCATTTGACTGCTCTATTTAAGTGCATTGCTTCACTTATACAGTATGTCTACATATCTTTCCATCTATAGTCAGGTATACATTCAAATTCATAATCACATAATTGCATATCTATTATTAGTTTGGTGTTACTTAACCAGTTGGTGTCACACCTAATTATTCAACTGCCACCCTGAATCATTTATTCTACTTCTTTTCAATACAGTATTTGTTGTGGTAAAATTGAATTGTGTCTGTACTGAATATGTCCGAACCTAGAGTGTCAGAAGGGTTGAGAGGCTTGCAAGGTCAGGACAAACATTTTGGGGACAAGCATCAACCAGCAGCACCCACAGGGGTAGAGCTACAGCAGCACAATGGCAAATAGGCTATGCAGTATCCTATACATAAAGGAGATAAACTTTTCAAAGGACATGGTTTATTCATAGGGGCTTGTTCAATGTTTATCCATTTTGTACAAAAACTACATCAGTATTAGTATTCAGTAGAAATACAGTATATTCTTCTACCAGTAGATGGCAGTGTTTATAAGTTTTCTAGCTGCATCTATGATAAACTCTATGTCTTATCTCTGAATAAAGTTCCTGTTTCCTGTTAGGAGAGAAGCAGTAGATAAACACATGTGGGCTCTGCACTGTCTGTTCTGTAGGGCTATATAGAGAAACTCTAACAGGGCTTCTGTGAAATGTGACATGACAACATGGTGCAAAATGAAAATATCAAAAGTACATTAGGGAGTTAATTCAACTATAGAAAGACTGGGGGAGTGCCATAATCATTAGGACTATTATTACTTTTACATTTAAAACGGCTGACAGATTTATGATTCTATTGCTTCAAATCATCTTAGGACTTCTACATCGCAATGTAGATTGTCTCTTTGGTTAATAAGCTTACTTTGTCACTCTTATTAATACCTTATAATCCAGTCCTCGTCATCTACTTTTAACTCTACTTTCTCCACCTCCACCCAGTAACTCACTCAATGCTTACGAGATTGCCAATCATTTCAAAAAAAAGATTGATGCAATTCATAGGGGCATCTCCACGACACAGACCTCGATCCCACTTAGCTTACCTTATACTAAACCTCCCTCAACACTTTCCTCTTTTGACCTTGCTACTACTGAAGAGGTCACTAAAGTTTTCTCAGAAGCCCGTCTCACCACCTGCCCCCTGGATCCTGTCCCGTCACTACTACTATGGTCACCCTCTTCTACTATCCTATGCTCCCTCGCTCACATCTTCAATCTCTTCCTCTCTACTGAAGCCTTCCCCTTCCCTCTAAAGCATGCACTGATCACTCCCACACTTAAAAAGCCCTAACTGGACCCCACCAATCTAAACAACTTAGGACCCATCTACCCGCTCCTGTTTACCTCTTAGAATGCTTAATCTACAATTGTCTGAGCTCCCACCTCACTGACAACAACCTTCTTGACCTTCTTGGTTGCACATTGGCACCATGCATTTCGGCGGGCAAGAAACCGCACAGTGTTTTTCAGTGCATGGGGGTGCCATTAAGAGTTAATGGTACCACTGTGCATCTTCTTAAACGCAGCTTGTTTTTTCTGTGACTGCATGAAGGTGCGGGAACATGTGCAATTTACATGCAGTCCTGCACCCGCACACATGTGAACTTGGCATTATGGGCAACTGCACCACATACCGTTCCTCTGAAGATAAGATTAATCAAATGGCATATTACATTAATGAATTGTCTATTGGATTATGTAAACACAATCCAAGAAGCAATACCAATATATATTAGATTATACAGTATAATTCTAAACAATGTAGACTAGAATCTAGTCTGATCATTGTACTGCATATGGAAAAAATAAAAAATAATAATTAAAGCTTCAAAAGAAGACAAGAGACACAAAGCCATAAATGATCTGTGCAAATCAAGGCAAAACTTTTTTTTATAGTTTTGGATAGTGGAGAGGGATTAGAACACCTCAGTTTTTATTGCTGCCTGTTTCCCCATTAGGGACAGCCACCCTCTCTATTTGTCCAGTTTACTGTTATCATCAAGAGTTAAAGTAAAAGAAAATCCCAAATTTTGTGTAGACACCAGAACAGTAATAGAGGGGAAATCTTTCAATGGAGACACCAATTCTGGTGACCCTGGCGCCACCTTGGAATTCCTCCACTTTGAAGGGATTTCCTCTCACTTACTGTTTTGGCTTGTAAGCAGGTGCTTGTGGGGTGTCCTTGTATGTATTTTTGCTGTTGTATTCATTGCACTGCGTAGTTATACAGTTACAGGCTGCCCAAGATGGGAAGGGGTTAACTGTGTCTTGACTCTTTCCCGGGATTTCTGGGTCCTGCTGTAAGGCCCATGTATGGGGAGGGTTTAGAGCTCTCTCTCTTCCATATGGGATTTAAAAAGGAAGATCTGCTGCAACATATAATCCTACTGGAGCATGCAGCTCCCTTCTGTGTCACCCTGCTGGGAAACTCCCTGGACTAGGAATCTACCATTACTGGACTTTTGCTGAATGGACTTTGCTTCTCTGAAAGGTATGAACATGGGCTGGCTGCACTTGTTATTAGGGCTAGATGCTATTTCATGTGTTCTGTGCTGTTGAGCTGTGTTACACGATAAAAAAGAAATATTCCCAGCTCCCAGAAAATTTCCAAGCTCCAAGAAAATTTCCCAGCTCTATTTTGTGACATGTGTCGCCCTTCCATGTGCTCCTTGCTGTGAAAGCCAGTTATAGATTGGGGCAGTGGCCATTTTTTGTACAGTTGAACTGTATTGCTGAACCTTTATTAAAGCTGTTAACTGTTTTAAAGCAAAGTGTCAAAGTGTATGTTAAGGATGCGACCAAGGGATATGCAAGGCCTTGCTGCTCTCAAAAGACTGGGGTAGTCCAGATATCAACTGCAAAGAGACAAACAGAGAGCACACTAGCCTAGTGCATTATCCCAAGGAGAGTTTAATAAAATTATGGTAAAAACATACTTACAAACAATGTGTAAAAAAACATATTAGGATACAGCATTGTGGTGCAGTGGTAAATGAAACCCAGAGAACCCTCAGACGCCAAATGGACGCTGTCCAGGATCCTGAAAATGACTTACGCATTTCAAGGAAAATCCTCTTCCTTGGAGCCAAATGAGCAGGATCCCTCCATCAACTTAAATACTCTACTGACCATAACATGAGAGCCAGAGACTCCTCTCCCATAGCATGGGGCAGGCAATTTACTAAGATCATAAAACCATACCCTAAAAAGATCACACACAGAGCCATTACACTGGGTATTAGATGTGTTCATACATATAAACAAAAAGTTGTAAGTGTGTGGCTGTGCAGTAGCTCACTATAGAACCAGAAATAAAAATCAAGTTACGGAGGCTAGAGAAATCTATTCATAACACTGTGCCCAGGCAGTTCCATTACTTTTGTTCTGTATGTGTATGTACTCACAGTAGGCTGTGTTACTATACCTCTATAGACTTGCTCCTGTCCCCAAAGGTATGTTCGATCTGATAGTATCTGGTGTGCAGACAAGCAGTTTAATAAATAAAAGCATAAGAAAAAAACGTTGAATACCACAGGCGTGACCATCACAGGCAGCATGGCGTGAACACAGCAGGAGCGCCACCAAACCTGATGCCTCCCTTTGGAAACAAAGGGACCTTCACAAAGCCTGACAGGTGCCATAAAGAACAAGTGTATACACGGGTGGATCACAAGAGGATGAAAGACATTAACTGGCAAAGTGTCAAATTACAGGAGCAATTCCAAAGGCCAAATTAAATTCTAGAAATGCATATATGTACAGTTGTGCTCAAAAGTTTACATACCCTGGCAGAAATTGTGAAATGTTGGCATTGATATTGAAAATATGACTGATCATGACAAAAAATGCTCTTTTATTGAAGGATGATGATCATATGAAGCCATTTATTATCAAATAGTTGTTTGGCTCCTTTTTAAATCATAATGATAACAGAAATCACCCAAATGGCCATGATCAAAAGTTTACATACCCTGGAATGTTTGGCCTTGGTACAGACACACAAGGTGACACATATGGGTTAAAATGCCAATTAGAGGTTAATGTCCCACATCTGTGGCTTTTTAAATTGCAATTAGTGTCAGTGTATAAATAGTCATTGAGTTTGTTAGCTCTTACGTGGAAGCACTGACTAGGCTAGATATGGAGCCATGGGGATCAGAAAAGAACAGTCAAAAGTCCTGTGTAACAAAGTAATGGAACTTTATAAGATGGAAAAGGACATAAAAAGATGTCCAAAGCCTTGAATATGCCAATCAGTACTGTTAAATCACCTATTAAGAAGTGGAAAGTTTGGGGATCTCTTGATACCAAGCCAAGATCAGGTAGACCAAGAAAGATTGCAGCCATAACTGACAGAAGAATTGTCCGGGATTCAAAGAAAAACCCACAGGCAACCTCAAAAGAAATACAGGCTGCTCTGGAAAAAGACAGTGTGGTTGTTTTGAAGAAGCACAATAAGATGACATTTGAACAAAAATGAGCTGCATGGTCGAGGTGCCAGAAAGAAGCTTTTACTGCATCAATGACACAAAAAGGCCTGGTTAGGCATGTCAAGGTGTTGTCAGGCATATTGTAACCAGGATTTTTTGTAGCATTGGTGCAGTACAAGCTTCTTTCTGGCACCTCAACCAAACAGCTCATTTTTGTTCAAGTGTAACCGTATTGTACTCCTTAAGAACAACCACACCA